>NW_020897691.1:11478735-11805407 GCF_003984885.1 Neopelma chrysocephalum
AGGGAAGGGAAGGGAAGGGAAGGGAAGGGAAGGGAAGGGAAGGGAAGGGAAGGGAAGGGAAGGGAAGGGAAGGGAAGGGAAGGGAAGTGGAAGGGATCTATGATGACCATGTAGCCCAACTGCCTGACCAATTTAGGGATGAACAAAAACTAAAGCATGTTGTAAGGTCATTGTCCAAATGGCAGGCATCAGTCACCTCTCCTGAGTTTGAGAGTTATGCAGTTCTTCACACGTCTTTGTTTTTCCAGCAGTGATGATACACTCCTGAGTTAAAAGAAACTGAAAGGAAATTCTATTCCACTTAGTGATAATTGTAGTTTGTTGCATAAAGAAATTTTAACAAATGTGAAGAGCAAAGAGATTTTGAAACATTACTGTATTGATCTTCTTGTTCATCAAAGGACTTTTGGGAAGGGACACAACTTCCTGTACAGAAGCCTGTATTTGAAACAGGTCTTTGGTGTGCAGGAATGCAGCACTAGGGGCAAACACAGTAACTTTAACGCACAGATATGTGACATAATTTTATTTCGACCTCCAATAGCTGAGCCAGAAAAAAGGAAATATTACTCGGTATCAAATACCTAATACGTAACAGATATTAACCCTGGCAAGAAATATTGATTGTCTTAATTGATACAGACTCTCAGAATCACAGAATGGTTGGGGTTGGAAGGGACCTGGGGAGTCCAACTCCATTGCCAAGGCAGGGTCTCCTAGAGCAGGTTACACAGGAACATGTCCAGGTGGGTTTGGAATGTCTCCAGAGAGGGACATTTCGTGAACTTCCTGAGCAGCCTGTTCCAGTGCTCTGTCACCCTCAATGTAATGAAGTTCTTCCTCATGCTGAGGTGGAACTTCTTGTGTTTTCTTCAAGACTGAAGAACTGTTGAAAGGTTTGGAATAGGAGAAAAGAGGAAAATGAAGAAAAAAATGAACTTCTAATCACAGTATTTTCCAAAGAAAAAATTTCATTTTTTCTTTGTGATAGCACTCTCTACGTACAGCTTAATAGTAGAAGAATGAAACAGTTTTGATTATTTATGAAGTGAATTAAAGCTAGTTCTAATGCCACAATGTAACACTCCAGGATTTCATGTAAGTATTCAAGACAGACAGAACCAAAGATAAGAATTAAGTGAAAGACATAGTTAGAATACTCTTAAATATAAATAAAGTTTTGGTTATAAAAAGCTAACTAAAAGTTTTAAACTTTGACTCTGAAACTTTTCTTCCACTTTCATGGTATAAAAACTATAATGGTAAATATACCTGGATTGTAAAGTTCTGCCATCCACAAAACATAGAGCACCTTTGGTTGTGCTTGATCACATTACAGTTCATCTGTGTTCTATTCCAAACAGAAATAGATGAACTTAAAACTGAACAGTTTTCTTAAAATAACTTAGTCCCTGTTTTAATTGTTTAGATAATAAAAAGAAATTGTTATAAACACAAGTGAGTAACATGCCTTCTAATACTGGTATAAGTCAATTGTACTTGCTAAAGGACATATCTGATACATTTTCTATAGCCTGTGTTATCACCAAACATATTTCAGAGCAGAAAAAGTGTTCTGTGAGCACCTGTCTCTATTTACATGTATTAATGTTTTGCTTCATTATAAAGGAACCCTAACTGCATGATGAAAAATCATGAAACAGTGTATGAACGGGCAATTACACTACCCCTTAAAATTCAAATAGATCCAGGAAAAGTAGAGCAGTGGTAGATTATTAAAGTAATTTCTTCACTTGAGGGGAAATGACAGAAAAATTAAAGTTTAAATGCTATAATCTTTTCTCTCATGAAGAGCCAAAGTGCGGGACACATTGCCTGTTAGGGAATGAAATGAACCATACAAACTTCACTGAACTTTTCTGTAAGCACTGCGCAGTTGCTGCTATCAATTCAACTCTGCTACAAATTTTTCCATTACTAGAGGTAAGAAAGAAGTTTTTTCAAATTTTTCAGGAATGGATAGTGTTTCCTAACATATCTTATATAAGGCTTCAAAATAAAAGAATGTTTGACAAAACTAATGAAAGAGGATTTGAGGAAATTTGCATTGGTCAGAGAAGAATCCTGGTGTAACGAATTTGGGGAGACTGAAATGGGAACTTGGATGGAGTTAACAAATTTTCTCAGTATTGAGCGTATTTCCAGTTTGTGGGAAATTCTGACATTTTCAGTGAAGCAAAAATGCCTAGTTCACCCATAAGAATGATGTTTTACTTTAACAACAATTGTTTCTAGTCACTAACTAAAACTAATATTCCCAACACAAGTAATATTGCCAACAAGCAACTGTAGACTTTGGAAGCTTCAAATCCCTATTCCCAGAGCCATGAATATAGTTGCATTGTTTCAATTGTCTTTGAAGATGTCGTTACACAGTACACATGGCATAGGTGTGTTAGAGCTGTGGAAGCTGGAATATTGGTCTCAGTGGCTTACCGGAAAACTGGATAGATTTATAGTGGGAATTTGCTGTGATTTAACAGTAACATTTTGACTGTGCTTCCACAAAGTTCTTTTAAGCAAAACTTTTAAATAAAGAGAGCACAGACAAAGGCAAACCAAGAAATATCCATATGAAATTATTTCCTTCCCACTGAAAGACCCTTTTATAATATGAGATCATAAAGTTTTAGCTATAAAATGCCCTCCAAGAGCCAATCCTGGCAGTGTCAGAGGTCCTGCATAATGGAATGAAGTGTCAATGGAATCAAATCTATCCTTTAGGAATATCACAAGGGGCAGCTTCAGTCCATATGCAAATAAATTGCACATGCAAAGGACCTCTAATTTTACATCTGTTGTGAAAGTCATATAAAGCAAGGCTGTGTACAAAAAGGATGAAATAGCCAGATTATAGCAGATCTCAAATAGCACAGTCCTCAGCACCTCAGCACCTCAGCAAAACACTTGAAACAGCCCCTTCTGCTGGTGCCCTACATTCATCAAGCTTAAGCTCTGCCTTTCCTTGACCTGACAGAACACACAATTTCCCTAAAAGAATAACTTGATAAAAAAAATAAATAAAAATAAATGACTTCATGATTTTCATGATGACTCTTCATGCTTACTGTATTCAAATGAGGCTGCTTTCAGAGTATGCTCAAAGTTTATGGTCCTTTCTGTATACAAAATATTCAACCATTGATCAAAAATACTGTTTGGCTAATGATGCTTAGTTGTTGATGACCTTTGCTGATATGGAAATGTGTTCCATCTTCTCCCATAAACGGGAAGCTTTAATCCCGATTAGAAATTATATTCAGAAGCAGCATTAAAGAAATAAAAAATAATTTAGAAATTTACATGAAAGTATTCTCCAAAATGTCAAATTCTTCCTGGGTAATTATTTCAGTTTCCTAGACCAAAAATTTTACTAGAGGAAAAAATGTGATCTGTAGTCTGAATTTCATCAGTTTTCATATCTCATCAATCACCACCCCTCAATAATACAGACTTTTCAAAACATGTGGACTGAAGTTATTAAATTTTTTTTTCTTTGTCTGGTCCCTGTTGCTGTTACTGAAGCTAGTGTCACATATGAATCAAATGCCACAATAGAAATAGATCTACCAAATAAGGGTGTGAGACTTTTATACAATCATTTCTCAGAGTTATTTTATTTTGATACTATTAAGAGATATTCCTACTTTATATGAAAGATGTTTTGAGACAGGAAAAATACATAGCTTAGATAACTATTTGGAAAATGACTAAACAAAATACATTTATATTTGTACACACACACACATATTTATTATACATATAAATGTATATATATGTAAGAGTAAGTCTTCTCCCTTTGGCAGAGGCAATGTCTCAGACGAGTAGCATATTGATCACCATAACTGGTCTACTCTGGCCTCCAATCAGGAGGCCTGGAGACACACCATCTATAACGCTGCTGATGCTTTTGAGAAAGCATGCAGGATCACCCTTGAGGAGAAAAGACAAGGCAGAAAGAATCAAGCCTTGCAGAATATACCATCTAAGGAGTCTTTCTGCTGTGCCTTTTGCAACCGGACATGCCTTTCTCGTATTGGCCTTTTTAGCCACCAACGTGCTTGCAAGAAACATGGGTAGAGCCCTTCCCAAATCTTCGTTCGCGAAGCCTGGCCATGATTTATCAATAATTTCAAGGATTACTTAAAAAAAAAACCTGCCATTAGATTTTGATGAATAAAAATTTCCTGCAGCTTCAAATATTTTTTATAATTCATTTGAGAAATTCTGAGATTTAATGTAAACACTTGTTTTACTCAACATTCTAATGAAACAAATAACGATATAATGAGCAGAACATAACTAGCATATTCATTTATGTTGGCTGAGAGCAAACCAGTATATTCTTGAGTAGAATAACTCTACAAACCTAGATCTATGATACTTAAATAATCAAATAAAAGATTTAGAGGTCAAAGGTCATTCCTATACCCATTCCTAGAAAACCCCAGATCACTTTCATCCTCAGCTCCTTTCTTCTGGGTGGGCTTTTGCCAGGAATCTATTTCTACTTTCTCTTTCTTCATTCCTTTATAAAATGCAGTTTTAAATCTCCTATTTCCTACAAACTCAATTTCTCAATTTCTACTTGTCCATTTTTACTCTCCAGGATTTTTTCTGTACAACTTTTCTACTCTTCTCCCCAAATGTTAACCTCATCTACTGTTACTTTCTCCGTTCAAATAAAAAATTGAATGCAGAATTACAAAGCAATATGCACTGTCATACCACTTGTAACCCATTGTACGGCCTTAAACCTAGACCTATAACCCTGTTGCAGCTTCATACCTTCAAATCAATTAATGTACCTCACTCAAAACGTTCTAAAGAAACAAGCACATTAACTAATCCTCTTGTTACCTATTACTCTGCATTTCCTTAATTTGCATTTCAATCCATCTGATAGTTTTCCTCTTTTCAGAAATTATTCCATAAACTTTTCTTCTACCTGTGTCAGGACGGCAACTTTAGCCAAGATTTCCAACTTTCACAATTAAAGTATGGTATGTAAATTTTTCTACCAAAATAAATTTTTAAATTACACCCAGAAAACTCATGGAATATCAGTAGAATGTTAAATAGGCTGTTCATGTTATATCATATCAATTATGGAATGCAGAAGAAATTGCACCCTTTACCTGGGTGAAATCCAACCAGTTCCATGATAATTTCATGATGGTTGATTTTTAAAAGAAAAAAGAAGACTTAGAAAAGGGCAAATGCTTTAGAGTCAAAAGCCAAAATTAGGAGACTTATTTGGGTGGTTTTTATTTTTTTCTCTTTTTGCATTTTAAAACTGAGACATACAATTTCTGCTGATCCACCACAGCTGCATTTTCTCAGTGAATGTATTTCTAAGAAAGCCTCTTGTGTTTTTCCATAGTCTAGGAATGTAATGCCCAATTATGCAATGCTGTTATACATCTTCAATGACTTAACTCTTTTACCCAGGGTATCTAGTGAAACACTGTGCTGTAAGGTACAGCCCGAAATACATAGACATTAATCTTACTCACTTCAGTAAAACTTCTTTTTCTTTAGCAACTTATGAGTTCAATCCAAATATGTTGTGGCAAAAAAACCCCCGAAAACCAAAGAGTACATGTGTTACTGAAGAGAAAGACAACCATAAGTTTAGTATATTGGATTTGGATACATAATTAAGAAAGACTAGACATCGAGGTTAAGAAAAAAAAAAATCTCCGTTTTCTACTGAATTCTCATATTGGGAGTTTATGACAATTTTTCTCCACGGTAAAATACAATTAAATCTTCTAATTTAGTTGGGTATCTGAGCAATAGTGCCCAGTAATTTCTTTCCTAAATGTCTTCCAATTTTAAAATTTGTATTCAGGTCTCCTGAATACAAATTTGTTTTGTTCCTTTTTTTTGGGACCATAAAGTTCCATGTCACTGTGGCTTATTGCTACACTTTGATCTCTCAAAGAAAATATGCAAAAATACCTTGACATTGCTGATGCTTTCCAATACTTTACAGATAAGTAAACTTTTAAAATAAACTTATAAATAGAAAGTAATCAGAATATAAAAGTCCTATCAGTTTATTAGGTAGATACTAATTAAAGTAGTGGCTGCAAGTCAAATACACTTTTTTAATAAAAGAGGTACTTCAGCCTAGATCACTTTGTGTCTTATTCAAATTCAATATGCAACTCTAAGAAAAGAAACAGCCATCCATGATGGTTTGATCACAGACCACAAAAGAATTCATCTGTTTATTTTGACTTAAAAGTATTATTGGAGAACTTTTCACTGACAAGGCTGATATAGATAGTAAACAATGGTCTGCATTCATTACTGCAGGAAAGATATCTATGACATCAAAGTTAAAAACTAATAAATCGCTTTTTTATTGCTTAATGCAGCAGCTGAGAGTAATATGAGGTTACAGACCTGTAGTTTTACTATTGGCATGTTTCAGGTCTTTCTTAGAAATACAAACACAAAATCCACATACCCTAATATATATGCTGTTCTTTTTCCCAAAAGAATAAAGATACTAGGCATGCTTTGATCCATGATTCTATGGACAATAACAAAGACATAATAAAAATAGGTGCTAAAGAAAATCATTACTTGAGAAAGATTATAAAAAGTAATACATAATACAACACCATAATACAACATATACCAAACTGAAAACCATGGTATGAATTGTGTAAAGACTCAGCTTCCAACAGAAATTTGTTTTGTCTGTATGACAAAGGACTATTCCAATTCACATATAAACATACTTTTAGATGCAGGAGGTCCAGCAGTGTAATCTGTTCAGCTCATAATGGACTTTCACATAATTTTCAGAAAAAGAGACATCCTTCTCCTACTCAATTTCCTTAAAAATTCTATAAAATGGACAGGACAAAATCTTAACGATAACCTGTGTCCTGCTCATTACTGAAATAACTGAATGAACACCTGACCTGAAATACAATGAGTGTTACTAAATGAGCAAAACCAAGCTCACTAGGGAGCTGTGTCTAAGCAGTAAACAGAAGGTCAGAATTTAGAAAACATGGAACAGAATGAAAAACAGAGAAAAAATGTAATGAAAATCATCTGGAATATCATAGGAAGTAATGATCACTTCCCTTCAAAAGAAATTTCAGGATTAATAAGAGTTCAGAAATAGTGAAACAGTGAGACTAGTTAAGGATTTAGAAAAAAAGTCTGAGGAACTGAAAAACTGATTGATTATTTCAAACTGGTGATGAATAAAAATTATTATATTGGAAGTATATGACATAATGAATGGTATATATGAAATCAATTGGGAGCTTCTGTTCTTCCTGTTGCAAAGAACAGCAGGGCAGTCAGTGAAATTAAGAAAAAAATTAAAAAATAGTAAAGATTTATAAATGCACAATTAATGCACGGAACTCAGCAAATAATGTTCCAAAAAAGTAAAGGAGATTCAAATGACTGAACAATCATTAGACTATATTATTGAAAACACATTGCATCATTTTAATAATACAACACCATAATACAACAAAAGACAAAAGTCAATCCTTGAAAGAGTATGTCGGAAAGTTAGGAGTATGGATACCCTGTGCTTCAGAGTTTTGGTGAATTTGCAACTACAAAATGAAATTTTCAAATAATTCTGCACTTCTGCAGTGGGGTTTCCCTTTCTTTGCACCACTTCTAGCTCAACCAGAACTCAGAATATGACAGGTCCAGGCTGGCCTTCCTTTGATCCAGTATAACAGTGTCAGTATTTAATAGCTGTGGTGCAGAAGTACTGCTACAGTACAGATGAGGAATTTGACAAAGGAACAATGCTTCAGGTAAGTTTATACTGAGTCTTTGCTTCTAATATATTCTTCAAGGTATTTAGGGGAAAAAAAAAAGCTGACCTTCTGAGGAGTTATACAACCTGTAGATAGTTGTCACCTAGAACCTCTTAACTTCTCATTTAAAAATGCAATATGATCACTTATAATATCAAAATTACTACCAGGAAGGAAAATATGTATTCAATCAAACAAAAAGCCAATCATTGCTCAGGAATGAACTTTGGCAATTATGAACTATACTCCATCTTGTGCTGATAAAGACCAACATTTTTCTTTGAGTATAGGAAATTATCCATTGCATCTTCTCGGGAAAAGAGGTTCAGGTTTTGCCCACCATACCTGTGTACTGGGTCTGGCTGAGTTGGAGTTCATTTCCCCATAGTAGCCCTCACAGTACTGTGCTTTGCATTGGTAGCTAGAAGGGTGTTGATAACACACCGGTGTTTTGGCTACTGCTGAGCACAGCATCAGCACTGTAACATTCCTTCCTCAGTCGAGGGCAAGATTCTGGGAGGGGACCCAAGCAGGCCAGCTGACCCAAACTGACCAAAGGGATATTCCAGACCATATGACGTCAGCTCAGATATAAAAGCTAAGGCAAGGAACAGGAAGGCAGGCACTCATTGTCTCCAATGGCTGCCTGCTGAAGAACCATTACATGCGCTGAAGCCCTGCTTCTTGGGAGTGGCCAACCATCACTGTTCACGGGAAGTAGAGAATAAACCGTGTTATCTTTCGCTTCGCTTTTGTGCGGGCAAGCTTTCACCTGACTTCTGCTTTAATAAACTGCCTTATCCATACCCACAAGTCGTTTTCCATCTTACTCTCTCCCCTGTCCAGCTGGGAAGTGGAGTAATAGAGGGTGGGCACCTGGTGTCCAGCCAAGGTCAACCCACCATAACCTGGTATAGTCCTGAAATGTGCAAAAGTAGAATATCTCAATAATTTGAAATATAAAGTACTTCTTAATAGCTGAACTGAAAGGAATGCAAAGGTTTATATATTAGACAACTACTGAATATGAACTGTTCATTACCGAGAAAAAATAAACAACTAAGAAAATAAAAACAGTAGAATTAAAAGATTTAATATTTAGAAGTATGAAAGACCAAACTTAATGTTGAAAAATACATTAATAACAATGTGGCAGTAAAACAATTCAAGGAGTAAAAATTTAGATTAAAAAATCCTAAATTAGATGTCAGCTGCCTGGTAATCAGTGATAAAAAATTAAGTTTTTTAGTTTTATTATCGTCTGTTAAAGGCAGTTCACGCAGATATGGACTACTACATTTTAACACTAGCTGAAAGTACAAATTGGCAACAAAAAGTTTAGCCTGTGTACTCATCTTTCCATTCTTTCAGTATAGTCAGAAGTATCAGTAGTTTTCAGAAAGTGTGATTTTTGTGTGACTCTCCTTTACTACTATATGAAAAGAATACACATCTCATTAGTGATTTTTAACAGTTTTAAAGTTAACTTATCTCTTCATTTTTCCATTTTTCTCATTAAAATTTTTTATTATCTCTTAGACCTTAGAGGTTAGCAAACTCCAGTTTTGCCTACAATACGTTTCTTCTGTACAAGCTGAGTGCTTATGTAGATTTTATATATATGTATGTATGTCTGTATTCTGATGAGACATGCTAATCTACTTTTCAAGAATCTGTGTGCCATCACAGATGGATCAAAAATTTTAATAATAATACAGTAGAATGAAAACCTCCCATGCAGGACAAAGGGGGCCAAAGGAGTTGGACAACCCCTTCAAAGCACATCAATCTCTCCAAAGTCAAGCAAGCATGGCAGAAGAACAGCAAAGATGAATGCAAAATTCCTGTCTGATCTCAAACATCAAAAGGAGGTACACAGAAGATGGAAGTAAAGATGGACTATCTATGATGAATATAGAGCATGCAGACTTGGAGTTAGGAAAATCAAATCTGGTTTCACCTGGAGTTGAAACTAGTGAGAAATTTGAGGGGTAACAAGAAGCGCCTGAATGAGTATGTTCGTGGTAAAAGGAAAACTCAGGAAAATGTACGGCAAACATCCAGTAGGACAGGGAAATGAGTGACAAAGGACGTAGTGTAGCCAGCGGGTCAAAGAAGTAATTCCTCCCCTCTATTCTGTACTTCAGAGACCATGTCTAGGATACAGTGTCCATTTTTAGGATACCCTCTACAAAAAACACATCCCACAGAAGGCCATTAGATGGTCAGGAGGTTGAGACACATGACATATGAAGACAGGCTAAGAGAACATGTATTCAGCCTTAGCAAATATTACTGCTGTCTTCACCTACATAAATGCCTACATAAATGCAAGAGAAGAAAGAGTCAGACTCCTCTCTAAGGACAATAGGACAAGGGACAACGAACACGAGTTATAACATGGAAAATTTGAACTGGAGATAAGGAAAAAAAATCACTGTGATGACAGTGAAATATTGGTGTAAGTTGTCCATGGAGGTTATAGAATCTCCATATAGGGAGATTTTAAAAGAACTCACTTGGGCACAGCTCTGAGCAACCTGACTCAAGTTGTTGATGTGTGGGGATTTGGACCAGTTGAGCTTTAGAGGTCACTTCCAATCATAAAGCACAATTTATTTTTAAAATAACCCAGTAAGAGTAGTGGAAGTTCACTTTATCTTGTACCAGCCTGTATTTCAGCACTGTAAGAGAAAAAGAACCCTTTCTAGTGCCTACCTTCCCATGGAATAGAGTTGCCTCCTACCTTGCTGCCAATGTCCCAGTGAGAAATTGTTACAAAAACTGTTTACGTAAACATGAAATCATACTTTATATCACTTTTTCCTTAGTCATATAATTATAGGGAATATAGAAAATTCTAATTCAAATTTTCAACCATTTCTTCCATGAAATATTGCAAAGAATTTAGGACACTAATGACAAAGAATTTTCTTTGCAAAACTTTTAATCACCATGCATTTTTTCAAAAACACATTGTTTCAGTAGTTTCTAATTTCTAAATTTCCCTGTAGTGGTGACTAGTAGTCATCTACATACTGGTACTTTAGAATAAAAGTTATGTTCCACTCTAAAATTCCAGATAAAGTATTCTATTTACTAAAATCTTTTCATAACCATTGAAGCCACACTATTTTTACATGTAAGGCAATACAGTAACTGTTTCATCAATATGGTACAAGTCCTAATATTTAAGTTGAAGATATCACTTTTTTTTCCACTGAGATCATACCTTCCTCTCATGTAAAAGGCATGTTTAAAATAACAAACAAATATATAGAGATAAAATTATGGCAGAACTTTGGACAACATGGAGGATGCAGTAGGAAGAATAAAAGTTATTCACAAGCTCATGAAGCTCCTGCACATCAAGCAACCATACTTATTCAAAGGAATAAAGCAGAATAGAAACGTAGGGCAGTGGTTTTTTTCCTTTTCTTTATTTGTTGATTTTGCTAGGGGAAGCTCTTCAGAAGCACTAGAGATTATAAGTATTGAACTTGGAAATTTTTGTCTCTGCTTGATACTTATATCCTTCCAAAGTAATGGGTGGGATGAGTGGGAGACTAAAAAATAAATACCATGGAAATGTGGCAGAAGGAAGAAAATCAGTGAGAGGTATTATAAAATTACAGGTGGCTCCTGCTGTTGGAGGGCTTCTATTAGACATTAAAGGATAAAACACAATTAAGTAAATGTTAACTGTAAGATGATATACCAGAAGTTCTAAAGACTTAAATGCTATGTTTAATAATAATTTATTTCTATAAAAGCTACTCCTAACAATTCATCTTAAAGAAAACATAACTATGAAATTTCTGTATCACCTATATCACCTATTGTAGGGTGCATTCTATCAGTCAAGCAGATGCTGATAGCAACAGAACAGAACATGACAGATGTGACAGCACTTGAACTGGTAGAATGAGTCATAAAATTAATGGATACATACATAAATGTGATTTACATGGAAGATTCAAAGAAATCTCAAAAGCCATATAGCAGCCACCAACTACAAGAAAAAGGATGAGTCTGTCTCTGTATTAGTATTTCTAGAAACCTTCAATGAAATGGTATATTCATACCTGAGAGACCCTAGTGTAAAATCTCCGGAGTGAAGAGATACAGAAGAGACAGGAGTGTGATTCTGAATGGGAGTCTATCTTATTTCATGTGAAAAAGGTCTATGTTAGTGCATTAGTTAGAAGTGTGCTTTTGAAGCAAATTTCCTGATCATCTTCACTAATATCATAAAGTGAGCTTGGAGTGCTTGAATTAGATTCATTTTAGATAAAGCTAAATCAAAAGATGTGGTCCAAGAGTTAACTTAGTTTATTCCAGCTGATGCTGGGTACTCAATACACAAAATCAAACCACAGATAATCAGAAATATATCTCCCATAACCCATATGGTATGGATGTGGAGTTACCATGACTAACTCTTTTATAGACCTGTTTCTATTACACCTTACTGTTTGCTAAGGTGGTGATAGCTTGACTTTGTCCCAGGGAATGTTTCCTCTTTCTGCATTGTCTACAGAAGATACTTCCAAAGGATATTTGGCTAAGTCAGGTGTCTGAAATTGCAGATGTGCATAGAGCACCAAATCCATCAAATATTCTTATGGAGAATAAAGAGCAACAAGATAACAGGAGAAGTCCTGTAATATATTAGTAACTTGTTGAAGCACAGTAATGATGGATAGAACTGGGCATTCAGTTTCTGTAAAGGATGATAAAATGATAGTTTATATTCATTATTGGTAAATGCAGAGTAACACGTATCAGGGAAAACAATAAACAATCCTAATTATACAATCCTGAGTATACTTCTCAGGAAAGAGATCTTGAAGCCCCTGCAGACAGTTACCTGAAAATGTAGGAACAGTGCTTGGCAACATCAGAAAGGCAAATAGAATGGTTGTAATTATTAGTAAACAGTAATTAATGGTCATAAAGCTTCATTATATCAGATTACAAATCCATGATGCTTGGCTACTGCAAAATTTTGTACATATAGGACTTTAAAGAGTGTGTAAAAGAAATTGAGAAGATAAATAAAAGGGCAGCATGGATTATCTGAGGTACAGAACGTTTTTTCATAGTGGAAAGACCTAAGTAGGCTAGGACTGTTCTGTTTAGATAAAGAAATGATTGAGCAGCATTCATCAGAAGCCATGAACAGTAGAGGTGTGAATCAATAACAGTACGTCAACTTTTTTTTCATAATACAAGAGAAAATAAACAATCAGATACAAATTTAAGAACCAATGAAGAATTTTTCTTCGTACAATGCATAAGGAAATAGCAGTTTATTAACAAAGTATATTGTGGAGATCAATTAATACATTTAAAACTATTAGGATAGGTCTATCCAGTGTTCCTAAATGCCAAAAATTTCATTCAACATCCCGATTAGGAAGCTGTTAAGCCATTGATAGTTGGAAATTGGAGGGATATACTGGATAATACGGATGAAATATTTACCCTGTTGATCATACTTTCCCTAAGTGTTGCATCCCAATCACCTTGAAATGAGACAAACAGGCCTTTGAATGAGCATAATAGTGTCTTGTTGTTATGAATAAAAAGGTTTTTAAAATTTTCTTGGGCTCTGAATTCAAAGGAGAATATGATTATTGGAATTTGAAATCTATTTTGGGTAACAACTATAAATCTGTATTTTTAATATTCACAGAATTCAAGTGTAATCTTTTTTGTTCTCCTTCAGGGCTGGGATTGTGCTTATTAAAATGAATGGGAGGCTTTTTATCAACTTCAATAAAAGGTCTGAAATTCAGTTTGAAGTGACATGTACAATTGGCAGTCAAATATATGAACCGAACATGAAAAATTAAAAAGAGAAGGTCAATTCTTTTTCCATATAATTTAATAGTAGAAATAAAACAGGTATTACCCCTGCAACTACATATATTTACATGTCAAAGTAACTTTAAAGATACAAGATACCAAAAAGTGAATGCAGAAACAGATTACCAAGAAAACTTATTTACTCTCTCCCTAAGTGAAAACCCAAACATCACTTCATTATCATGCGCTCTGAAACTAATAAGAAAAAAAAGGAAAATTATCAGAGAAGAAATTATGAAAAAAATAATGGAGAAATTAATGATGTTAGAATACTGAATTGACTGCAAAATTCATTTACAGTAATATTTAATACACAGGGTTTTTTTTTTAATTTCTAGTAGAAAGCCTGTCAGAATTTTCTCACAGGTAAAAGTATGATTGGAAACTGTTTCAACCATTAAGAATACCCCTACTTTAAGATAAATAAAGCCTATTTTGTAAGAACAATAAGACTTTTCAAAAGACAATGCAACATTGCTTAAGGGAAAAACTTAAGTATGGCACTAAAATCTCTCTCATTCGGTATTGAACTATTACATGTTCACTCACCGCAATATGAAGCAAGTCTTGTTTTACACAGTTACATTTATCACAGAAAGGCATTAGAAGCATCCCTACAATGCTCAGTCTCATTTCAAGAGGTTTTTTTTTTTTGCATTGCTAACTTTCTAAAGGCAGTAAATAGGTTTGTGTAGTGCTGTAGGCAGTAGGCAGTGCTGGCTTCTTCCAACTACTCATTTCTGCAGCCCAGTACTTTTTAAAATCTGTTCTCCTGTCATATATATATACTCCTTGATTATTTTAAATCTCATTAAAATCATTCTGGTCTCCTGGGTTTCCACTAAAGATCACATATTTTAAAATTAATTATATAGACATTATAAAATTAATCATGTACACATGATGTGTCCTTTTAGAATAGTATTATTCTCTATGTTACGACCATTATTATAATGGCAATTATCTTAATCTATTAGTTTAATGTCTGAGTACACTATCAGGCTTGCACTAAAAACTTTTTCCAAGTTGCATCAAAAGTGTTCTGTAGTTACTTCTGCAAAATTATTATTTTAAAAGCGAAATGCAACAGTATTTTCATAGTAGAGGTCTGTTTTCTTCTTCTCACTCACTAGTCAAGAAGACCCATTTCTATTTAAAAAGTTAATTCTTATGGCAAGATTTTCTCAGAAGTTTCAATAAGAGATATTGAACAGAAAAAAACCAACTCAACCACAATAGGATATTTACTATAAAAGCAGATTTGTGATTTAAAATTAATTCATTAAAATGTTCTTAGCAAAGTGATATACAGTTCTGGGTTTGGTTGTAATGTATTATTTTAGCTTCTAAACTATATAGTAGTAATCACTAAGATTATTTACTGTCATGTGACAGTTCCAGCTAATCACTAAGAATATTTTAAAACTATCTCAAAGACGGTAATTAAGCCATGCCTGTGTGTTTTTACATGGCAGTATTGATTCTGACAATCACTTTGGCACAACTTGGTAACATATGCATCAGTTGTTCAATTAAAATCTATTAATATAAAACTGATAAAAAAATCCAAAGCATCATAAATATGTCCTGTAAAACCTCCTGTAAAAATGAGTTTTTTTCAGTACTTATGTTTAGATTGCATTTTTACTAATTCCTGGGGTCGTCCTAAACATCACTGCCCAGAGGAATGCTTGCTGTAAGATATTCTTATTGGAGCTGCTGTAGGTTATCCAGCAATCAGTGTGTATCAATTCCAGTCCGGTCCTCTGTCAAGAGCAAGAAATCAGTTATTTGCCTTTTTCTCTTACTTCCATTCCTTTAAACTCTTTCAAAAGGAATATTGTTGTTCCACAGTCACAATGCAGACAGTATACATGGAGTCGAAAAAGAGCAGTTGACAAAGGATTGTGCCTAATTATAAATACTTCAGTTGTTTCTGCTAGAAGATTGCAATGTTTGCTACAAACCCCCCCCCACAGTATAGGCCATTAAAAACCTTCAAATAGTTTCTTGCAACATTACTATGTAAGGGATAACCAAAGTCTTTTTAGCAAAAGGATACAGATTTAGCTGTTCTGATTATTTTATAACCCTAAATTCATTGTTTTTGACATTCCAACATACATTTTATTATAAATTATTATTATAAATTAATGGAACACACACCAAGTTTAAATATGAAAAAGATTATAAAATAATCACATGTCCAAGTATTTGGAGAACTTAGCTTTCCTACTTTGTTCCTGTCCTAACTCAATTTTTGGAGACATATATATTTATAAGTGATAGGCTGCTAAGTTTTTTTAGAAGTTCATAATTCCATAATAAAAATAAATATTAATAAGTGACATTACATTTTGTAGTTCTCACCAATGCAGTAAAACCTAACCTCTCCTATCTTCATTTGTCTAGTTAAGTGAAAAATATTTTCTAAAACAAAACTGTGTGGAAGCTTAGATTTTTATTTTATTTTTAATTTAGGTTATAGTTAATGAGTCTGAGCTTGTTATCAAATGCAACATTTTTGTACCAGTAAACAGTTACTGATACATGTCAGTCCTGGAATCTTCCAGAAATTATAATTTATAATGTAGGTATATTGTCACCAAAAAAATTAATGGAAGTTTATATCCAGTAAGTACTGAATACATCCTGATGTGCAATTTTGAAAAATTTACATCAGCAAAATCAGGAATTGTGATACGACCTTACTCTGCAACCACCATATTAATATTTTATTATTTTTAAAATTTGTTTCAAGAATATTGCTGAAGAGCCTGTAAATCTGTAAATGTAGTTGGAGTACAATGATTTTTGCCACACCTTACAGACCACTGGGTAAAGCTGGACAGTATAAAAAAAAATCATTCTCAATAAATCTACAGAATAAAACTAGTGACATTAATTCCAAGTATCTGTCTTGTTTTAGCTTGCTTCATGATGGCAAAATCCACTCATGACTATAAATATCTTCCCATTTTAAAAGCAGAGGTTTAACTTCTGGAGAAAAATTAGCCTGATAACTTGCTGTTAGTTATAGAAATTCTGAGTGCTTCAAAACAAAGAAACAATTAAAGAAATAAAACAAGAGAAAAATTATTTCTAGTCAAAAAGCTTTGTTTTGCACTCCTACTGGCAACAACAGAAAGTCTGAAGAACTGAGTAAAAAATCCAGCAAATAAGAAGTAAATGTTTTATTTTCATACCCCTTTGAAATAATCATACTTATGGGGACATATACAAAATAATTTATCATCTACAGGAATTTGTTATCTTCAGGAGTTACAATTTTGACATATAATTCTTCTACAAGCCTTTCAAGTGACTGTTGTCATGCAATTTGGAAGATTATTCCAGATTTTCACTCCTGACTAAATTTCTAGTCACAATTTATAACCATGCATTTATTCTGAGCAGCCATATTTTCTTCTCAAGTTTTGTTTGGCTCAGCTAAATACATCACTCTCCTTAAATATCTCTCTGTACAACCAATATTTCATCCTCCTAGTCATCCCTGGAGTTCTCTATACCTGTTTAAATTATTCTTTCTTGAAAACAGGTAACTAGAACTACAGAATATCAAAATCAGGTCTTTACAATGCCTTGCACAAAGCTACATTACCTGTAAACACACTAATGTATTGTAAAATTGCATTAGATTTCTATCATACCAGTATCCCATGGCCATCTTCCAGTCAACTGACATTGTCTGAACTTTTTTAGCTTTTTTTTAAGTTTTATATAAGTTAAGCACAAACTCCTGCTGACATTACTGAGAAAAAAAAATCCTCAAGAATCAGGTTAATATCACTACGAGTAACTTTCACTATTACTCTCTGTAACTTTTTCGCATTAAGTTCCAATCAATTTCTTACATTCCAGCTGAGAGACTTGTCTAACTTTTCTTGTCTATGCTTTTTTGCATTAGCAACACCTTCCAACTTTGTAACACTATTACTCCCACTAAGACTTGCAGATACCTCAAGAAAAAGGAAACAAAAGCATAGTAGGTCCCAGCAAAAACAAAAGAGAGTCATTGGTATTGTGATTAGACTGAAATGAAGAGTAAAAAAAAATGTTACTGTAACAGTGAGAAAATAATTATGAAGGAAATGGTTGGCAACATCAAAGATGTAATGACTAGTTTTATTCATTACCTGTAGAATATCTTTCATATGCTGCGTTACATAAGACAAGAATAATACACACTAACCTACAGAGATATTAGGGTCCATTATTCCTCCTACCCTAAGTGTCATTGAGACAGGCAGATAACAAACTGATAGGGCTCTCTGACTCATAACTGATTCTGTCACTGAAGAGCATAGGGTACTGTTCTAATCTCAGTATGTTTTTCAGGATACTTTGTCAATTAAATGCGTCCTGTTCCAAAAATTAAATATCCCAGTTGAGTCTTGTGGGAATAAACTGTCAGAGATGTCAGGAGAGGGGCTGAATTTTGTATATCCCAAAAGTTTCTGACAAGCAGAATAAATTAACTAAGTCAGAGTGCCTAGCTAAAGCATCTGTAGATTTTTTTTCTAGGATCTAGTTTATATCTGAAATAACCTCATATAGCAGAACATGCTTCACTTTTGTGTTACAGTAACTCAATGAGGAATACAAAAAGTCACTGTAAAGTTATTTACTAGAGAAGCTCTCTAAACTACTCTTAGATTTCACAGAGAATATAACCAAATGCAGGGAGACAACAAGCTGAAATCTGCAACATTCTGTAATACACTGATACAGTGTTAGCAGAAATGAAATAAGATTTTCTTTATGCTTACTTCAAGTAACATCTTACACAAGTTTATTTGCTAAATTAATTTATTGATAAGATAAAGAGCTATTTAGGTTGCCCTACTATAGCTCAACGAAAAAACATTACACTAAGAAAATAAAGGTTTCATAGGTAATATGTAGGTCATCAAAAATGAATGCCAATTAAACTTTTACATTGCACCATACCACTATGTATTCTATAAATGTTTCATTCTTTAAATAAATCCTAATTCTAGACTAGTAATGCAAATACACTAGTCAATTTTATTATCTCTCCAATTATAACATACTTTAGGAGTACTGATATGTTTAAAAAAATGTAATGATCTTCTAAAAACTAAGCCAAATATATTTTAAATACTTTTTGTATATGTTTTTATTATCAATTTCACAATCTAGCAAGGCTAAAAATATTTTAATCCATTGGAATACAGCAGATAGATACCTATGGCTATCTAAGAGCAGAAAACCCTTACTCCTACCTGCCTCAATGAGCTATGCACTACTTGACTGCAGGAATTATTGTTTCCTGTCTTGGTGAAGATATCCTATCAGTGAAGGATAGAGATTCCTTTCATAGAGAGAAAAGGTTTAAATGCTCCTCTTATTCCTACTCCTGTATTTTTATCAAAATAAGAAGTAGTGATTTGAAGATGTAGAGAAGGAAGGACAAAAGTAACTGGTCTCACCAGTGGGCAAATTCACAGATGAGGTTACTGTAAGTGCTTTCTATACAGAATTTTTGTAAGATTTTCAAGTTAAAATTGTGGTCATATTCAAGTAAGTTTCTCATTTATATTACACGAAATGAGAAACTGCAGCTAAGCAAAGTGATTACTTCCGCTTTTTGTTAGATTAATACAGTGCATCTGACTGAGCTATGAATTAGATATCTAATTAATTTTAAGATATCTAAGTGTTTGGCATATGACCTAGATGGCTTTAATTTGATAGACTGCTGGAAAATCTAAGGAAAAGCCTTTCCATACAAAAGCATAAGTATTTTAAGACATATTGGATGCAATCAAAGGAGGTTAAAAGCTTTTGAAGGACACTCCCTGACCAATTTTGCTAATGGAGGGAACTGAAGTAAAGGTATTAAGTACAAAAAAGGCCTACACAGACATAATTTCAAGAGACGACTAAAAAAATCTGGCTGCCTGTCATACACAGTGAGGTCTCACTTCCTCTCTCTCTCCATATCCATGTCTGGATTTGCTCTACCTTTGTGTCCTTTTGTACACTCTGGTCTTGTCCTGATCCCTTGCTGATCAATTCAGCTCACCAAACCAGCAGAATACTAAATTCACTGCTGGTTTAGTGAGCAACACTGTCTCAGGTTTAGCTGAGCAGTTGGACTTACCCATGGGAAACTGAAGGAGACACCAGGGACAAATTACCATTTTGGCAGCAGCAAGCTATTTTATTGGCTCAATCGTTAAATGAAGCACAATGGATCATGCCTTATCAGAAAAGTCTACAAGTTTGGGCCTGGTTGAAAGTAGTGGTACCATGAACCTTAACAACAGGTTTGTGCACAGCCAGATCATACATAATTCATAATATGACACAATCCCTACCAGATTAGTTAAAGGGCACACCAAAAAGTTCCTATTTGTTACCACTAAGGCCTGGCCACAGCCAAACCACACAATGAAAATCTTGTGTTTTAAGACAAATGATAATGAAAGATGTACAGCAAAATGGGCAATGCATCATCTTGTGGTATAAAGATGACAGAAGAATCAAAGGTTATTTAGCACTTCAAATATAAGTTTCATCATTTCTAAAACAGGTCTCACAAACTAACACTGCTTAAAACTGATATATCCAGTTAATCTGATCCTGCGCATCAACCTCATCAACGTTTTTGGCAAGGAAGAGATATTTTGTATACTAAAAGATCTTTCTAACAAAAAAGGGCCTTTAGACAACGTGCTGACTTGTCTAAATGACAGAAAAAGACCCAATAAAACTAGAGAAGACATACATACAAACATCAGTGGTCCAAAACAATTCCTATTTACTTTATGGTTTGTGTTTTTTCATATGGCAGTTCAATTTATTCTATAGATTTCGTGAGTACATAATACTTCATGCTTAAAGCATATCTATGGCAAAGCAATGTTTCACTGAAGTCAAATATACAGGTGATCCCTTCAACTCAACTGAATCTCCAAGAAAAAGATACTTCCTCAAATGTTTCCTAAAGTACTGGAGCCAGGTTATTATCTTCAATATGGTACTTACTTATGGAAAAATTAATCTAAGGATTTTTTAGCTATGAAAATATCAGATCATATAATAAAATGTTCAAAATGAAATTTGGAATGAATATTAACAGACAAAGAAAAACCGCCCTGCCCTCAAAGTTTCATTGCTAAAAGATTAGCCTTCATTTGACTTTATGTATATGCTCCTAATATTTCTTTATAAAAAAATAAGGTACTAAAAATGTATGACTTTTTAGTCATTTATTTACATTAGCCTGAGTACAACTTTTTAAGACAGATTTAAGATCTGCAGTATTTGGAGGCGATGTCAAAGTTCCCATTTAATTCAACAAAATTAAGTTTGGGAATGAGGTCAATAATACTATGACAACTGAAAGAAGGTTCATCGCTTTTCTAAACATAAATAATGGCACTGCTAGCAAGGCAAACAAAAGCATGTTTATTTTTCTACTGTTCCTCCTACTTGCCTGAAAAACAGGTTGCAACATGATCAGCACAAAGGGAAAGTCAGGATATTTTGAAACAGTTGCTTTTTATCCAGTGAAAGTACGAGCAAAAAGGAAGCGTTCTTACTCCTTAGACTAAGTTTATTAAAAGAATGCTAAAGAGAACTGAGCATGCAGATCATCCGGAGAATTCAGAACTTAAAGTGATTAATTAGACCTTATTTTGTCTCAAGCAGATTTACTGAGCTTTTTTCAAGTTAGACCCATTGTTTGTAATTACCAAAATCACACCTCCATTGGCTGGTCTGAGTTGCTTCATGCATGAACAGCAATCTGATTGAGCACTCTTGTTAGGATTCCATTCGTCATTGTAATTAGCCATAATCATAGCCTTCCTGGGTGCATGAGAATGTGCAAACGACCGATTCACAACCCCAACCTATTTGAATATGAATCTTCTCAGTGAGTAGCAATAAAATAGTGGAAACAAAGCAGTTTCTCTAGGGAATTTTGTAAAGCATCTCTGTCTCTGATTCTCCCCTCTTAAAAATGTTCCCTTTTTAGTATTTGAATTCTGTTTGCTAAAACAAGGCTTACTTAATGAAGACAATGGCTTATTATTTCTTTAAGTGGCACAGCAGGGCCCAAGTATTACAGACCCAGCTCTTTCAGCCTCTGCCAAGGACACAGGGAACAAAGGGGCAGGCAGTAACGCCAGGCAAATAGACCTCTCCTCACACTGCACTTCGGGAGCACTTTCCCCAGAGCCCGACCCAGGTCTCGCCTATTCTGGAACTCAAAGACAGGGTCTTTTTCTCCCCATTCCTGTAAATGACTCACACAGTGTCCTGGGAAGGGGGGCCTGCACGGCCTGCGCCGCCACAGCCGCATTCCCAGTGAGCCATCTAATGGTGACAACGCTGCTGCTCCTCCTCCTTCCCAGCCCAACCCCGAGGGACACAGCTGGCACACAGACGCCGAAGGATAGCCAAGTCCTTTCGCTGCCAATGCATAGATTGAATTAGGTGGGAAAACAGGAATCTTGACGACCACAGCTCTGGCACGATGATCTAGTTAATTTTTTAACATGTTTAGAAATATTTTGGTAAGAAGAAGTCTCAGAGGCGCATTAAATGTCCAATAACAAGAACTATTACTTAAGTTGCCACACACCCCTGGGCTGAAAAGAAAGTCTGACTTATACAATCCCCAAAACAGCCTTCCTTGTATAATGATTATGAATTTATTTGTTTATTGAGGAAATAACAACACATAAATAGAGCCTGGGATACCATAGCATACAAGCCTGCAGTTTTGTTAATATTTAATTTTGAAATTATAACACTCTTACACAGTATGTTCCATTAGTTTGTTTTCTTGCTACAATTTCTTGTTTCCAGATCCTCCAGCTTAACAGAGCAGCCATGCAATGGGATTTTATTCAACTAATATTATTAGTAATGAATATTAACTATAATAACAAACTATAGATTAGCTAAAAATTTAAGTAGAAAGTCCCTTCAAATAACCAGAAAACTAAATTCACAATATTAAACTTAATTTCAGTTGAAGATAAAGACATAAAATATTTATTATGTATAGGTCTCCACATATGTAGCAGAAATGGCAAGTCCAAGTGTTTCACACTTAAGAGTTTTCAGTCAGCAATTGTTAATTGTTGTAATTAACATAACACCTTTTCTCTCTCCTAAGTCTAACACCTTCATGAAAAATAGGAAGCTCAGGCTTTTAGAAACCTTTTTAGAAACCTTGCTGTTTCTAATGCAGGGGTGGGAGGGTTGACACGTGGACTATTTCTGGGGAAACAACTACTTTCCATGCTCAGCTGTGCTTTCTGGAATACTTTTGAAATCTATGATCAGATCACACTGAAGAAACTGCAGCATGGAAGAGATGCAAATTAAATCCTGCCTAATGTTCCTCTGCCATGCTAGCTCAGAAAATAGTTTCATAGCAACCATTTCCCTGTCAACCCTTACAGTCCTTGCTGAAGAATCTTCTCCAGATGCTGAAAAAACTGTACTGTTTTAATTAGAAGAGTAAATACTTTTAAAGTAAGAACATTCAGCATGCTGCCACATAAAGGCACCTAGTAACAGAAAAGTTTATGTCCTCCCAGTCTTCTCCATTACCTTAGAACAAACAGAAATCAGGGAAGCAAATAAGACAAATGTAAAGTTTTGTGACGGTAGCTGTACAATTGCTCTCCCTTTGGATGCATCTTGGTATGTTGCATGTTGCTGCAAACAGTCTGTAAGGGCATTTGTATTCTGAAGTCACCACTGGAAACCTAACAAGATTCAAGATCACCTTCTGCCCTTCAAGTAAACAATCACGCTGAATAATCTTACATTCATATACAAAACATTTAACAAGTGAGACAGGTCGTTCAGAGAAAGCGTTGCTGCTTTCCTTGGGTTCAGTTTTGTTCGTCAATTGAATTAGAGTTTCTGATACTTCTACAGCATGTCTCTTCAATAATTTTTTGTAAAGGAAATAGGTGAAAGAGATTCTTCTCAGTTCAATGAGACTTATGTCATTCATTACTATTTCATTTAGATTTTAGGACTTTATCCTCCATATTTGATTGACGTTTTGTCCAATCACTAGAGAAAAAACACTTTAAATTCTTTATATCAGTACATGTAAGAACATATTCCATTAAATATGAAAGGCAATAAGTGAAAGAAAATTTTTTAGCTCACTACATAATACATAAATTGTTGAATTACAGCAATATGGAATAAGATGTAAAGTATTGATGAATGATCATTTTACTATAACCTGTACCATACAGATTTATCATCATTATAGCATTTCAACAAAATATTTTAATACTTTTATGCATCAAAAGTCATAAAAATATGAAGAATGAATGTTCGCACTTCTCCCATGTAATCTACATAAAAAGTGTATACGGTATGATTTGCATATTGCATTCCAACAAGATTACAGTAACCATTAAACAAAAAATATTGGCATGTTTGTGAACTCTCTGGAAAAGAGTATCTTGAACTTATTCCTCTTTCTGTGAAGAAGTTAAAGGATTCTTCCTATCTTTACCCCACGCTTAACTTTGCTCAGAAATATAAAATTCTTGTTATGAGTTATACTAAAAATAACCTTCATACCAAATTTTGAGATTCTGCTGCAATGGATGCAAGCTCACTAAGAAACAGTTTCTGCTGTCTCAATGTATTTTTTCTTTATGTGTATGACAGATTTGCTTTTGCTCTACTTTCTTTCCCACCATGTGTGGATACTGAATATTTGTGAAATTTAATGTTTCAGTTGCTATTGAAACCTTTTCTGTAAAGTTTAGTAACAAAGACTAAGTTAAAGTGAAATTTAGATAACTTCACTTTGTTATTCTGTGTTACTTCTAAGTCCAGCCAAGTGAGAACGTGCAGCCTTGTCTGAAAAACAGAGAATAGAGATATTCTGAGTTACTTATAAAACATGTATTTTTATACAAGTATATGCATTTTTATATAAGTATATATATGTATTTTATATAAGCATATATGTTTATGTAAATATTTATATGTATGTTTAATTAATTGAGGCTCTTCTCAGTTGCAACTATTTCAGACAAACTGTTCTCTCAAACTACAGATTCCATGGGATTATATTTATGACCTAAACTTTTGAGCAGCTCTCTTGTTGCACGAACACAATCCTGTAATATTTACTTTGTACTCTGTGTTCTATAAAAGTGAGGTTTTGCACCAATTTTTTTTTTAATACTAATATCAGACTTTAGCTCATTTTCCATGGAGTTTCCATACGGCAATGCACTCTACTGACCTGTGTATACAAGGAATAGTGATTAAGCTTAGATTGGTGTCACACAGAGTTGTACTTAGAGCAGAATACTTGATTTTAAGTTGGCCACCTTCAGCATGACTCAAGGCAGCAATCCCATACATATTTCCCTTTCTTACTAAAATGCATGCAACTGCGAATAACTAGTCATAAACAAATGTACTGGTTCTTGATTCCATTGAAATACAAAAGCAAAACACTGCCACTGATATCACTGGAGTAAGATTAGGCTTCAAAATACTAAAGAATATTAAAGCTGCATACTAAAAGGTATTTTATTCAACTCATATTGATGCACATGGTTTCATACCTCTAGGAAGATTTTAAGATATAACAACTGGTCTTTTAATAGAAAGATGGAAATATGCAATTTTGGGGTTTGATTTTTTTCTTATTAAGAGGTAGGAGGTTTTATTTTTTTTTCTTAAATAAGCTAACCGTGTATTCATCTATGTAGAAATCTTTTTTCTTCAAAATATATCTAGCAAATTCAGTATGCTAGAATGAAGTTACAAATCGCTAAAACATGGCATTTCAAAAGAAACTGGTTTTAACTCTCATTTTAGAGCACTTTCAGTTTGTGTCTGCACTGCACAGAGTAGGATAGAAAATATAATGTATTTATCTTTAGGTTAAAAACAGGATAAATACATGTAGGTAGATAAATATTGTAGTAAAAAATTACAGGACAGTTCTGAAGTTGCATCACTGAGCAGTATAATCTTAAGAAAAGTACTTATTATACTTGCTATACAATCTAAAATGTGATCTTTGTTTTTTACAAAAATGTCATAAAGCTTTTAGCTATAGAATCAACCTACCTTCTCTCAACAGGGTTGATTTCTATATTCTGTAGAAAGATCCTACTCAGAGAAGATACATGGTATAAGTTTATTAGCACCTTTGATTCTTTGGCTAAAAAAGCTGAAAGGTGTGTTCTTGCTAAGGAAGAACTTCAGGAAAAGGAAGAATAATTGAAAGATGCTCTGCAGGGCTCTGGATGCCCTCTTTCTGCCTCTTGAGAAAAAGCAAACAACTAAGGCCATTTTACTTTAAAATTTTCATATGTCCACTCCTTGTTTTCCAGGGATCAGGGATCAGATTTATAGAATTGCCAAGTAGAAAAATAAACAGGGGTTGGTTTAGTTTTGTTTGGTCTGGAAAGTATATTTTCTAGGTTTTTAACTGAAACATTTGTTTCATTTTACTGGAATAGTATATTTTGATTCTACGCGATTTAAAACCATTTAATTTAAAGATCTGAAGAACAGTTTCTGAAGTCTTTCAATTAGAGCCTTCATAAAAATTGTATATGTCAGCAGGAGCTGAACAAATTAAATAAATAAAATTAAGTAATCTGAACAGTCAGGTCTTAGAATAAAATTACCAGCTTCTAATTAATCACTAAATTATTAAAATATTTGCCAGGGTTAGGTTACAGTTAGAAGTCTAATAGAAAGCCTACCTCTGTGACCTTTCTCTTTACCTGAAAGACAGATTTAGTAGCATACACTGTGTAAAATAACCTGATGAATATTTATGAGGCGATCTGATATAACACTGAGACCACTATTAAAAAGCCACAGATTATAAAGATATAAAACAAAATATTCTTCATGGAATGTTCCTAGAGATCACTGATTGGATATTTTATCTTTTAAAATTGTATATATGAATAAAATGGATTTAAGATGTCTTCACTCCTTCCCTGCCTCTGCTTCCTCATCTACGGCCACAGCTCACACTCCTTTCAGTTGTACCAATACAAATGTCTGTGTGGCTCCTGTCAGATTACTGTAATGATCTAAATAAAAATTAAACTAAGAGAAAAAAAACCACAAAACCAAAACAAAAGCATGGTTTTAAGATATACCATTATAGTGATCTGATTAATAGAATGAAACCTAAGTGCAACTTAGGGAGCATTGAACTGTGTCACAGGATGGACAGGTTGGAACTTCTTTAATCTGGTCCTTATGCAACAACAAGTGTTCATGTAACCCAAGTGAACTATCCATTCTGCATATTAGACCAAGTCAGATCTTAAGGGAAAAAATATATGATTCTGTAGTTAAAGAGCATAATAATGAATCAAAGTATAGTTTTTGTTGATTGTGATGTATGGCATTTCCTAGTTTGTTAAAAAAGCAAATGAAAATTTAAGATTTATGTGGCATCATACCAGCACCAAGAACACTTATTGGCAGACACATAAAAAAATTAGGAAACAGGAGGTTCACAGAATCAACCTTTTGTTTCTTTAACCACAAAATGACAAGTTGTCTTTCTGATAGTATGTGTGTATACACACACACACACACAGAGACACACACACACCTGTGTGCACACCCCAGACCTTGGAGAAGATATTTTTGTAGCAACACCTAAAGTCACTATTGACTTTTTACAATATGTGGATTTTATACTTCCATTTTACATCCCCTCCAAACATTAAAGGCAAAGCCTGACATTAAGAGTGATGAGTAACTGTATAATAGAGCTTAAATTTAGAGGAACCTTTAGAAATGTGAAGAAACATTGTTACACTCAATAAGGAGAACTGCAAAGCCCTGCAGCTGGGATGGAACAACCTCCTACACTGTATAGGTTGGGAACTGCCTGGCTGAGTAACAGTCCTGCTCCCTTGAGGGTTACAGTGATTGATGTATAACAGCCAGCAGTGCTCCTGCCACAGAGAAAGCAAAACACATCCTGGGCTGCATTAAAAAGAATGCGGCCAGCAGTTAGAGGAAAAATATCATCCTTTAATGAGAAATGGTGAGGCCATATGTAGAATAATGGCCAGTCTTCGCGAACGAAGATTTTGGGAAAGCTCTTTTACCTTTCCAGCCTGCGCAATGGATTTTTTAGGTGAGACACAGCCTGCGCTGAACTGAGCCCACCCTTTAATCCTAAGGTTCATCTGCCGGGGCCAAGCAAGCTTGGACAATGGCAGTGAGGTCCTCAGGACATAGGTTTGTTTAGAGTGACCTTCTCATAGATGGATGGCCTCACAGGGCTAACGAGCTCCATCTGCCCGGGGGACTGGGATTTGAACCTGGGTCGCAGCGGTGAGAGTCCCGCATGCTAACCACTAGGCCACCAGGGGTCCCATATGTAGAATACTATGTCCTGTTTCCACACCACATCTTAACAAATACATTGAGAAGCTGGAGAGATGATCCAGTTGATGGTTACCAACATGGTTATCAGAAAAATTAATTATTATTCCATATAGTGCCTCTAGATTCTGGTATTCAATAGCTCAACAGGAGATTTGTGACGTATTATATATTTTTTCCTCTTTTTTTTTTTTTTTAAAGAAAACAGATAAGCCTTTCTATTTGAGTCACTTTTAGAACCTGATTCTACATGACAGGTACAGTTAAAAGTCTTCTACTTTCATTTAAATCACATGAAATCTAGAGGCCCAAAGCACTTCGTACAATGTCAATAGACTAATCAGAGTAATTTTAAATGTTTCTGGCTTTCCTGCATGAAGAAGGGATTTTCCTCAGTAAGCTACATCAATTTCAAATTCTTCAAGAAGAATCAGACTGACACAAGTTTAGAGAGCTGCTAGTGTGTTGACCAGGATCTAAAGCTGTAGCTGTTTTTACATTTATCATTTACTTATGGTAAACTGAACATGAATTTAAATCTCAGACATCATATGAATGCAATTGTAAATTTACCTGATATGGCTAGAAATTGATAACAATTATGTACTGAAAAAAAATATACGTGTATGTATAAATACTGCACATGTGGTTTTAAGTTAAAGGAATGTTAAGAATATAATAGAACAAATTAAGCCAGTTAACACTTTTAAAGTGGCACCATTATTTTTGTGCCTCATTTTCTTAAGCTGTAAAACATCTATGTTTCAGAATCACAGGGAAGTCTTTACTAATTAAGCAGTAGTACATGACGACATTTTCAAAAGAAAGGTAATGCAGAAATACAATAGGCTAATCCATCTAACTTCATAGAATCACAGAATAACTTACTTTGAAAGGGACCTCTGGAGATCATCTCATTCAATTCCCTGCCCCAAATATGGATAACTATTTTTCTACTATCCAACTGGAATTTCCTTTATTGTGAATTGTGACTGCTCCCTCTTCTCCTTCTGTTGTGCACCACTAAAAAGTGTCTGGCTCTGTCTCCTCCATAACATCCCTCCAGGCATTAGAAGACTGCACTTACATCTCAATTAGCCTTCTCTTGCCCAGGCTAACCCAACCCAGTTCCTTCAGTGCCTCTTCATATGTCGTGTGCTGCATCGCTGTGGTCATTTTGGTGGCCTCCCTACTGGACCTCCTCCATTATGCTGATATCTGTCTTCTATTTCTGTGGACCTAAACTCAGACACAGATTTCCAGATATAGCCTTATGATTACAAAGTAAAAGGGAATAATCCTTTCCCTGAGCATCCTGACTTTATATTCCTAGTGTCATCTAATATGTGATTAGCCTTCATTCTGCAAGGGTACACAGCTGAGTGATGATGACCTTGCTGTCCACCAGGACCCACAGGTCCTTTTCTGTAAAAGTGCTACTAGCCAGTCAGTCATTTTTCAACACCTCACTCCATTTGATTAAGGAAAAACAAATCCATCAAACTTTGGACTCTCTTGCGAGTCCAAAAATCAAACTTTCCTGGAGTCAATAAGCATAAACAATAGGAATACACATGTAAAAAAAAAAAAAAACCAAACAAAAAAATCCCCAAAACCAAACACCAAAACTCAAAAAACCCCCAAAGTAAGAGCTAATACATATATGTAAAAAGACAAACAGTGACAAACATGGTAAAATTCCAGCACAAAATATTTGTAGAAACTCAAAATTATCTGGGATCTCAGTGTTTTAGAAAGCCAAGAACTTTGATGAGAAATCAACCATCTTCTATTATAGTCTTGAGTATATAATGTAAAAGCAAGTTACAGTTCCAAAAACTTTCTGGTTTGTAGCAATAAAAATTAAGTGCCAACACCAGTAAATGATATGGAAAAAAAATGAAGATAAGATTCTGGAATAAACTCCCAAACTAAATCAGATGGTGTGAGTTTGAAATGAGTGTAGTGGTTAATGGGCTAGAAAGCATTCATGCTGTGATTAACAGCAACAACTGGCCCAAAGATCTGAAGACCAGGAGAAGTAATAACCTTCTAGAAATTATAGAAAAATAGTTATTACATCCTTAGTTGGTAACAATGTTGGAACTTAAAACAAAATGCTAAGATGAGTATTTTATAGGATAAAGTTATAACATTTTTTGCTAAGGAGGAATGAATTTATTTAAATCCTTGGAATCAATAAAGTTGTAGGAACTGGGGAAATATGTGATATTATAAGCTACACTTAACTAGAAGGTCTTTCTTTAGGAGGTCATTAAATGGCCCTGTAATTTGGTTCTTCATTAAAAAGTAGCATTTATTGCAGAAGAAGCTAAATATTTCTATCAGAAAAAAACCCTCACACAGATTTAGTTAGAAATAAATAGGAATAAAAAGTCAGTATAGTCAGAAAAAATATTTGGCCCATTAAATCTGTGATTTAGACAGACTGACTTAAATGGGAATTTGCAAACGAAGAACCTGAGTATTTAACAACTGCATGAAGTATTTCAAAGTATTCTGCAACAAATACCAAACAGGACTCAGGTGCTATGTATTGCTGAGTGACAAAATAATTCCAAGTAGATCCACATTATATTTTTTGGTAGCTTCTAGGTTGGCCATTGAAGTTTCTACTGGTCTAATGAAATTTTGTGTGTATGGCAGGACATGGAAGACCCGAATTAACTATCTTTCATATAACGTCATATCAGATCAGGCATAACTACTTTTAAAAACCTATCTGGAAATAAAAGGCAGTAGTTTTTATCTAGATAATATCTTAGAGGCTTATCCTGTTTAACCAGCAATTTCATTATCTGCAGGTGAGAATGTGGATATAAGCAAAGACATTGCTTAGCTGATATTAATATATTGTTTTAAACATAAAAATTTAGAAAAACCATTCTAATGTGCTTGTGCACATTATCCCCTATGCTGTGTAAGGACGGGGAATAGTTTTGACTTCCTTACAGAAGTAACAGCAGTATAAAAGGCTGCCACTTTATAATGAAATATACATGGGTACAGAATTAATTATTAAAGCAGAGAAAACATGCTTCACTCTTACAGAGAACTCACTTTTACATTCTAGGTTTTATCAGCAAACCTCTTTCATAAAATAAAAGATTAAGAGAAACATCACAATTCCAGCAGTCCCACTGTGTATTTGCCACCTTTAAACTTCCATCAAATAACCCAATGCTAACCAGTAACTGGAATTTTGGACTACAGCTAGTGCATATCTAAAAATTAAGTCACTTTTTGATGGATTATTATAATCTGATGGTCACCATATTAGATGGTATCACCACATTAGGTTATGTTTTAAAAAACCTAGATTAATGATCTGGCATCCTTAATGCATAAATAAACAATTACCTGGGGAAAAGATATATATGAAATTCCTGCTTTCACTGATTGTTCTTACCAATGGTTACTAGCTATGTCTACCTAATGCATCAGGAAGTGGTCAGGCAGCGGATTATCATTGCATGTCCCTTCCAACTTAAATATTCTATTCTATTCTATTCTATTCTATTGAGCACTCCAAGTCAACTTCATGCAAAGTCAGTCAGATAGTTTAAATCACCTTCTGAGGCGGTAAATCCATAAAAGTTTGTCTTTCTGTGCCCTTGAAAGCAAACAGATTTATTGTCCTAATTAGCTGCAAGTCTGTACACAAGAAAGCATAAATATAATCTTGTTTTCTCTTATCGGGAATTTCTGGAGACAAGAGATCTCTGACAGACTGATAGCAAGAGCTATGTGAACAAAAAGTTGTATTCACTTCATCTTTCCATACTTGTTATACATAACTTAAGAACTTCTGTTGTAGCCGGACTGAATTTTATAATTTCATGGCCTTCTATCTCATAGAAGTAATATATCAAATTTATCACAGTTGATGATAAATATGTGGCAAATTATATGCTAAGCATTTCTGATTTAACTTGTAAAGGAATGCTTTTAATAAGTTCGAGTTAAAAAATTATTAAAAATCCATGCATAAATTCAATAAACATCAAGGTTTTTCCTTATCAGATAAACTAGTTAAAAAAGATTAAATTATTTTCCCATTTTGGGAGGGTTTGTAGTATCATGACTCCGGCTATATGCTGCTTAGAGTTTGTCAAGAAAGAATAGGGCAAATTCAGTGATGTTACTGCAGATTTTTACACAGCTGTTTTTCCAATCTCTTCAGAAAAGCATCAAAATACATAAGGAATGAATATTAGTAAAGCAGAAAGAAGACATAAATTACAGATATAATTCTGCAAGAAAAAAAAAAGCAACTTTCCTCATCACTAGCTTGAAGTACAAATTTCCAGCTGAATCAGAAAATTGGCAACTATTATTTGAGCTCAAAATGAATCAATCCCTGAGAAGAGAACTCTACAGCAGTAAGAATTTTAAACAGGCAAGTTTACTTTAATTCTGAAAGGAGTAAAATAGTCTAAATAACTATAGCATCCAAATTCCCAAACTTACGTATACTATGCCCTTTTTTATCAACTTGTAGTTGCTCATGTTTCCATCCAAATGGCTGCACAGATACAGAAAGTTAGATTTTGGAACAGACATATAAAGGATCTCAGTTTTCACCTGGTTAATATGTGGTTTGGGGGGAGGGGGTTTAGCAAGCATATAAACTGATCTGTGAACATATTAAGCAAAAAATTCATATTAAGTTCAGTTAATAATGCATATTGTCTTTCTCATAGTGGAAACACAAGGTAAGAAATGCATCAAAGGAAACTGAAATTCACCTGATCTCAAGTGCAAAATTGACACTCTAGCCTGAGCTGTGTTAAAAACTATGTTCCTGCCTCAAACATGAGCTTCATCTGGGCCCCCTGTCTACCACCCTAGGAATAGTAAGAGCAGCAAGGTTCCAGTGCCGTTATTAAATGGCCAGGCAAAGGAGGTGTCTCCCACCTGAATTGGACTTTTAAGAGTCTGAAAGGACAAGATAAGAAGCACAGAGTGTGAACATCAGTTACTATACAGGCTCATATAGGTATTTATGATTCTTATCCATACAACCACTGGCTTCTGCCCCTAGCAGAATTTCTTTGGATATGAACAGAACAGCAATATTGATTGTGTTACTTTTTCAGAGTACAACTGTAATTCAGTGCACTTAGTCTTCATTATAAGACAAGATTCACTACATTACAATATAAGTCATGTTCCTAAAGAGATCTGCATTTACACTGAAGTTTTGATTAAACTGGAAGCAACACCCTTTTTTAACCTCTTTATAGGCTGAGGAAATTATCATCTGAATATTCATATCTCTTTAAAGATCATCACTTGTGATTTCCTAAGGTTTTATTTGTCTGCCTTTTTGTAATAATTCTTTAAATAAGGCATGAATTTACCTGCATATATAATACTAATTTGAAAACATAGTAAATCAGTTCCAATTCATGAGTTTTAAATTAATTATTTTTAAGTCTAATGTGCCACTTAGGTTTTGGGGGGTTTTAACTCTACTATTCTAAACATAGAATTCTACCAGGTCCTACAGCAATTTAGATTGTTTCATTATAGGGGGACTATGTACCTGGTATTCCTTTAAAACCAAAGACACATTTTTTTGCATGGTATTGAAGGAAGCCACAGTAGAGCATACTAGCAACCCACATATTCCGTTACAAAAACTGCAGGTTTTATAATTCCCTGCAATTGTCTGTTTCCTGAGTGTTAATGTGCAAAATCCGAAAGCCAAGTGGAACTATCTCATTTAAATATTTAAGACAATCCATTTTTGCTCTGATAACCTACCACATGCTACTACTACTGTCAAAAATTCAGAGTGCTGTTTGAAATGTAAATGTAGACTCAGTAATCAATTTTTTTTTCCATAAAAAAACACAATTCAATCACCTTAATGGAGATTTTGTCAGACATTTTAAAATGAGTTAATTTTTTAAGGTCTTTAATGTCTTAAAGATGCAATAACATTAATTTGAAACTAGCACTTCTTAAAGAAGTTACGTCATTATGACTGAAAACAAACTAATGTAAATCTTCTCATTTTAAAGGTAGGTACATCTCAAACCACTGCTATGTAGTGTAAGCAAAAGTTTTACTTCAGTGGGTTTGATCATAAGGCATGAAGTTCCATCTCTGCAGGAACAGACTTCTTTCATGCCAAATTTTTATTTTTCTTGAACCAAGTTGTCAATAAGTTTCAAAGGAAGAGAGAATTTGGAGAAAGAAAAAAAAAGAAAGTATAAAATTTAGGTCTTGCTGTTTTAGGAAGTTTTCATGAATTTTAATCCAAGTGGTTTTTATCTGAGGACACATTTACTCATAAAAAAACATATAAAAGGCATTCTTTACCTAAACAAAATCCTGCTGAGCTATCCCCATTTACAACTTAATATGAAGACAAACTCTTCTCAGTTAAGCAAGAGGAATACAGATTAAAGAACCAACATGGAAGAAAGTAAAAGGACCATAAAAATAGGTATTAAAAGCAAAGTAATAGTATTAATTTGCAGAATAACAACGCGAGGAATGAGAGCTTAGCTCAGATCAGAACTTGGTAGCATAGTAGATGTGAACATGAATTTGATGTGAAATGTTAATCGAGGCTAGTGATCAGAAAATGACAGTGAAATGATGATGAATTCATTTACACTTTGAAAGCAATATAGGAAATGAAATGGAACTGAAGAAGACAAATTTTCCCATGCACACGCCTAATATATAGTAGACAATGAAAACGAAACAATGAAGAGTAACAAAATATGTACTGTTTGTCACAAAACTGATAAGAACAGATATCCACCATAATACCTTTCCTAAGTATAGACATTAGCTGAATATGTTTTTAGAATATATGTTTTCAGTGATAGTGAACTTTTCTCTATTAATTCTATAGACATACAGTGTGAAGTTTTCTTAAACATCTCACATTCTCCTTTACACAATTTACAATTTTATAAGCTGTATTATAACTGTTTAACACATCTCTTCAACACTCTTCCGGTAAAATAAGATATTTACAATTTGTACTTAATTGTCACAGTTTATTAGCTCTACATTTTCATCATCTTTAGTTAGTCAATAGCATATACAATATCTGAATACCCAGCACATGTTCAGTACTGACCTAAAATTATACAACAGAAATAATTGATAGTTAATCTGCACTGCTCTGCTTTCCTTCACTGAGTTTTATGTTGTTCAGAAGGTATATTCATCTATGTGAGCTAGGTCAGGATATCCATGGCTGCATAACATCAGAATGATTGTGGAAAACTACAAAGCCATTTTCTTCTTACAGATGCTACAGATACCCCAACAAGCAAGAAGTTCATACTTGTAGAGGATGACTCTTCCTACTATTTAAATGTACTTTTTATACTGCACCTTTGTGTTTTTCATGGTAAAATCTGCCCCAAATTTTCATACTAAAAGATTCTCTATTGTTCCTACATTTCTTTTTTTAAATAAAAACTACGCTTAACTCTATGCCATTTTTTAACCTGAAATGAAAAAATCAGAATTGATAAGAAAAAGTAGTTGAAGAAATTATTCAGTATCTGAGCCTCAAAGCAGAACGGTCACAGTATATGACTACTAGAAATGAAAACATCAAACACACATTGATTTTTATCTTGTCAATTCCATTTGTTTTGTCACTTGCCTGAGCCCTCTGCAATATTTGGGTAAAAGGAAGAAGGCTGATAACTAATGGACAGAGAACAAGCCATCCATTAATTGGGATAGGGCTCAGAAATCACCTTCGAGGTAGACAGAGAAAATTCATCAGTGCTATGTTTGTGGCACTGAACAAAACTTTCTGACAAAACAATAAGATGCACTTTAAAGACAGATGTTTCTGCTTGTAGCTCAAAGTGAAACAAGTCCTGGTATTCTAGATGGCAACCTGTGCAGATAGAAAAAGCTTATTCTGCCTGAAACACAGTATAACAAGATATTTTGGCTATATTAACTACTTACTTTCTAAAAAGTTTCCATCTTTAAGAAGAGAGAGAGCTGCTTAACTGGAGAAGGAGGAGCAATTTGGTTTTGTCCTACATGTCAATCTACCAATACCCAAAGCTTACAACATCACTTGTGTCCTCTGGGGTCCACAGTAATGTGAATTGTCTTTATCCAACTACCTAGCAAATCATTATCACATAGCTGCAATCGACCTTTCTTTTCAATCTATGCACTTTTCAGGAGTTATAAATCAGTTAACTTTCAAGCTCGATGAGATGGCATATGCCCTGGTTTGAAGAACAGATGGAGGCTTGGGGGAAAATTGTTTCTGCAGTCTTGCTACAAGCAGCACTGCTCCATAAAAGTGAACCATTCGCACTAATTTCTCACATAAATTATACAGGCAGGGAATACCAGCCCATTCAGCAGAAAATCTTTCATCTAGCTTTCAGAGGTCATTTAGCAAATTTAAATTAAAGTTATTTCTGATACATGGCTGGGTTTTCATTCCATACGCTTTCAGGAGATGGCAATTTACATCAAATAAAGGAATGACTTTAATTGTGTATTCAGAGAAAAAGTAACAGTAAATTAACTGCCACAATATTACTGTTTTCTAGAATCCTGGGATAAGTTGCAACTATTAATTAGCCACAGAGGAATTAATGAATGAAATATGGCTGTTCTGTACTATAGGAATCAGGTAAACTTTTCAAGGCTGTTTTAGACTCCATCTCAACTGGAGTCCCCAGATGCAGCACTGATGTTGTTAAAAGAAAGGAGATCTCAGACATTTGTAGGAACACATCCTTTACTTTTTAAGGGAAACATAATATTCAGCTGTTAAACAAATGTGTCATAATTTAAAAAAAATATGATATGTTTTCTGAGCATGGAGAAAAGAGACATTTCATGAAATTCTTAAATTATAAATATGAAAGAAATGAAAAGGACTAGAGGACTGTACAAAACCTAACTCTAGAAAAAATTACATTTTTGTGAGCCACAAGTGGTAAGAAAGAAGAGATTGCATTGGGAAACCTCTAACACATAATGTCACATAACTCAGTGTTTCACCAGAAATATTAGTTTAAATGTAGAAACTAAAAACAACCAACAAGAATGTTGACAAGTTCTGAAATAGTTACACTGATTTTTATGGAATTTCATAAATCATAGCATTTTGCTTCAGTGTTTTGCAGTAGCATTTTGACAAGATTCTTTTTTAATCTCTAACATTTCACATTTCTTCTAAGACCTGCAAAGACATCTCCTCTTCAGATGTGAAAAGGAACTTCACTTTATGACAGTAAAGTCATAATGATTTGTAAATTAGTATTAAAAGTAGTGAGCCAACAAAAACTGCATTATTTCAGGGCCATAAATAAATAGAATAAATTCATTTGGAATTAGTGTTACTTAGTGGTGGGATCAAATCAGTGTAGAAATTTCAAACTTGAGAAACCTGTTGTTTCAATACTTTCTGTGACCATATGTACCACAGAATGGAAACTGGAAGCACACAGAGTTACTCAACAACTTAAAAAATGTTGCCTTAATTGAAGGGTATTAGTTTGGTACCCTATTTCGGTTACAAATGAAAAATGGTTAAACTATATAAATAGTGATTTTTGAAAAAAAAAAAAAACACAATAAAAAACCAAACCCTATTGAATATAAAATTTTCACATTGGTAAATATAAATGTAATTAGATCCAAACTAACACTTTCTTAAATGCAAGAGAGAAATTTAAATCAGCAGTTATTAAAAGGATGATCATAAGTTCTAGAACCTTCATAACTTGGGATATTATCATAGAATCATATAATGGTTTGGGTTGTAAGGGACCTTAAAGATCATCTAGTTCCAAGCCCCCTGCCATGGGCAGAGACATCTTCAAAGCCCCATCCAGCCTGGCCTTGAACACTTTCAGGGATGGGGCATCCACAACTTCCCTGGGCAATCCATTCCAGTGCCTCATCACCCACACAGTAAAGAATTTTTCCTAGTATCTAATCTAAATCTACTCTCTTTCAGTTTAAACCCATTCTCCCTTGTCCTGACACTACAAGCCCTTGTATAGTCCTTCTCCATCTCTCTTGTAGGTTCCCTTCAGGTATAGGAAGGCTGAAACTAGGTGATTTGAAGCCTCCTCTTTTCCAGGCTAAACCATCCTAATTGTCTGAGCCTTTATAATTTATGGCTGGACAGGCTGCTGGGTCATCCTGTCTAGGCCATGCTTTTGCCAAGAAAGGTTGGACAAGATCCTTGAGGTCCCCTTCCAACCTAGAATTCTATGATTCCATGAGTCTATGATGCTATGACTGTGAGCATTATCAAATAAAAACCTAAGAGATTGTAGGAAAATTTGTAATATCATAAGGAGAAAAAAGGGATAAGATAATGGATAACATTTACATCTGGCGATAAGGATCCCATTCTACTGCAGTCAATAGGAATTTTGTTGTTTTATTTGCTAGATAACATATTGCATTTATTCTCTCTTTGTATGACCTAAGGTCATAGAGTGGGTGTAAGTGTAATACCTACACAACATTGCTTAAGAGATTTAAAGGAGTTTTCATGTAAATGAAAACCAGGTCATAGTCGTTAAGATGTTCCTATTTTTTACTATTATGCCGTCAAAAACTGAAACTAGAATCAACTGTTGGGAAAGATACACAGAGGTTGATCGCAGAAGAAAACTGAATTATTCTTAAAACACTAATGAAGACATTAAATAAAATATAAACCAACATCACTCTGTGCTATACCCACTGTGCCTTAGCATGATACATGACCGCTCTTCTTTCTATGTAATATTTCAAAAAGCTTTCATTCTGCATGACAACACTTCTGAGGGATTTACAAGTTTTCTTACAGTGTTCTCTAAATATCTTTTATTAAGAAGACATTAAATATAATTTAACAAAGAATGGAAGCAGAAAAAACAGGTCTATATCTGAAAATAAGTTCTAAAAAAGTATTATTTTGCATAGGTAGTTTCTCCTCTTTGCTTTCAGATATCTGAGGCTGCAATTCCATGGGCAGCTAAACTAAATTAGCAGTTCATTGCTGTTGAAAGAAAAAAATCCTTCAACTCTGTCACATTCTTCACTGTACTTCACTACTATTTCTCTCTTCTTCACTAACACACAGCATTAGCACCCATGGACAGTCTTGTAATCAAAGTTCTCAGGACAATGAACATTTTGCTAATCAAGGAAAAACATGCCTACCTTCTTTTCCTGAGTTAGTAAGATAAATTTAGTCACAGAGGAACTCTGATAAGCATCAGTGCCAGTGTCAAGCATGCTTTAGAAATAGAGAGCAGAAGAGGTGAAGGAAAGTTAGACCTTCCCGTTATTATGGCAATAAGCTATTAAAACCCCTCAACTTCTTGAATTACATCTTGAATTACATGAATTGCAAGACAACAGTGTAATAATGGGGTCATTCTGCAGGGTAAATGAGCTCCCTCCAGTTAGTTTTAATTTGTTTGGGGATTTGAACTTTGGAAAGTGTTACCTAAGTTTACTTGATACTGCACAGCAAATAAGTTACAGTGTTTATTCATGTGGCTTAATGTCAAGACAATGCCACAAAAATGAAAAATACAAAGACATTACTTGAAAGCTTTGTAACAGAAAACTTGTCTCCCCTCCAACTATATTGGTTGATATAAAAAAAGTTTGTTTTCTCTCACTTAAAACTTAACCCTCAAGCAAGAAAAAAGATTGCACTTCCAGGAAAAGAACCCCAAATTTAAAATTCAGTTATTTTAGAGAGAAAACCCCCAAACACAGTCCAACACCCAAACCAACCAACCAAAAAACACCAAAAAACACCACCAAAACAAACAAACAAATAAACAATATATTTCTTGGTATATAGGAAACAGCTTACTCATAGCAGTTCTGAATTCTGTATAAACTACTATACAGCACACTGATAAAAACAAGTGAAGAATGAGAGTTGCTAATAAAAATTGTAGTTCTGTGGCATGTTCCAATTATCTGTAGTCCCTACTACTAAAAGCAACCTTCAAGAGTCTGCATAAGGTAAAAGTGTCCACACATTCCAAATTCACAATATGTTAAAGGCAAACCACTTTTTTTCACCACTGCATTTATTTACTATCAGCAAGAAGTAATTTTGGTACTATAGCTTATACTAGCTCCTGAAAAAAAAAATTAATTGTGTAGGAAAGAGGAGATGAAGAGAAATTAAAATTAAAATCTTAAAAGTCACATCCTTAGTGAACACAGCTATTCTGGAAAAACAGCATAAACTCCAAAAGATAGAAATCATGTTCATGCTGATATTTTGCTTGACAAGTTTGCGTTTCTGAATTTGGTTTTCATTCTTCTGGAATTGCTAAAATTCTTTTGAAGAATGGAAGCTTCTTTTACCTCTGCATAATGATTCTCATAATTAACTCCACTCCCTAAAAAATAATTTTTCAAACATTCTGATGACTTTCTGTGTGATACAGAGAGACTGCATTTCAAACACATTCTCAATAATTCAGAAATACTTTCTTAGTGTTATCAACTTTCTCAGTCAAAGGTTTAATTGCATTCTGACCTTTTTTAATTCAGTATCATATATTTAAAAATGGAAGTACTTTTCAGACCTGAACTATGAGCTTTTATTATTCATAGCTTGGTATGAGATTGTGCAAAAGAAAGTATTACTACACTTTGAAAGAAAATTGTGATATACATAAGATGAAAAAAAACTGTGGGAAAGTAGTCACAGAGCTTATAAATATTTTAACACATTCTTTGCCTGAAAAGATCACTTTCTAATGTTATCTAACTCTAAATTAACAACAATTTATGTTCCAAAGTTTCATGTTTGATACACATTTTCAAACCATACCATTATCATTCATTTGGTTTGGATAAAACCAAATGCTTCATATTTGGAAAGACCCTCATACATTTGTTAAATAGCCAAAGAAATTGTTTATTTCTAGATCTCAAAAACTACTGGTTATAAAAAAAAAAAGCATTATATATTTGAAGTAATTTTCAAGCACAGATATATAGAGACCTCTATGTACGATCACAGAGGAAGGATAAAAATAAAGGCTTCCAATTTGATATTAAAATATTACAGAGTATATGCCATTTAGCAAAGAATTCACTGACTGCTAGTACATCCCTGAATGGAGATGAAAAGTCTTGAATTAATTTTGTAATGATTTTTCCATTTTAGTTGCAATCAAAACCAGAAAGTTGCGTACTGAGTTAGAAAAAAGGTGGGGTTTTTTTCATAGACTTAATTAACAAGTCATTCTCTATATTCACCTTTTGAAAATGATGAAAGGACAACTTTTTTCCAGTTTTGAAAACAAACATTGGGAACACCAAGACAATCATGTCTTCCTCTTTTAGAAATAAATGTGATTATAGCCTCTAGTACCACATAATTTTAGCTTGGTATCATCAGAGATTTTAATCCTTTTTCTTTTCCTCTGGATGCTATTCCTTAAAACCAGGTTTGATTTCCCATTCTTGTATATAATATGTTGTAAACATATATTTTCATGTATTTTCTTCCATTAGGTTGAAACAGGTGTATTTGAACTTTTAACAATAGTAAAACTTGCCAACCAGAACTACAGAAATATTCAAAGAGATATCTGTCTAAACTTAAAGACTGAGAATTAACACAGAACACACATCTTGCTATAATGGTCTTGTAGTGACATCCAATTTGCTTTGGTCCCTTTTTTTTTTGAGAAAAGGCACCAAGGTAAACACCATAGTTTATCTGCACAGTTTAATCTTGTCTATGCTTAGGATTAAATTGGAGTAAGAATGCCTCTTTATAAATTTAGAAATTATTTTGGAAATAATTAAACAACAAAGCGTTATTATTTCATAATTAAATATTCAACATATGCAATTATTCAGAAATAGTTCTGTGTTGTTCCTGAAGTTTAAGTTTATATTTTATTTAGGTCTACAACCATAGTTATGTGTAGCCAGCTCTTACAGGAAATTAATCACGGGCTTAAAATTAGGGGTATGCAGAACTGTCACAATATCAAGGGTCATTTGTGCATATTTTTTGGTACATATTAACACAATTCATGGATATTAAATCATTTTAGATTCTCCTGTTGTAGCTTAAAACTGACTGTATTCTGTCTGCAGAATTAAAATAAAGTGAACAAAATTCAAAGTGTTTTCAAACAAAAACTTTAATGTCTGATAGTTATGGTTTTGTTTCAGTAATTACAAAAAACAAAGAAGCAAATAAAAAACAGCAGTGTATTTTGCAGGAAAGAACAAAATCTTGTAGTATTTTCTTTTATCAGAAAAAATCAGGTTTCTGAGACCCTCCCACATTTTCTCTCATGCACCACTTGGTAGACAAACTAACAAGAGTGAAATGAAGCATGATATACATAACAACTAAACAGAGAAAAAAAACCCCTCTCAAAATAAAATATTGATATCGTGCAATTATAGTAGGATTAAAATATCACTGTTACCATTTATTTCATCTGCAAATAACTATAGTTCAGCCAACCTTTTACAAGACATTTTGCCAAGACACATTTCATTAGCAAAATATCTTTTCATTGTCATGAATTTAAGCAGTATTGAGTGAAATATATTTGCAAAAAATTTACTTATTTAATTAGATTTACAATTTAATATGATGAACTGATCAAAATTAGCCGTTAGATGTCTGTTGGATATGCATGTCCTACTAACAAGTGAAAAATACAGACCGTAATTTATCTATACCTTTAAATATTAGCTAGTGATGAACAACATTCTCACCCTGTTGCAGCACCCTATAAGACTTTAGAAGCTATCTAATGTAATCTGTGAACTAGAAAAGTCCCATTTGCCTGCTTCACCTACTTAAACTGCACAACAATCTATGATGGTTGCATGTCAAACTAAACAAAAGCCTCAGTAACTCTACTACCTCAGTATTGTTTTCTTAAGTACCTGCCACAGAACTCAGTCTGGATTGACTTTTGACTAAATCAAGTGGCATGGAATAAGGGAAATAAGGTTTGACCTGGCTGTGCTAATGTACAAATGGAATACTCTGCTACTGTGCTGCCTTCTTGAATCCATGCTGAAGTCCTTCCAAAAGAAAGGAAATAGCAAAAAAACCCTGTTGCATGACACCTCAGTCCTACATCGCACTAGGTAAATTCCAGTGTTTTACTGTGGTAGGTGTACCTTAGATCTGCAAGACTGCAAATTTTGTTAAGAAAAAATACATGCTGGATCTTTGACGAGAGACTGCCGTTGTGACTGTTTATGGCAGTATGTTTTCAAAGAACTCAAACGGTCAGATAAAGGAATGTAACCCTTACTCTAGACATTCATCTATGGTTGAAAGGCTTGCAGATAACAAATTAGGAAGCTGGAAGTGACCTGTAAGGATTATTGGATCCAACTCCTTGCCCGTCACAGATAAGATAATGGCCCATCTTCGCGAACGAAGATTTGGGGAAAGGTCTTTTACCTTTCCAGCCTGCGCAATGGATTTTTTAGGTGAGACACAGCCTGCGCTGAACTGAGCCCACCCTTTAATCCTAAGGTTCATCTGCCGGGGCCAAGCAAGCTTGGACAATGGCAGTGAGGTCCTCAGGACGTAGGTTTGTTTAGAGTATCCTTCTCATAGATGGATGGCCTCACAGGGCTAACGGGTTCCATCTGCCCGGGAGGGACTGGGAATCGAACCCGTGGTCGCAGCAGTGAAAGTCCTGCACGCTAACCACTAGGCCACCAGGGGTCCCTGCCCGTCACAGAACTACCTAAATAATATGACTAAGAGCTTTGTCCAGAAACTGATAGGCTTGTTACTGTGACCACTATCCTGGGGAATCTGTTCCAGTGACACCTTCTCAATGAAAAAACCTTTTCCTAATGTCCCATCTGAACTTCTTATATAGCTTCATTCCATTTCCTCATGTCCTAAGTCAACTAAGCAGTCACTAGCATCATCTAGTGGAATGCCAGTCCTTATGAGGGAAATACATGCACCAAAATGCAATTAAAATGAGGTAATTTTTCTGTACCTCTCAGTCTGATTTTGAGAAATCAGAAATTATAAAGCCTCAAGATAAAAACTAAATTGTGCAGACTTTTTGGCAGTTGCTTGAAGATAATCTTTGGGTGATCACCTGGTGATGAAAGATCAGAGTGTAGACCTCTGTTGTAAGCCTGTGAGTTTTAGTCCAGCAAGGGAATTTCTAGAGTTGTCTAAAGCCAAATTGCACTGGAATCTCATTTTGATCATAGGTAAAGTCTTGTTGGATAGAGATTCCCATTGTTGCAAGAACTATTAATTGTTCCTTGTGCTGATTCAACACTGCTATATAGGCAACAAAATGGTAGCACAAATCTCTCTTCACCACTTCAGTAAGTGAAAAAGCTACCTTAAAACTCTAGTTAATATCAAATATAGTACCACTTACCACACTATAGGACTAATCCTGTTGGCTTCATTACAGGTAGAATCCCTTATAAGACTGCAAAATCCCTCCTTTTAGCGTTGACTTAACATAGCTATACATTTAAAATTGGTATCATGTTCTTGAAATGAACCATTTATAACATTCTACAAATCTGATATACTTTGTTCATGCATATCGTGTTCATTTTCTGTAACTATCACTGCTTCCAGCAAAATCTTATTGTAGTCCAATAAATAAGACAAAAAATACAGTAATTCATGATAACCAAAATAATTAAATAGTAGGAGTAGGTTAAAGATCAGCATTCATTTTTTAAATTAAATTTAAAAGTCTGCGGTAGTTACTTAGAAGATTGGCAAGTTTTACAAATAACATCACTAAGCCTTTTAGAGAGAAACACAGCTGCATTAGAATGGAGTCATTAGGCAATACATTTATTTTGAAGCCAATTAACCTTTTGTCAGAGAAATGTCGGAGCTGTAATGGTTTCAGCAGTGGAGGTCAGCCTGTAACAGAGGCACGTATGACAGCGATTACGCTGTCTGACATATGCTGTAGACCCAGCACAGCCGTGGAATGAGAATCTGCCTTCGTTTGTATTCTGCTCTGCATTTTCAGGGAGCAGGCAATCTTGACCTATCCATTTAGGTAATTAAAGCTTCTATTTGGAAGTGTCCTGCAGGAAGGTGAAATTTGTGGGAGATAAATGGCTGCTGCTCACTCTATCCAGCCACTTCCATCATTTGATGGACTGCCTGAAACAGGCTGCATTGCCAGGTCCTCATAAAAATAGAGATGAATTGGGCAGGAGACAATTCTCTAAGGCAAAGCAACTCTGTCATCTTCCTTTTTGCAGCATATAATTTAATTGTTAGCCAAGGCAGACAGCTGACTCAGGGGCCTTTCTCTAATGACTTTCCCACCATCTTCCATTTGCTAAGAAATTATTTCAGTGTATTTACTTGCAAGCTAACTTTGTTTGACAATGAGAGATGTCACTTCAATAAGCTCAGCTGGCTGTCACAGCTGTGCCATGACTTACCTTCCAGGCGATTTTGTTTGCTATCGTATCATGCTCAACGGCTATTGGAAAGTCTCCTCTGTCATAAAACTTGCGAAATGCCGTGGGCTTTGCTGGTCTTTCTTTTTGTGATCCTGCAAGTGGGGGTCCTCTTACCTTAAAAAAAAACACAAACAAAACAAGAAAAAACCCCATAGTTTAGTGGTAATATATTTTTATAAAAAGTCTAATTTACATGGCTTAAATAGAAACAGATATGGAAGAATAACGCTGATCTCCCAAATTATAGTTTGCTTTCTTCTTTACATGTCACTTCATGTGTAAAGTACACTTTGGTAGTGATCTACAGATTTTGTTAACTGGTTTTTGTTTTGCCACTTTCAGATTGTCCCATAAGAACTGGTTGTATTTCAAAGCAGATCTCTCCATTACCACAGCACTTTTAAGCAGGATTAAAACACCACGAAGGTATTGATATTATGTAGTAGAAGTTGTTGGAAAATTAAGTATTTCTCCTTTTTATGTTTGCGTCTTTCCAGAAGTAATTTGATTTGATTTCCACCTAATATTACTGTCCACACCTTCCATTGTCTTTCCCTAGTCATTAGGTAATAAGATTAGGTAATCTCCTTTGGCAAATCCCTTCCCCAAATGCTATGGATTTGGCTTTGATATGACTCCCAGTCCTTTAGTATTATGGCTGAAGCACTGGAAAGAATGAAGGTCTTCTCTCAGACCTCTCCCCTCTGCCTTGTGAGGAAATTTGATTTAGCTCCTCTTAGTTCCTTATCTGAGTTACTGCTGGTTTAGCATATTGCATAGGTTGAATGACAGTCCAATTCCAAAACGCTTACACTGGAATCTTTTTCTCAGACAAATATGGTAGTAACAGCAACTAACAATTGACACTAAGATAACAGAATTTCAAGTACTTATAAGAAATCTATTGTTTAAGAAAATTAACAAAGCTAATCTCAAATGCTAAAAGAGTCTAAGAGAGTCTAAGAGTTAAACTAATCTCAAATGTCCTTGACAACTCATTCTTCCCTGAGAAACTCTATAGCTTTACATCTGGAATACAGACTTTCTACAATTCTCTGCATATCTCTTTTGTCAAAAATGCTTTTATAACTTGCTACCTTTTATAACACAGAATGTGTAAGTTTCAAAAAAAGGTGAGAGCTTCAAGGATCATAAATCAGATCTAGTATTTTGTATTGTTCTATTTGTTTCTCCGTCTTCAGTGGCCCTTATATTAGTTTCTAGCAGTACAGACATTCAGCTTTCCAGTGAACAGAATGCAAACATGTAACATCCTTTGTTTCATTTCTGCTATTCTGTAATTTAACTCAGCTAACTACAGATCTAAATTTGACTTGGGGTTTTTTTCCTCCAAACTATTTTGACATAATTTTCCACTAGCTGAAGTAGAGGGGTCCACTAGTGATAAAACTACACTGTATTTTCCTAAAAATAGTTTACATTAGCGCTACTAAACTGTGACCTATTGTTGCATATTGCTGTCCCTGATAGACCATGTCCAGTGCAAATAGATTTGATATGCGCAGCTGTAACTTTGCTTAGTAAACGCATCCTGCAGCAGTTGAGAGTAATACTCCAAGAAAAGCATTTCTATCCAATGCAAATAACACTTATTCTTCTGCAGAGGAACAATTTGTTCTATGCCACTAGTCTAAGTACTTTCACTTGGTTTTTTGGTCTTCTGTTTGTTTGTTTGTTTTTTCTTTTCAGAGAAGTCTATGAGTCACTGAGCATTTGAGGTCACTAGTAAAGCACTTCTTTTTGTGTATTTTTCATAAACAGGTCCTTCACACAGTCTTTAAAACTTTATTTTTTGTACAGTGTTAGAAGTCACTGTTATATTAAATTTTAACTTACATTATTACTAAAGAATATGTTGTCTTGACTACAAGATACAATCTGAATTATTTCTCCCAGACTCTCATAATTAGAGGTAGCTAATGCAATCCCAAATTGCATCTTATCTGATTCAAAATGTTTTATTCTTCCAACTTATGTTAGTAAATTTACTATGGCCCTTTTCCTAATGCAACTTTATGACTTTTCTAGAAAATATGCTTATGTCATTTCAACTTCTTCCAGTTCTTTATTCAGGAGCAAAGATGCTAGAAGAACTAAAAGTACCTCGGTTATCAAACCCATTCTGTTGTGCATTGTCCTTACAAGATGGTTAGAAACCCCATCTTAAGTAGTATGCCTACTCTGATCGGCCTACAATTCTCAAAAAAATTATCTCAAAAAAAGATATGGTAGAATTAGAAAAGGTTCAGAGAAAGATAATGACTGAAGGTACGGAATTGCTTTTACAAGAACAGAATAAACTGGGAAAATGATTACTAAGGAGGAATAAAATAAAGAACTATACAATCAAGACATTATGGAGAAAAAGAATAAGGACAGACTTTCCACTATCTACTTCAGTAAAAGCAAGGGATATAAAAAAAATATAGTCAGTAAGAAGTTTGCAACAAACAAAAGTAGTTGCGTATTCATGCAGCAAACAGTGGATTTCTGGAACTCTTTGCCAAAAGTCAGTGTTGGAAATACTACAAGTTTCTGTACACTCAAGCTATGACTGGAAAAGTTGATGAAAAATAAATCTATTTAGGTTCACTAAATCCTTATTGTCAGTGATCAGAAATACCATTTCTATTATATAATATTATCTTTTCACATGATACAGTCTGTCTGGTAGATCTACTAGCCTTACATTTAGTCTCTCATGGCCACATCACACTGGCATCTCATTGGTTACATGATATACATTGATTAACTGCTCCAGCAACTATCTTTTCCAGTTGATGAGTTCTATGTTAATAACAAATTTCTTGTCATTAGTTTTAAGTGCATTATGTTGTACTTTGTACTAATATATTTAATTCCATTTCTATTATACCAATTCTCAAGGGCTTCCACTTCTATCTGTGTGACACTATGATCTTCATCTGTTTTAATATCAACTCCAAACATTATGTCAACTCTAAATTTCATTATACAATCACGATTTTTTTCAATGAAAATATTAAATAAGGTTAGCCTTAAAACCACTTCTTAGAAGTTCCATTAGTAACTTTTATCTATCATCATTTCTCTAATTTCAATATTACATGTAATTATTGTCTCCATTTCATGGACTTTCTTACGCATCCAACACATCTGGTACTATATGACTACTGAAGTAGTATGTATAGCTAGAGAAGTAGCAGCATAACACATGCTTGAAAATAGTCTCAAGAAAGAGATATTGTTTTTCCCTTTGTCTTAAAGATGCTTTTCTTGTCAGATTGGTCTGCAATAGGCATAGAGACCTTTAAATACGAGGAAGAGCAACTGACTTCAAAGGAATGAAATTATCTACACAGGAGTGAGACTAACATCTGTCTAGAAGAAAGAAATATCAGCAATCAGGAAGACAGTGGCACTGTCCCTGCACTGAAGATATGGTATCTTGCATGACTGAAGAGTAGTGTTGCTCTGCTTTAAGTTTATTCCATGGAGACAACTTGTTCCTTTTATTGGCATCTGATAAATGTAGATTACGAGACATTCACTAGAGTGACTGCATTGAGCTAGTACTGTTTACCTTTTGCAAACAGTTTCTTTTCTGTTCTATCTTCATTACTAAGGAGACCACCACTATCATATTTGGTACTCTGAGCACTGTTCTCTAATGCAGACATCTCTTTGGGTCATTCTAGTCATGCATAGTCTGCCTGAGGAAAAGTTTACGTGTACAATTTTCTGATGTATTTTGGTTTATGTATTTATTTTCCTATACTTAGACTTTAAGTAGCCCCTTTTGAGACCAGACTTCTTTTTGTTTTCTATTTGCAGCCTATCACAATACAGGAATGCTAGTCTTGAATTCAGATTAATTGCTATTAAAAAGTAATAAAAAACATAGCAGTTAGATTCTGGAACAGAGTATCCAGAGTGAGAAGCTGTCTCAAAAGCCCTAGGCCAGTCAGGTTCTCCAGAAGACAAAGTCAAATTTACTTCTTTTTTGCTTTTCATACAAAAGATATATTTCTCACAGTAGAAAACTGTTGAACAGTCTCTCCTAACAGCTGAATGATGGTTCTTAAAAGGTCTTTTCTTCATGGAGATTTATTAATTCTCCATGTACAACTCATTAGGACCTTCCTAGCTCTAATGTGACAGTTTCTGAAGACAAAACTAGTCCCTAATTTCCAGATGTAGAAGCCAGAGGGATAATACCTACTGATCTGGTAAGAGCTGAAGCAATCTTATTTACCCAGCTGCTTACATAAAATGTGCTATTCAAAATCTTAAAGAAATGTTACAGTTTGAACTCTTAGGGTGAGACTAAGTATGCTTTCACTGGCTCATTGAGGAGCAGTTGCAAAGGGAGTTCCTAGAGGCTGGTATTGGCTTTGATACTGTTCAACATCTCTATAAAGGATGTGGATGACAGAACTGAATGCGTGCTTAGAAAGTTTGTTGATCATACCAAATTGAAAGGAGAAGAAACAGTCATCACGCAGACAGGCCTTCACAAATTAGAAGACCAGGCCAACAAGATTTGCATAAATGTAAAGTCTTGCACATGAGATAGAAAAATTCCAAACAGCAGTACAAGCTGGGTGGGATCTGAATAGCTGGGCTGTAGCTTTCCTGAAAGGGAGCTGGGGATTCTCATGGGAAGCACTTAACTTGAGCTAGCAGTCTTTGCAGTAATGAATGCAGAATGAGCCCTGGATTGTATCAATAAGGGTATAGCCAACAGATCAGGACACATCTGGAATATTGTGTCCAGTTCTAGTCCTACCAGTCCATGTCTAGCAGAGGACCAGGAAGAACATTAGGGGTCTGGAGATCTTGACAGAAGGTTCAAGAAATTGGATGTGTTTAGTCCAGAGAAGAGAAGGCTTAGGGGAGGATCTAACCACAGTCTTCTAATACCCAGGAGATATAGAGAAGATGGACGTATATTGTCTTCAGAAGGATGCACAGAGCAAGAGGCAATGGGTGCAAATTACTTCAACAGAAATTGTGTCTGGATACAACAGAAGAACCATCAGACAAAAAGGAAACACTGGAATAGGTTGCTCAGAGAAGTGGTGGAATCTCCTTGAAAATATTTGATTTGGCCTGGCAAGGATCTGAAAAAGACAAATCAATGACCCAGCTTTTAACGGAGGCCTGAACTAGATGATCTCTATAAGTTTCTCTCAGCTGAGGTTCCTCTGTGATTTTATGTTGACAAGTGAAATACAGAAAAAGTAATCACACAATGCTTTCCTATGTGATAATGAGCTTTGTCTTCTTACATTTTATATTATTATAATTACTGACAAAAAGGTCATTCTGAAAGTATTCCATTTATTGGAAAAACAGTAACAAATACTATCTTCTTCAATCAAACAAAAATATTTTGTTGCAAAATAACTAGAAAGATTAAAATTAGCGTTCCAGTTAATTAAAGGCTAATATTCATGATGGCAAAGTATATGAAGCAATAAACAACTTCTGAGGTTCTTTAAATGCCAAAAAGAAGTTGAAGAGTTTGATAATTGCAAAAATAATTTATTGTAATTCTATGCCATTGAACTATGTGACAAGATAAAAGATACAAGCTATTAAGCAAAAAAACCAGAGAAAGACCATATTTCTTTCATTGACTCACACGCATTTAAAATCATTGTATGAGGTTGCATTCTTAGATTTTTCACTGATGGCACATTAGGAAACTGGCTAAAAAAAATTATTTGAAGCCGGGTTTAAACAGTTATTGTTTGAAGACTGAGTTTTCTACATCCTCTAACTGAATGTCAAACTCTACGCATACTCAGGGACCTAAACACTTGCCTGCATAAGACAACTGGTGATCTTCGTGAAAACTAACACTAACTTAAGCAGTTTAAGCCAGACAGAAATTGGATTGTTGTTATATAACAAAAATTCATATTTTCATGGCTAGGCTTCGCGAACGAAGATTTGGGAAAGGCTCTACCCCCGTTTGTTACAAGCACACTGGTGGCTAATAAGGCCAATACGAGATAGACATATCCGATTGCAAAAGGCACAGCAGAAGGACTCCTTAGGTGGTATATTCTGCAAGACACAATTCTTTCTGCGTTGTCTTTTCTCCTCGAGAGTGATCCTGTGTGCGTTCTTAAAGGAAACAGCAGCGTTATAGATGGTGTGTCTCCAGGCCTCAAATTCACTTAAAAAAATACGAGTGACGTTGTAATCAAATTTAATGGTTAAAGACACATCTTTAGTTGATTAACCCAGGTTAATGCATTTAGGTGACAACTGGGAGGAAAGAAATAATTTCCATTTTTTTGTTTCCCAAGATCTGTACAGGAAGACTGGAAACCAACCTGAGCCTTTTACATTTTTTCTCACAAAAACTATTTCATTAAATTTATTTGTGAAGCTATAGGGATCAAACATTACATGACCACTCAACTGTCTTACCTAAAAAATGCAGTCTTCCTTGAAAATATAATGCTATATTATCACCTGGAAGAATGAAATTTTCAGAAATAAAATCATGAATTCTCATTCTTCGTATTTGAACTGAAAAATGTATGTGTATAAAAATGCACTGTATCCATAGAATGGAGTCTACTAATGTGTGCTGCTTTCTCAGGGCAATGTAAAGGTTATGGCATCAAGGAACTATTTGTGTAACCACTGACATGGTCTTGGTCTCATCCTTCTCTTGTACTAGTGTTAAACTTGGTTAATGCAGCATAGTCCAACTGGCAATCCACTTATTTCCCCATAGGAAAGATAACCATTCATTTCCTTGTGTACAGGAACCAGAAGTTGCTGCCAAATCCTAATGTAAACCTCAAGCAAAATGCAAGATTTATTAAATAAGTCAAATAAATTATTTCTTCATGCAATGAAGAAATACTCAAGATAGCAGGAATAACAGCCAAATAATACGTCTAGCACATGTTGACACACAAAGCTTTACTAGAACCATCAACCACAAGGTCCTCATCCACATAGTGTGATAGGGCTCTTAACCTGGGGGAACAGGCATCAGCACAACACTGCCTTGTTACAACTCATGCCCAGAGAGCAAGTCTAGGTGCAAAAGCCGTGATCCACATTTTGTGGTTCTGGAGTTAGCACACACATAAGTACCTTACGTGTTTCTATACTTGTAACACAGACAAGCCCATCATCAAGACAATCAATCATGCATGAAAAAACATAAAGATTTTGGCAGTTACCTACCAACAAAACAGAACAATAGCATGATAATAGTATTTGATGATACATACACAAATTTTCAAATAAACATAGTAGTAGTAAAGAATTGGAAACACAAATCTTGGCAGAATCTGAACCAGGCATCCCCAAGAGTGTCTACTCTGACTGGCAATAAGCAACAAAACCTGTACTGCTTAACTGACTGATTCTAATTTGATTAAACTTACATAGGTGATTAATACATTCTACAACCATGTTTTTACTATGCAGACATACTGAAAACTGAATGAGAAACTTCAAATGACAGGAGAGGCACAGTAAGATGTCCCAATTGGTACTCCTGAGTTCCACATTAATTCCTTTTATTTAGTGTCAGTATTACAAGTATTCAATATCAAAAGAACAAGATCCATCAACATGTATCAAACAAAAGCTTTTTATGTTCAAAAGGAAACAGGGAGATAGTTCTTCACATGTGCCACTCTTGATATGCTTTAAATGGTGCCACATCTAATGCTTAAAAGCTGCTTCTGGAACTACTGCACAAATCTGGACAACAGATCAAAGCCCATCTCATAGCTTCAACAGTCAGAATTAGAGAAATCAATTTTTAGACCCCCCAAATTAAACTACTGATAGGTCAGCAAACATTACAAATGCTTCTAAAGCACTAGAACTTGAAAGAAAAATCAGACACGTGATTTTGTACAAAGATACTGTATCTTGTTATTGCCTTGAGACACTACTGAAAGTAAGTCATAAGCTGCATGCAGAATTACTCTATTTCATCACCTCAGATACGTTATTTTTGATTGGGGAAGAGATAAGCTATTTCGATAAGACAGATGTGACTATGTTACAAACTGCTCTACAGGACTTTGTTCTTGGAAGGTCCTTCATCTCTTATTCTCTGCTGGAATATAGTGTAACTATTCCATATAATTTAGATTTCTCTCCTGATGCTTGCCAAGCAATTTCCTTTGATGCAAAGGGAGAAGCGTGACAAGTGCTAATATATTTCTCTGCTAATATATTTCTTTCCTTCTTCCAGTCCAGATGAATACAGTCTTGCTTTGTTAGTTTCACAGAGCTTTCCAGTGCATCAGTTGCACTAAATCTGGAAGCCTTCTAAATTTTTCCTCATTGTGGAAATCTTTACATCTGTAGTTTAATGTTTAAGAAAATATAAATTCACCATGAGTTCATTTGTATTCATTTTTCAGTTGGGATCACAAATGTGCTTCTGAAGTGACACCCTAATACAGTTCACATCATGAAGCAGTTTCTAAGTGAATAAACTGGTCTCCTTTCAGACAACAGTCAGTCTGAATAAGGAAAAGTGAATCCCTGAAATGTGTAAAACATCATATCCTCAGCATGAGCTTTTTTCCTTTGGTGATCCTCTCCTACTGGCCTGCACTGTTCCCTGATGTAGAAGTAACCACAGTATGCTTTATGGCTGCACACATATTTTTGGATGCCAAATCACACACTACAAGTAGATTAGAATTTAGGACATGATGCGCTAGGTATTCTACTGTATGGAAGGTTTTTTTTTTACTTTCTCTTGATGTCAGTGTTGGTTAATAAAGGTATTTATTAGCCTGCTAAGATATCTGTCCTCTTTTCAGGGACAAGTGATCAATGGATTTATTTGATGTTAAACTCAAATCATTCCCTCACAAGAGGAACACTAGAAGGAAACAATTAGTTATTTCGTTCAACTTGCATGCAGTTGAAAAGGTTTTAACAATCTTTGTCTGCTTCGCATAGCGGTAAACAAAATCTCCCAAGGAAAGCTAAAATTTTCCTTGGTGAAAAACAGTCAAGTTTGTCTCCTATCAGAAGTCAAAATCATAGGATGCAAGTGAAAAGGAGCTCTCACAGAGTATGTCTTCACAGATACTGATAGCAGCTAGGTTGTAATTGTGGAGGGACAGATGTACCTTACATAGGTCATAATCCTATTACTTTCACAATTTTGTTACTTGAAATGCTTTTCATATTTGAAAATACAGGATTAATCACTTTCTGTAGTAACTGATATTCTCCAAATATTTTTTCAATCTCCATAACTACTTAGACTGTTTGCATACTTTTTCTTTGAAATATAATTTTTCATGTCCAAAAATGTGGTGATAAAATTTTATTATGTTGATGTTAATAATTACAGCACAGCTGGAAGATATACTGTCTGTTATTGAAGTCCACTAAATCTGCACAGAAATATATTCATCTGGACCAGAAATATTTAAACAAAAATCTTTGTGCTCTCTGGGTTCCTATTACCATTTGTATTTATTGAATATAGCTATTACCAATACTGGAGCTCTTAGACAGCATCTTTAATACAGACAGCATTGCTACTGTGGGCTAAATTAATCTGCCCCATATTCAGGTCAATGAGAATTCTGCAGTCTTTTTGAGGTCTCGAAGATATGGGGAACCCTCTTACTAACTTCAAAAAGAATTCTTAATGTGAAGGTATCTTCTTCATACTTGTTAGTTTGGCAATCACATGTTGATATTTGTTAATCTTCAATGACAAGTTTAAAGTCTATCCAGTATGAAGGCCTATGCTTTTCTTTAAGAATTGCTCCATTTATGTGTGCTATGACTTAAGAAATGGCTTTAAGTCGATTTAATCACTCTTTGCCTTAAGACCTTTCCTGAAGGCTCCTTGTTTTGGTGTTTGTTTTTTTTTTCCTCTGAAACTGCTAAATTTTCTTCAGAAGTATCTGGAAGTAATGTACTGTGAATTCTACCATCATTCTTTAAAAGATTATTTGGGAAAGAGTTGATAATAACTGTTTGGACATCATGTTATCTCAGGTGTGTAGTGAAGAACAGTTAAATTAACTCTTCTTATTGAATGTTTAAGTCTCCCCTCCTTTCTTTACTCTTATTATTGTTTTTTGTGATCCATTATTTCTGTCATGTTACTAAAAATGTCTTAAAATATTACAAATCTCTCTCTTTTCAGTAAGCTGATTAGTTTCAGAAGAGAGTACTGACAGTGTTTTGGGGGCTTTTTTTGCCATTTTGAAAAGAAGTCTGAGACCCAGATTCTTTTTAGAATTGTCATAATTCTCTGACACAGGCTGTCCAACTGCTTCAGTTGTAATTTCCTCAGTTTCTTTCCATGTAAGATAATTAGACCTTAAAATATCACTTCAGCAATTTGTTAGCCTTCCTGTCCTATATATTTATGTGATTATAGATTCAGCTAGGCATCATTTTTTCATTATTTCACACAACTTTTATTCCATCTAGACTTGAAGTAACACAGAAGATTGACCTAAGTTTTTCTATGGTTCATAGTATTCTTCTCAGAGATGTATTTTTGCACAGGAAGACATATTCTATCTAGCCAGTCAATACATGGTTTTTGAAAAGTTTTAGAGATCTTTTCACTCTTTGCACTCCAAGCATCTCCACAGCGGATGTAGAGCTTTTTTCCTTATCCTCCAGCAAATATTACCAACTATGTATTTTCTTTTCCTCATCATGATTATTTCCTCTTATACTCCTCATCATCTCAGGAGCAGATCTGCTAGAGTGATGACAGGAACAGAATCTAACCTCCCCCAGTTTTGAGTCTACCAGGAAGCATGAAGATACTTATGGGTGAACAGAAACAGGTTACCTTCATGTAATTTACTAGCAAAGTAGCCTTAACTACCTACACAGTGAACATATAAAACTTAATGACAATTTTCATTTCTTGGTGATTTGACGATTCTCAAAAATTAATAAGGATCTTTTTTACTTCGGAGAAACTGGAAGTCATGCACAATGTGAAGAATATAAGCTGTTCGTTTAGATGTTATACTGTTTCTCAGTCAAATTATGTCTAATTCACCCCATTTTCTTGCATTGTACCATATACATTTATACTCAGTTCAGACTGACATCTCCAATTTACTGTGTACAGACTCCTTACACAATAAATGGTCTGATTCTGGCAGAAAACGGAGAATCCCCTATCCATGGGACTACATGGTATTGGAATGCTTTTTTCCCTAGCATCTTCTGATGTAGTTTTATATGGTACACATGGTATTCTGAGCAGGGACTAGAACGAAGGTATCTAGTTTCAACATGAAGTGCCCTAATCCAGTTATTTTAATCTTCTTTCTTATATGTGCTTCTATAACCCTTGACAACATTTTTTTAATTGATTAAATAAGAATTAAGTCATACCTCAAATGCATCTGTTTCAGTGCTACAACTCTGAAAAAATTTAAGATTTCCATTTCGCAGATGAGTGTTTTGACCTCCAGGGTCCTACCACAGGACAATATTTATCGAAAAATGTACTCCTGAAATTTATCAAAGAACTAAAAAAAGAAAATAAACTAAGGTGGAACTATGACAAACTGCTCCATAAAGCATGTAGAAAAGAGTATCAGTAATAAAACTATTTTAAAAACTCTCAAATGCAAAACTGTGTCAATATTGCAAATACATCAAAATGAAATATTACTGTCTCTGTACATTAGTCAAAAGTAATTGTTCTAAAAACCCCACAACTATGCACATTAAGAGTTGAAAAGCAGACATTATATACTAGAGTGATAAATAGGTTGCTTACTAATGTTGATAACTAGTAATTGGAAACTTTCAGTGGGTATTTTTTATTTATTGAGTCCTAGCTCCTTAATACAGATACCAAGAGACCCAGGTGCATCAGAAAATCAAGTGCCATAAGCAAGAAACTGCTGCAATTACAAAGAACAATGCAATAAAAAAAATGGTTTGAGATTCACCAAACTTCTTGGAAAGTAGGCAGTCTCAGGAAATCATGTTATTTATACACTTAATATAATTATTCCCACTCTAATTATAAAATCGTTATCACCAAATCATTATCATCACTTGATAAGAACAATAAAGAATAAAAGAGATTGTAAATCAATAGATTTAACAACCTCCCTCCATCAGACAAGTACAAGTATACAATATATGCAAAACATATAATTTATAGCAAATTTGGATATAATGCAGAAATGCAAACCAATGAAGAAAAAGTCAGTTGTGTTAGCTAATGTATAAATGTGATGCCAAACAGACTCATGGGAACCCCCTTGTTACTGGGAAGAAATAATCAACGAAACCACCACATTCCTTCTATCAAAAAGCTGTGATACTGATCACTTTGCATAACCCTTTCTTTCAAGAAGGAATAGCACCACTGACTTCAGAACTCAGACAAGCAGTAGAAGGGTGAGCACAACATCATCTTCAGGTATAGCTATTAGAAAACTTGTGTGTATAATTTTTAATAGTTTCATTATTGGGCATAAGCAGCAATAATTGGATAATTTGACTACATGCCTAAGTATCTTCTTACCTAGACCAATAATTTTTTTATCAAACTGCTAAGACTTTAATGAAACATAAATTCTTTTTTTTCTCACATACTGTATGTTTCTGTGGCTCACAGAAACTGCAAAATGTGCTTAGTGTGGTAACCCTGCCCTTGAGGCTTTTCTATTACATCTCAGTGCAGCAACTGATGGAGAATGCAGGTGACCTAGGCCATAATTCAGACGCAACAGCATGTATTTACCATGCTACTACACACAATCCTACACACAGTCTTTCTGCTGTGCCTTTTGCAAGTGGACTTGTCTATCTCGTATTGGCCTTTTTAGCCACCAGTGCGCTTGCAGCAAATGTGGGTAGAGTCCCTCCCAAATCTTTGTTCACGAAGCCTAGCCATGATGATGACACACAATCCTTGTTCATTAAGCTTTTCGTAAGAGCTTTAAGTGCTTTATTATTCAACTTTACATTTTTCCAGAAAATTCAGACTCTCATTTCCTAAGACACATTTGGACTACCAATTGCTTCAATTATTTGTTTGGGGCTTCACTTCCTAACACAGGTACTTACATCTACTATAATTTTGTATGTCCTTGCAGCCTCTCAGACCAGTATCTCCTAGTGAAGAGAATTAATTCTCAAACTACCAGTTTGAACTTCAAGACAGAAAGATCATATTTTGAAGACCATGCCAATCAAAGTAATAACATTTCTATTGTTTTAATCGTAAACCAAAATAATTTTAAATAAATCAACCAATACTTAAGGAAAACAAAATTCCAATAATTTGCCAATTTTCAGTATCACAAAGCATATTTCTGTTGGGACCTGGCAGACTCTTTAGGTAGGACAGAAAAGACAGAAGAAGCACAGTTACCATGGTCTATTTGTAGATGGAGTTAAGAGAAAAGGAGCTCCATTTTAAGTGCCAAAATACAGAAACATGAATAATTTTCCTCAACTTAAGTTGCAAGAGACTCAATTAAAAGTATATGAAGAAGACCTATGGCTCTGAGACATGGAAGTTTTTGAAATTCTTTTCCTTGAATCTCACTGTATCGTTTTCCCACATACAATGTAAAAAAAGAAAAGCCATCATGATTATGAAAAATATTTTCAAATATGGAGAAATGAAGGATTGTTTGAAGAAACATTGAAAATACAGTTCTAATGGATGTGATGTTCTCCCTCAGTTCAGAACCTTTATGACTTTTTTTTCAACATTCACAGCAATTTTGTTGGTGGTCATTTAAAGAGATCATCTTTCAATGTCCATCTTGCTGTTGGATTATAAAAACAGACACTAGAATGAAGACTGCAGGGCATTTGGCTATTCTGAACAACACTGTATAGTCTGCTGTCCTAAGGTTACATATGCCACTTTTTTCTGTCAGAGGAGACAGTTTTCAGTAAACTAACATGGATACTGAAAGAGAAATGGCAATTTGAGCAAGATTATCCACATTGCAAAATATATTTTAATTTTCATAGTTGTTTTCTTCATCTTTATGTGTAGGAGAAAAACTCTTTCCTGTAAACAGTAAAAAGTACAGCTGAAACCACAGCAGAGTGGCAGCTGGACACTAGTTGTAAAATGTTAAGTTTCATTCACTTTTTCTTCTTCAACTCGCTCAGCTTACCACAAGGTAAGCACAAGGGTGAATTCTTTGCTGAAGTGAGGATCAACTAAAAAAGGATAAAGAAATGGAAGATTCTGCATTAAACAACCATTGTAAAGATATTTAGATTTATAGCAAAAGACTTGGTTCCTAACCTATTACAATTACTTTTTTATCAGCTCTATTTTCCTTGACAAATGCAATTAACATATATAAAGATTTGAGATGTACACAGAATCTAGCGGTATTTGACAGTTCAGCTGTCAATTGAAAGCAACTAATAATAACACTGATGGAGATAAGAATAAAGTGCTGCAGCTAATCATAGAATATAAACACAGAATCATTTAGGTTGGAAAAGTTCTCTAAGATCATTGAGTCCAACCCTTAATCCAGCATTTCCAAGTCCTCCCCTAAACTACGACCCTAAGTGCCTCATCTACACATTTTTTAAATACCTCCAGATACGCTGATTCAACCACTTCCCTGGGCAGCCTGTTCCAGGACTTGTCAGCTCTTTCAGTGCCTAATATCCAACCTAAACATCCCCTGGCACAACTTGAGGCTGTTTCCTCTTGTCCTACTGCTTATTGCTTGGGAGAAAAGACCTCCACCCCACTACCACCTCCTATCAGGTTGTTATAGAGAGCAATAAGATCTTCCTTAAGTCTCCTTTTCTCCAGTCTAAACAACCCCAGCTCCTGCTGCTGCTTTTTAATTTTACTGATTACAAACGTAGCTCAATTTTTCTATCCTTCTTTTCATATTCTCTAGAAACTTGCATGGAAATGGTTTCTAATAAGAAGGTGTATGAACAACATTTACATTTCTGGGACACCTTCTTTCTGTGAAAAAGAGGTCTAATCCAATGAAAAATTATTTCTTACCCATCTCACTAACAAGAGCACTGTTGGTGTGCTTATTGTAAACAGTGAAAATATCCAGCTGATCATATATGACATTTTGCATTTTATATGCCCAAGTACTTGCAATCTCACATTTTATTTTCCAGTATGAAATAGCCGTAGTCTTTAGGTACTCTTTGAAGTCCTGAGTATAGCATTTCTACCCTGAATTGTATCTTTTTTTTTTCCAAAGAAAAGATGGTCTTCCAACAGATGACTTAGATGTATTGAAGAGACTACTTAGAAGGTTCACCTTATTGAAACTGTGTATTATTATAAACCAAATATTCACATTAAAAATTCATTGCCAAATTGCTGAAAATATTGACACAACAAATCAGTACAATAAGATTGAGGGAATTCAGGTAGTCTCATAAAAATTTTTGGAACATTAGAAGGTAAATTCATTTAAACTCATTCAGCAAATTACTGGCTATGAATTATTTCCTTTTTTCCTGATAAAAAAATGAGGCTCTAAAGTTTCCGGTTTATGTAATCAGTCACCTTTTGCTTTATATTTATCAGTAAAGAATACTTTCAGCTAGTAATAACACAAGAAAGAAACTAATCATATGGTTACAGGTAAGATCAAAACTTCAAAAAATCTCAGCAAAAGATGCATAGGATTAGACAGTGTTGTCACAAAAAGAAACTGCAAAGATGTACAAGTAGAGAAGGCATTCAGAAAAAAATAATTCCCAAAATTAAGCCAGATTGTAACTGGTATAATAAAAACACTGATGTCAGACATTGGACTTTGCAATAATAAAGAGACTTAGAGAGGATTAAAGAGGCTATTAGAGATTATCAAACTAATCACAGCTGATATTGGCACAAATCAGATATCAGATGACATATATTAAAATCTTTACATATGTCTTCTTTAGAATTATGAAATCCTAATATCTCAAAAAATAAACACAAAAAAGTATAAACATAATAAAAAAGGGTATTTTGAAAAACTACTGATTTCAATAATTGCTCCTCTGTGCAATATGTGAACGTAAATACCAAATGTTCCCAAATATTTATTTTAATCTTTCACATATAGCAATTAATTTTCAACACTGCTATAGAAATGAGAAAAACATTCAAAATAAGAAACTTCCTTAGCATATTATATACACTAGAGCAAATTCTCCATTACTTTTTGAAGAGTAAAATTTTAAAAGATATCTTATTGTAACATGGGCAAGACAACAGTACAGGAACTGAACATGATATAAGATAATACACTCTTCAGAAAACTTCCACAGAATCCTGACTTAACTCTTAATTTATTGCCTAGCAATAAGTAATGTCACACTCTACCATCAATAATTTTCAATGATGTAAAAAATCTCTCAATCTCAAAATGGAAAAAATCACCCAAAATTAAAGAAAAAAAAAAGTTTCTCACCTTTCCTCTGTCACCAAACCAGAACAGAGAGACTGTCAATCAATATATGTAAATCAGTAAGCAGATGGAAAAACTCATAAGGATTCTGTTTGTCTGAATAGTTCTTTGAGTATTCTGAAAGTAGGCAGGCAGAGCTGATAATTTTTCTAAATATGTTTTGTAAATCCTATGGATACCTCATAGGAAAAAACGTACAGTTAGCCAATAGGTTTGTAAAAAGCCAATGCCAAGAAAATATGTTTCTATGCACAATTATTTATTGACTTTGCCAGTTTCAACAGTTAAGAAGAAAAAGAGAGAATGCACTCATAAAGCTATAGGTTCTGTGAAGATCAAAATCATGTTGAGTAACTGCATAGTGAATTCTGAAAAATCAAAATTAGACCAGAGTTAGATGACAGATAAGACTTGTTTTCAAAACTACTGAAACTGTTGACATCCAAAATCTTAATTATAACTACAACTCAGTGACAAAATAACTTTTGGTCAAATGAAGTTCAGTTTTCTTGAAAGTGATGCACAAAGAAACTACTCCTTAGCAACTTTAATTATGTATTTGTGTATTTTTCTCACTTGTTTTCTCTTTTAGCCCTGAAAGAGAAGCATTATTACCCGTGATGGCAATCTATAAACTGGATTAGACAAAATAAAACTGCAGACAAATGGAATAAGAGTAAAAGAGTTTCACATAAGGACAAAGACTAAATGCCATTTTCACTGATGCCATTTACACTTACCTGTATGAATGAATCTCATCAGAACAGCTGATGAACTACATAGTCTTTTCATGCATGATCTTATTTTGGCTGATAATACAGAATCTAGTTTTTACAATTATTCAAAGTACTGTTTCGTAATTCTTATTTTAGTCTTTCTTAAGAATTGCCTTATCTGAAAAACTTAAAACACTTAAACAAAATGGAAATATAATCTCTTACCAATTATCACTGTGATAAATGTATTTCCATAACATTTCTCTAGTTTTCTGAGAATATTCTTCCAGAATATTCCTCCTTGCTCTGTAGTCTTCTGCTTCAGTGAAGTAATTATCTTCAAATCAATAAATACCAATAGATAGAAATATCAATATTTCTATCATGTGCATAAGAGGCATTTAAGATTTTTAAAGGTACATATACAATAACCTTCAGCTTCTCATTTTGAATTGTGTTGTACAATGCCATCAGCAGATCCTGTACTTTTACTATGGCTTCCAGTGATAGTGTGATATGAATTTGCAATAACACCATTAAGAATAGTAGAGTAACGAATATTTATCAAAGATTTAGAAGCTATACAGATAAGCAGTCTCAGAAAACAAAGAAGTCACCCTTTCCCTGGCTTTCTTTGCTTTTACTTATGGGAAGAATGATCCAGAAGGGAAGTGTTAGTATATGCTCTATAACACCTTAACATTTCTGTATGATAAGGAATAAACTCAGGAACCTGACTGTAAAGAATATCTGATGTCAAAATGCAAACTATTGTGGAAATCAAATACCTGACCACAAATCTTTGCTCCAGTGCGAATGCAGTAGAAAGTTGCAACTAATTTGAAGAAAATCTTCCTCTGACATTGCAAAAACTATGATTGTTTTGGAATCAGCAATGCTGCAGTAATTATTATTGATGGCATATGAATGAAACTGCCTGAAATGAGGTGTTCTGATACACACACAAGATTCAAGAATTGTGGTATGATTAGTTTGTGCCTTGTCTTCTCCTCATATATCTTCATTGATTCATTAGTTTCATGGGGCTTGCTGTAGCTGAAGGAGGAAGGGAGCGTGGAATGTTGCAACAATACTGCACTATAAACCTGGAAGTTTATTAAAACAGCTTAAAGACATCTTAATTAATGAATAATAAATTGCATTTTTACAGGAAAAATACAAAAACTAGAAATGTTCACAGTGATTTTTTTGAAAACAGCTTAGAAAAAGAACAGTACTATTATGTTAGACCCAAAAATCCAATCACGACTGGGAGACAAAAGTAAAAACTAAAAAAATAAACAGATTAAAAGTCTTCTGATAAAATTATCTCTAAAGAAAATATTAAAGTCTTAAATAATATGATAACAATATTACAGAAAATACAGAGAATGTTAACCTATTGAGAAAAAAGATTATTTGCTAACAGAAAAAAAGCTAAAACAAGTTTTACTTATCCACAGAATGGTAAATGTGGGAAAGAGATACAAAATTAATGAAATTCATGACAATGTAATAATTTTCCTGCTTTTAGTTAATGACATTGGAAATATTGCATGGTGTCCAACTGGTTTATGTACCCTAGTGCATTAGGAATGGAAAAATTGAAAAGTCTTTACCTAGATAATGAAAACAACAGAGAATAAATAGAGTACAGATACATCACTAGTGGTGTCCCCCAGGGATCAGGGTTGGGCCCAGTTCTGTTTAATATCTTTATTGATGATTTAGATGAGGGGATTGAGTCCACCATCAGCAAATTTGCAGATGACACTAAGCTGGGGGGGAGTGTCGATCAGCTGGAGGGCAGGAGGGCTCTGCAGTGGGACCTGGACAGGCTGGAGAGTTGGGCTGATTACAACGGGATGAAGTTCAACAAGGCCAAGCAGCCAGGCAGGGAGGGATCTGGGAGTTTGGATTGACAGGAAGCTGAACATGAGCCAGCAGTGTGCCCAGGTGGCCAAGAAGGCCAATGGCATCCTGGCCTGGATCAGGAATAGTGTGGCGAACAGGTCCAGAGAAGTGATTCTTCCCCTGTACTCAGTGCTGGTGAGGGCACATCTGGAGTACTGTGTCCAGTTCTGGGCCCCTCAGTTCAGGAAGGATATTGAGGTGCTGGAGCAGGTCCAGAGAAGAGCAACGAGGCTGGTGAAGGGACTTCAGCACAAGTCCTGTGAGGAGAGGCTGAGGGAACTGGGGCTGTTCAGCCTGGAGAAGAGGAGGCTCAGGGGAGACCTCATCACTCTCTACAACTACCTGAGAGGAGGTTGTAGCCAGGTGGGGCTTGGTCTCTTCTCCCAGCCAAATCAGTAAGACAAGAAGGCACGGTCTTAAGCTCTGCCAGGGGAGGTTTAGGTCAGATGTTAGGAAGAAATTCTTTGCAGAGAGGGTAATCAGGCATTGGAATGGGCTGCCCAGGGAAGTGGTGCATTCTCCGTCCCTGGAGGTTTTTAAGCTGAGACTGGATGTGGCGCTTAGCGCCATGGTCTAGTAACCACGGCGGTAGTGGATCAAGGGTTGGACTTGATGATCTTGGAGGTCCCTTCCAACCCAGTTGATTCTATGATTTTATGATTATATACCCAACAGATTACACTGTAAACTACATCACAAAAGAACTATGATGAATGTAGAATTTAGTGCATTTTGTGAGAAAGAAAAAGAACAAAAGAGAGTGCATACACACATAGCCTGAACGTTTTTGCTCAATACACCTGTATAGAACACCCAGTAAAAACTGAATGTATTACAAAGAAGAAAAAAGAATCAAGAATCCTCTAGAGGATAGTGAATTCATTCTAAATATAATGGATTTATTAAAGAGCTAATCCTAATACACTTTTTTTTTAAAATTTTTAGATGTGACTATAGAAAAGCCTACGCTTTGGAGCCTTAGCTCCATTGCCTGAAGTAGGAAATCATGTCTGCCAGTGTTTCTTCCAGGTACCACTGTCAAGTGCAAGCTTCAATAGTGGCTTTGGTACCACAACATTCCTACACAACAAGCTGATCTAACATCTCACCGCTGCTTAAAGGTAGAGTTTCCTTTTTCTCCACTTCCTGCTACGCAACATATACTCCCAACATCTGACTTTTACTGGGTTACATGCTGGTGAATGTTCTCTGAGTTGATTTATCTGAATAATTTGGCAGAAAACTAACCAAGGAAAGAAAAGTTCATAGTTTTTTGCTGGTTTAGCAAGCCAAATCAACTACACTAGTGTCAGACAAATAGGAGAGATGACACCAGAAGATAGGCTGCAAAATGAGGACTAGGGGAGAAAAAACTGAGAAATAGGACTTCTAGGCAGCAGCAAAGTGTTACATGAGCTCACCTGCTCATGGAACCATACGTGCAAAATCTGTTGCTTTTGGAAGAAACAGGTGAAAATGATTGCTGCGATGCACACACACGTTAATGAGTAGAGGGATGTCCCTTCACTCTCTTCACAAGATAACTACAAAGAAATTCAATCTATGTAAAACTTTGTAGAGCTCGATAAATCATCTGAATGCCCCATTAAATCCTATTCACAACTGCTAATTGCCTGAACTCTATCTACTCCAGTAAATATTAAAAGCGGGCTCAGTAGTTCTGAAAGAGGTTTCATTGAAGCAAGGGGAATTAAATCCAGTGGGATCTGGACCAAATCTGCAGGGTACATCATTAACACTCATCTAGAGTTGGAAATTTTCCAAAATATTTCATATGCAGTAATTAGTCTAGAACAATTGTTTCTTATAAGTTCTTTCACCTCAAGTCCATACGGAAACACACTTAGGAGGGGAGCATGCACATAGAGACAATCATTCTAGAATAATGATACTTTGGAAAAATCTAAAATGCACACAAAAAGGGGTAAATATTCCCTTTACATATATCTTTCACTATAATGGAATTACATGTAATACAAGAAATTATCTTCATGACCTATTCCCAACTGTTGATAATACAGGTGAACAAAATAATTTACATACAGTCTCTATAAACTTTGTGTTCATATTAGTCCATTATATACAAGACCACAGTCCATGGCTGCTTACCTGTTATTACTTTCATGATAGTAATAGGTAATTTTTTTTAATCCCTGCTTTTCAGCACATAGACCCTACTCTGCTATTTGGCCTGCATTTCCTGCTTGCAGATTGTGTAACCTTACACTGAGTTGTACAAAAATACATTTTTCTGAACACTTGTAATAGCTCAAACAAGCCATGTAAGGAAGCCTTGGGAAATCACACAACTAAGCAACTTAATCACCAGGAAATAGCCTATACCTTGGCGAAAATTACAAAATTTGCTTTATAGGAAGAATTAAGTTTTGGAAATTTCAAAGTAAATGTTATTTTTTTCATATTTAAATCCTTTGAAATTAGAATCTATAAGAATTATAATATTCACTTTAAGATTTTTCCCCTCAAGCAATCATTAGAAGAATAATACATATTTTTCAAAATTTCTATTAATTTAAAAATTCATCAAATTCAACTTTTGTGACTGAAGTTGCAATTTCTTGCATTAATTCCAAAAAAGTTCTACTACATTTAATATCCACAAAGAAAAAAAATAAAACAAACCACAAAAAACCACCAAACAACCAACAAAAAAACCTACTTAAAAAGACTATTTGTCTCTTAATAGTTCTCAGTAAAACTCAAGTTTAAGGCTATCTGTGGTAGATGACCTTCTTTCATCATCACAATAATTACTTCAACAAATGGCTAACTACGTAGGTCTGCCTCCCGCTAGCTAAATTCAGGAGCAGGTACAAGGCTCCTTTCACTTTTTAGAGCACCTGTTCCAAGAAAGCAATTAACCTGAAGATATGCACACTGTACATAAGCCTATATGACAATTGTTGCAATGCCCTTATGAAGGCTGATGCAATTATATATATTATGAGAAGAATCTTGCCAGAGAGTGTATAGGCTAAAAGTGTTTTCTGTAGTTCATTTAAATTATAAACATCCTTAACTTTTTGATACATAAAATAAATCAGCGAAGATATCACTATCTCCAGGAAACAAGGAAATGCTAACTGAAAACACAGACTATAACAGCAAACACAGACTCAGTGAACAAAACAGATGGTTGAAATTGCAATTATTTTGTGCCTTTATAAGTTACTCCATATGAAGATCTCCTGAGACTTAGAAATATTAATGAAACATATTTCTACTTTGAAAATTTGATTACTGTCACTTATCTTACCCAGAGTCTCAAGACAAAAGCAACATAGATACACAGATCAGAGCACAAATTAATGATTTTAAAATGCTTATCAGTAGAAGTTAAACTAAACCAAAATGCATACAAGATCTTAGAGCCCTTCTGGAATTCACAGGCCTACAAGTTTCAGAAATGCAAATAGTTTCCAAGCAGACTGGACAAACTCTTGAAAAATGAAAAGCACATGAAAAATATGAAACCAATAGTATATTTATTCCTAACCTAAGCTTAAGGTTAAAAATTATACTTAGGCAACACCATTCCCAGTAGTTCTGCAGAATTAAGAGTTATATACTAAGCTGCTAACACTTCAACTAGCAATAAAATTAAAAAAAAAGACAGGAAAACTAAGGTATGATCAAATACAGGCACAAGTTAAAACCGCTATTTTAAAATTTCCTAGGATGACATCGGAAACTGTACTGAAGAGTAAAAGCTGCTTTGATACTGGAAGTCCACAATCTTATTTCTCCATCAGCCTTGGTGGGCATTACAGTAAAATAATCAGTGTTTTGTTCCTACTATTTTAGGATATCCAATTTGATATTTAATTTCATTAAGGCCATCAAGTGAAAAAAGGTAGTATGCGTTTCTTTTTCACTGCCTATTCGGTAATGCCTTAAATTTTTCACTTTCAAGAACTGAAACTTTCTTAAGTAGAAGAGTCTACAGATCCTCTTTACACAGGAAACTTTAGCATTTTACTCTATTCCAAATTACAAAAGGAGCTGAAGCTTAAATGTAATGATAGGAAAAATATGGCTTGTTATTATTGAGTTTTTTTCATTAGGTCAAAAAGACAGTACTTTTTCCCAAAAACCGACAGACTGGTTTGCCTAAAATTACCCACTTCCAAAAACCTCTTCAACTCCTAAAATGAGTAATGTAATAGAACATCTGACTAATCCAAATAAAAACATAATAGAAGTAGAATTACAGTGATTGAAGTTCAACTGATGCAAACTCCTAACTTTCTGAAAGAAATAGACACAGATGAGTGTTAAAATTCACTGTAATTTTAATCAGTAATATGCAAAAAAGGCTGTGACTTTCTGATATGAAATAGTCCTTGACTTTCATAATTCTTAAGCACTTTCTTTTATCATTCTGCTGATGTATGTTATATTTTAAAATCAGAAGGATAATGGATGTGCTTCTTAAACTGTAAATTGGGTTTTATATCAGACACCTGTCAGCACCACGACAGGTTGACCTGACAGTGGTCTTGCATTTGCAGCTCTCCTTCATGACTGCTTTTCAAGGTGATAGGTCAGTCTTTAGAAAAGTGTAGATTTCTTGGTCCCTCAGGAAACATCTTAGAGTCATAACATTCACTGCTTCTACAATCTTCATAACAGATTAAAAACAGAGCTATCATTTGCTGTCACAGACATTATTATCAAGGGCATTCATATTTTGGGTAGATAATATAAATTCAAATACATTTGATTTTTCTACTGCCTCTAAGACAAAAAAAACTTCTGGAAAATGGTTTATTTGTCAGTGTTACTGATAACTGCAAAACAAAAAATTAAACCATGCTTATTTATAGTGAATTACACCTTTGATTTCACCCATTTTTAAATAAGGAATCCGCTTAGACAGCAACTTAGTATAAACATTAAGTTTAGGACTTTCATTTTATTTAGGATGTGTAGTTTCAATAAAATAATGAAAATAAAAGTTTGGAAGATAAATGGTTAATGGCAATGTCAGTTCCAACAAAGTACTGGAACAGTCTGAACTCCCATCTTTGTTCAACAAGTCCTGCTCTGCCAGAGTACCTCACCATACGTATTCATTAATTGACTTCCTATGTTGATCATTCCAAGACTAATGGATAATGGTTTTTAAACAAAATGATGTTTTTTTAAATCTACTCACACTGCAGAAAGACTGTTTTGTAGGTATTAATAAATGTAATATGACCGATCATAACCTTGAAGCTACTGGTATCAGCACTGCTCTATAATACAACATGGATGAAAGGTAAAGAGTACTCAGAAAAGAGAGAGTTATTACAGAATCTGCTTTCTACTCTATTTTGCAGATTTCCTTGTTTGGCTTATATAGCTGTGGTAACAGTTAAGATCTACCTTATATAGAGTATGCTATTTGGGTTGTTATGATTGTCACATTTTTTAAAAAAAAAAAGGATTATTATTCTTTTAGCCTCACATCTGCAAGTTTCTACTGCAATAACTTTTTAAAAGTATTTTCAAATATGTACTTAAAATTCATAAATGATGTGGCACATGCAGTACAGAAGTCACTGCTGACCCTTCTGACATAACATGACCCTCCAACAAAGCTCTAGAAGGATATATAACATTTCTGTTTGCAGTCAATAGAAAATACTATCATACTTTATTTTAAAACCTGATAATATAGGTATTTACAAGTAATTAAATATTACAGTAAATTACATGGATGTAAAAACTATTTATTAGAATATTTTCAAGCTAAAAACAATAGAAATGTAGACTATACTTAAATTATATTTTGATATTTTGTCTTGCACTGTGAAAGTATCTAACAAAGTGAGCATGATAAAATACTGTTCTTTGGGGCTGCAAATACCATAGTAAACCTGTTATAACAATTTGGCCTTCTTGTTCAACCTGCTGCTGGAAGTTTGCATTTCACTGAATGGGAAATGAATGCTAACACTGCTTTGAGATAAAAGAACCTTACTTTGAAATGAGCCCAAGTAACATAGTAAGTAAATTCACTAGCACTCATTCCACAATGTCACTATTCTTCTAAATAAAATGTATTTTAGTATGTTCAAAGCTGCAGTGCCACAACAGCCTTATTCTTGGTGCAATGTTTCCTTTTCCTCTCTTCCTTACATTTGTCTAAGCTAAGCTGTTTTCCTGAACTGAGTAATCAGAAAATTATATTCATGTTCAGAGGAAAGAGGGATTACGTTTCTGCCAATTTACCACGCTAAAATAGCTCCTCTCAAATGTAAAAGCTGAAATCTTTTAACTGTCTCCACTTTCCCATTTGACATGAAAGCAATAGAAAATGTTAAGGATATATATGTACATATGGACGCTCTTGTGAGAAGTGAATCTGAGGCTGTTCTGCCTAAGAGAATCAAATGTAGACCTTTTGCATGTTAGTCAAAACCCTCTAAACACTAGTTTATTATACAGAGAATGGCAGCTCTAACAGTGGCACAGAAGCAAGTCCTGACTTTGTTCAAAGAATGCCAATAACTGATTACTCTCTGAAAAACTCTTCGATCTTTTAACTTCAAGTGAATGAGGGTGCCTCCCTGCACTCTAAGCCAGAGATGACGAATATAAGTTGATGTGAAAGCGTACAACACCATATGTTTCACATTTCCTATTGCATAGATACAAGAGGCACCTATGCAGAACAGAAGTTTCACAGACTATCTTTTTATGCCACTTTATCCTCAAGATGCTATATAGGGAGCTTAGTGACTAAGATGTGGATTCCATGTGCCTCCTTGGGGATTAAGAGCCTAAAATTCAGGATTGCATTCTACACCCATTATTGGGATTTGCAAAACCTCTTGATGATTCAATGCCTAATCAAACAGCTGTTACCTGGCTCAAGAGGCAATGCAAACCCACAGGGGTTTTGAAAGAGAAATATTATACAATCATCATCACAAGATAAACCAGGATCATGACAAGGACTTAATTGTTGGAAAAGTGCCAATCAGTTATATTTCTCTTGTGACTGGATGAGGAAGAATAAATCCCAGTAACATATGATTACAATGACATTTTATATGTGAGAATAAGTCATCTTATGCCACAGCAAATTAAGAGGAAATGTTTTATTGAACTGTGTACTCTATGGCAGCTACCCAAATACAAAAATCTATAGAAATCTGCATTAATCTTTTACAGGTTTACATAAATCTCTACCAGGGTTATTCCAGTTATGCTAATCATAGAACTTTAACTAGAACGGTAACCGCATTAGGAAAAAAAAATCCTTCTCAATTTTCTTTGTCATGCTTTTCTAGCTCCACTAAACTTCATAATTATATCCTGATTTACAATTTTTCATTGACGTAACATGCATCTCAGTTTAGGATACGTAATTAGCCTTCAAGAAGCTTTCAAGAACAGATTTGTCTGGATGACTACTATTTGAAGAATTGCTATAAAATAGCAAGTTGAAATTAGATCTACAGAATAACTGAAGTTCACTCGTTCTCATAGACAGCTAAGTGAATAGCTACATTGAGATATTAGAAGTAGCAAAATTCAGAATGAATGGAATAAGCCTTATTTTTTCTGAGTCAACACCTAAAAATATTATATCAAAGGAAAAAGCCATTCGACAGTCAATTGTTGAGCACTCTCAAAATACCAAGTGTACATAAAAGTGAAAAATATTAATTTAAAGATATTTGCAAGCAGATGTATTCTGAATCATTTAGATATAGTGGAATGGCAGAAAAATGTTTCTTTTTTTTAATATAGAGATATGCATGCTTGCCTTCTCCTGGGAAAATCAGGTATACACATCCAATTTGTAATTTTACTATAAAAACATCAACTAGAATCAAAAAAGAAATATAAATAGATATTCAGCTGAGTTACGTTTCTTTAGGAGAGCAAATTATATGGTAATATCTTAATTCAAAGAAACTAGGGTGGAAATTTTTTTAAAAATACAGCTTCTTTCCAGGTACATATGAACAAGTTTATTGCTCTTTCACACAATAGCTTGTTCTGAAACCTTCCAATTCTGGGGAGTTCTAGACGGGGAAAAAAATATAACATTGGGATTCTTGTGGGGATTTCCTTACTATCATATGAATAATCCTCTCTAAACTCACACACACACACATATATATTTAAATTATATGCTATTCAGTGCTATTAACTAATCTTAGGACACTAGCTCAAGACACCAACAATTTTTTTTTTAATTAAAACATTCCAATGTGTCTGATGAGGTGAAAAATAAAAGTTGAAGTTAGAATTCTCAAAATAAGTTGATCCAAAATTGAAACAGTCTACATTTGGAGGATAAAGATATAACTAATGAAAGACTAGTCAGGGTTCAGTTTTTCAAAAAGTAAGAGCTTTTCTAAGAAAAAGTGTTATTGCTTATGTTCCATTTCATTTCTCTCTATTTAGAATTAATATTTTCATATAAAATTTTTTAATCATTTAGTTAGCAATTCAGCCAATCAAAAGTTTATGTAAGAATTTGTCATAACTATTTTTAAGACCACATGAATTCTCAGCATATAGACTGCATATCAGATTTTTTTAAATGAGCATTTACGAAGCCTACATAATTTAATTTTGTAAGTGAAGATTTCAGCAAATGCTTTTTCTCACTCGAGCTGTAATATAAATATACATCAAAAAGTTTTCTATTTACAGAGAAGTAAAAGAAGAAAAAAACCTGTTGATTGTAATAATAATTACTTATTGCTTCTTGATAGCTAGAGAAGGAGTAAACAACCACACAGCATCCTGTGTGTATTATTTATGGGTTCAGCTTCAAAAACCCCATGCATTTTAAAACAAATATATGTGCTTTGGACTTAACAAATTTTGCAAGAAATCTTAGCACTCTGTATTTTAACTGCAGAAAAAGCATCAGTACCCTAGTTTTCCTGTTTAGTTAGCCCCTTGGAATGTTAGAGAGCCCTCTAAGGGCAAGTTCAAACACTTTTACAGTGGCAATATAGAACAAATTGTTCTAAGAACAAGAAGAACTCCTAACTGGAGTTTCCTACTGTTTTGTATTCTCCTCCATAGTAGCCAACACCACAATAATATCATCTCCTTTAACATTTCTTATGACCTTGCCATGTTTATAGTTTCTTCAGCTTTATCTCTCCCCCTTTAGAAACTAGGTTTAAAAACACAGAAAACATTTTTGTGGAAAGAAGGGTAGAACAACAAAAAAATAATTTGGAAGCATTTTAGAGAGCATAAGCAAGGAAGTGTGTTATGTTCTTTAAATATGTGCTGAAGGTAGTCCCTTTGCAGACAGACAAAGTGTAAGATGGAAGTCAAACATCCAGCAAATTGAACAGGCAGAAGGAAAATGCTACAATATTAAAAACTGTCAGAAGGGCTTGTGTCATAAGAAAGGACAGGTAAGTCACAGAAGTTTTTCTCTTCTCAGTTTGCTTCTTTAGATCTACTGAACAAAAATAGAACATGATCTGGGAACAGGATTAGCCAAGAGAATTTGCAGTGTAAATAGCATGAATCACAAAGAGAATTAAGAAAAAATGAAAGAATTTGTACGCTATGAAGAAGTCTGGAAGCCTTGCTGGAATGAATGTGCAAAACTGATAACTATTATAATGTGATAACCCTAACCCTAACCTGCACACAGTAAAGGATGCAAATATAAGGGTAGTCATCACTACAATGAATTTGAACAACTCACTCCAGTCCCTTCTTTTCCTCCACCTCATTGTTTTTCTTGGATATTAAGATACCTTCATGTCCACCTCTGTCACAGGCAGAGAAGGAAGAAAAAAATAAGGGCAACTGTATGCCAGAACTAAATGCTGTGGATGTGGGGAAACATACACTGGGAATGGGAACCAAGCTCTATGTCTCCTGCAGACAGTTTTGTCAGCGGTAGGATAAAGCTGAATTCTGATGCTGGGACAGTTTTTTTGGGTTTTTTTTTCAGATCCAGTCCCACTGCTTCCAATACACAGCAGCTCAGAGAGCTCACAAGCATTTACTTTGGCTGAAGGGCCTGTCTGACACAAAATTTTGATGCAGTATTATTCTGTTAATTGGTCACAGTTCTTTTGCAAGTAAGAAAGGAAATCTCAACATTCAAGTTTATATATCAGCAAAAGCTAAAAAGAATTTCATGTTACAAAACACACACTATAGCCTGAAAGTCTTATTTACACCAAATTAAAGAACTGCTGCAAACACTGTAAATGTGACAACTTCTCAGAGAAAATAATGTAAGAATCTTTTAAAATGAAAGGGGAGGGAGCACAAGAAATACAGCCATTACGAACTCTGACTGTCAAAAACTGCTAACTGGGAAAAAGCAAACTTTGGGCTAAATTTTCTCATAAAAATTCTATGATAAAAGGTTAAGCTCTTTAAAAATACTTACTAATGATCTCTGTGCTTCCATGTAACATCATTAGTTATGTCTGCATGGTAACAAGTAATGATAAATTGGCTTTAATGTTGCATACACATTTTCTTATGCATCGATATGAAAGTATCTTAGATCTTTTTTTAATTATGATATATCCAAATGGTATGAAAACAGAATTTGAAAAATGTATCAAAGTAACTTAACTGTGAATATACCTATCTCTTTGTGAAAATACAAGAACACAAAGTTATTCATATTTGTACAGGTATCTGTATCAAATATCTGTATAAGTACAGGTATTTACAATTCAGTAATGCAGATACATAATATTAAACACAACTAAACACCTTAAAAACTTGACAGACCTGTGTTGTGACCATCTTCCACTGTGAGCAGAAGGGTTATCACAGCACATATAAGCACACTCTGTACCAGCTTTCCCTGACCTGACACTTACACGGAACTATCAGTAGCTCTGTAGTTTCTTGCAAGAAGTGTCCATCCAGATTCCCCAATACTAACCTCAGTAGCTTCCCTGTACTGAACTTAATGCCACATCAGCACAAAGTTTTATATTCCTGCTCATGCTGAAACCAGACAAATACCAGGTTTACAGACGAATCCTAAATATCCCAAACAATTTTTAATTTATACCAAGATCTTTGATGATCTGGGTTCAAATGGACATCTATGCTTGTGTGATGGTTTAAAGGTAAACCAGTAGGAGAAATGAACCCAACTTAAAAGAGACCACAAGTCAGAGTTACAATTTAATAAAAAATAATACAATAATACAACTATATGGACAAACAATTGGTTTTAACCCACAAAACCCAGATGTATAACCGAGCACCCTGGGGCACAAACAGTATGGTGCTCATTGGCTCCCGTGCTGAGCCCCACATGGTCCCCCTGAGTCCAAAGTAAAAAGAGGGGGAAAACCTGTTGGTGAGAGTGGTGGTCGCAGTCTGGTCGAGAGTGGTGGTTGCAGTCTGGTCGAGGTTCTGGTCCTCCTCTGGATCCGACGAGTGGTACCAGAAGTCCCAAGACCCCAAGATTACATACGCTCAGGTTTGAGTGGGAATGCCCAGTACCTTCCCCAGGGCAGCGAGTTCCACAATGGGTGATTGTGAGTCCTGAGATATTTTTGGAATCCTTGGCAGCCTGTTAGCAGACATGACCCCTCAGGTTGGGTGTGGAGGTGCTAATGACTCCCTGGAGGGGAGTTAACATCACCCATAACTATAACCTGAGGGGTCAGGTGTGCTCTGGGTAGCTGCTGCAAATGGTCTATTGTTAACAGTTCCTCGGAAATGACATAGAGGGTATAGAATACACAGTTTGGGTTACACCCACACAGTGATGAACTGGTCCCAGCTGCTCTAACTAGGACAGCTTGTATACAGCTCATCTGGCTTCTGCAAGGAAAATAAAAATGTGCACAGGTTTAGAAGTCTACATATCTACAAGTCCATGGGGCTAGGTGGGATTCACCCAAGAGCACTAAGGGATCTGGCAGAAGAGCTCACCAAGCCCTCTCCATCATTTATCACCAGTCCTGGCTAACTGGGAAGGTCCCAGATGACTGGAGGTTCACCAGTGTGACCCATCCACAAGAAGGGTTGGAAGAAGGATCCAGGAAACTACAGGCCTATCAGACTGACCTCGGTGTGATGACATGGCACATACAGGACAATCAAGGGATCAAGCCCAGACAGCATGGATTTAGGAAAGGCAGGTCCTGCCTAACCAACCTGATCTCCTTTTATGACCAGGTGACCCATCTAGTGGATGAGGCTGTTGACGCAGTCCACCTGGACTTCAGTAAAGCCTTTGATACTGTCTTCCATGGCATTCTCCTGGAGAAGCTGGCAGTCCACGGCTTGGACAGGGGCACTCTTTGCTGGGTTAGAAACTCACTGGATGGCCTGGCCAAGAGAGTGGTGGTGAATGGAGTGAAATCCAGCTGGCAGCTGGACACTAATGTCCCCCAAAGCTCAATATTTGGCCCAGTTCTGTTTTATATATTTACTGATGATCTGGACGAGGGGCCTCAGTAAGTTGGTGGATGACACAAAGTTGAGCAACAGTGTCAATCTGCTGGAATATAGGAATGCTCTGCAGAAGAGTCTGGACAGGCTGGATTGATGAGCCAAGGGCAGTTACATGAGGTTCAGTAAGAAGTTCCAGGTCCAGCCTTTGGGTCACAACAACCTTATGCAGTGGTACAGGCTGCGGGAAGAGTGGCTGGAAAGCTGCCTGGGGGAAAAGGATCTGGGAGTGCTGGTTGACAGAAGGCTGAACATGAGCCATCAGTGTGCCCAGGTGGCCAAGAAGGCCAAGGACATTCTTGCCTGTATCAAAAATAGTGTGGCCAGCAGGACTAGAGAAGTGATTGTCCCTCTGTACGCAGCACTGGTAGGGCCACATCTTGAGTACTGTGTCCAGTTTCGGGTCCCCACTTCAAAAAGGACACTGAGGTGCTGGAGTGAGTCCAGAGAAGGGCAACGGAGGTGGTGAAGGGTCTGTAGAGTAAGTCCTATAAGGAGCAGCTGAGGGAGCTGGGATTGTTTAGCCTGGAGAGGAGGCAGCTCAGGAGAGACCTTATCGCTCTCTGCAGCTACCTAAAAGGAGGCTGGAGCCAGAAGAGGGGTGTCGGCCTCTTCTCTCAGGCAACTGATCACCGGATGAGAGGACATGGCCTCAAGCTGTGCCAAGGGAGGTTCAGGTTGGACATCAGGAAGAATTTCTTCACTGCAAGGGTGGTCAGGCATTGGAATGGGCTGCTCAGAGAGGTGGTGGAGTCGCCCTGGAAGTGCTCAAGAAACGACTGGATGTGGCACTTAGTGCTATGGTTGAGGTGACATGGTGGTGATCAGTCAAAGGTTGGACTCAATAATTTTGGAGGTCTTTTCCAACCTTAATGATTCTATGGTATCTATAGCTCAATACAAAAAAATATCTACTAAAATATCTTAAAGTATAAAAGCATTCTGAGAAATGTAGATAGTTTTGTGCAAAATAGAACAATTAAGTTAATGAATTTATTTTAATTAAATAATGAACTTATTAATGAATTTAAAAAGTACAGGGAAATATCAGGTTCTATGAACTTTCTTACTTTCTTTTTTCATAAAATACTTGTGTAAAAGCCTTACAAGTGCAAACGTTGATGGAACTTTATACTCACCACTTAAATCCTGTAAAAGCACAGTCAGTGATCAAGCAAATGTTACTGAAAGATCATTATAGTAAATATTTTACTTATTCATAGGCTACACTGAGTATAATTAAAAAGCATATTCTGATGAAGAGGATACATTTCTATTTAACAAAATAGGACTTCTATGATTTGCAGAAAAGGCCTCATTCCTTTGCAACATTTGGAGAAAATACAGAGAGAAGCTCTGACATCCTAATGTTTTGTAACAGAATATTATTTTTTTCACCCTTAGTTACATTTTACCTTATTCACAACAGTGAGAGAAAGTTGTTTATCTGTAATGTATATGTAATTACTAATTATTCTTTGCTGAGTTAAGTTGGTGGCTCTATTTAGTTCTGAACCACTACACAAGCCATCATTACAAGTGTCCATATGTAATTATTATTAATAGACAAGCTAAAAACTGAACAAGGCAGCAAAAATAACTTCCATATTTAACCCAAATGGGATTCCTTCCAGTTGCCTGGATAAATATGTTGGTGAAGTAAAATGAATTTAAAACACAAGTAAAATACTTAAATTCAGTTAATCTACAATGGTTGAAGACCTTTGATTTTCTTCAAATATTTTCAGGTTTTTAGAGGTAATTCTTATAAATTAACCTATGGAACAGTGCAATGGATCACTAGCTATATACCTGGTTAAATGCAATGATATTTTAGCATTGAAACTGCTAATTACAGTTTTTAATCATTAAATTTTACTGCCTGGAAGATAAATTTCAAACTGCATTACAAATCTGAGCATACTAATATATATTTTAATAAAAACTAGTGTTTTGGAGAAATGGCAAAACTGAAAATTCACCATTAGCCTTTCCTATTACTGAATAACTTTATAACAACCAACCAACTCTAGAAGTCTGTAAGATGTGATCCATTAAACACATGCAGAAAAGTTTCTTGATTATTTCATTTTTCTTCAATTATTTTAAATTAAATTAAAATATGAGTTTCCTCTAAATTCTGCCTGATTCAACCACATACACATCTGTGTTGTGCAATGTGATCTGATTACCAGAGATAAAGTAGTCAGTATGAAAAATGTTATTCAGTATTTCATAGAACACACTCACTCTGCAAGAATTTAATAAGAGAAAAACATCTTCAGGATGCTACTCATTATGAGGTAATAACTCAGAGAATTAGTAACACTTGACTTCTGCCATGTAGCTCTAGGGATGCTTTGTTTAATTCACATTCACCGTAATTTGTTGCTCAATTATACCCCTGATCACTAGGAACTGCAGTCCTTTTGGTCAAAAAGCAAGCCAAATGTCTGACTGTCTGCAGACTAAGCTACAGAAGATAGAGAGGTTAGTTTTGACAACTATACACCATCACCATCATCTTACTATAAAGGCTGAAATGTTAATGAAAATGGGCTAATATGATTACGAAGTGGCTAAGTGCTATGCAGAAGACTGTTACCCTTTAGACCTCATCAAAAGAGACTATTAGAACAAGACTATAACAAACTGTGAGATTGTTATGACAGAAAAAAGTAAAGAATGAGTAAATAAGTCTTCACTTAGGCTAGTTACAGAATAAATACTGGTTACCAACCTTTTATACATGTTTTCTCTACTTATGTTCCTATCCCTGAAAAATTTTATAAAATGCTAATGAAATCATGTTCAAAAAGATGACAAAACCAAAAAGGCCGACTTCCAAACAAATAAAATAAACAGAAGCCAAGATATACAATAGTACATGAAGCTTCAACAGTTACATACATAAAACCTTGCTTTCATTGAAAAGAATTAACTTCCCAGAGTTATTTTCCTTCCACGGAGTTTAACAAAGTAGATCTGGTTTACTTGATGTCTAAAAACTGAATCTCCCAATGATGCTGGTTAATGTATTCATCTCGCTTTGCTCTAACTTACCAATACAACTACATATTCAGCCCACATTTATTCTCATCACCATCAAATATAATTACAACAATATATCTACATAGAATCTAGCCATATGTCTTTCTCCGCACAGAAAACCCAGTCATTGAACAAACTTTTTCCAGCTAAGATCCTGGGGTCCTAAGTGAAAAATGGCTAGTATTCAAATGGTACTAAACTCAGGAGGCATGCAAAACACTGCATTGTAATATTTATTAGTGCCATTAGTATGCTGAAATTTTACTTGTATTACATAATCAGAAATCTACACAATCTAGAAATTAATAGTAAAATTTCTGTGGCCTTGTTAACACTAACTACATTGCTGTTCCTTCTCGCATCATGAAAATGTCATTATATTTTTTTTAATTTAATTTTTTATACAGTAAATATAGCAAGGCCTGCACACTATCAAGGAGAATGATATACATAAGATATACTGATTATAGGGCAATAATAATGATATAAAAAAATCTGATTTACAGTCTTTGTATTCATCACACTGGGATAAGATACGCAATTAATCCCTTCAAGAAATAGTGGATAATTAAATTTTAAAATTATAGTGTATAGAAGTGTTATGCCACTCAATTGTCATTCCTAAGGATCAGAGAGTTGAGGTAGAAATGAATTCATGCACTGACCCACGATCTTAATGACAGGGAGACATTCATAAATGTGAAATGTGGCATCTAATGCCATTCAGCGGTCTACATCCAATGCACTTAAGTGAGTTCCATGAGGAACTGATCACAATGATGGTGGAAAATGGTGGGCTGTTGGGTTCAAGGCATAGCAGCTAGTTGACCAACTGGTAGGGAGTTACAGGAAGTATTACTGGGCTCAATTTAACAGAGCTATTTAACATCTCATTAACAAGTTGGACTATGGGACTGAATGTACCCTGAGAGACTTAGTGAATGGTATCAAATTTGGAGGATGGCATTCAGAAATACCTTGACAGGCTGGCAAAATGGGTTGACAGGAATTTCACAAAGTTGAGCAATAGTAAAGAGTAAATTCTAAGTTCTGCAATGGAACAGTTCAGGCAAGGCACTGACTGGCTAGAAGACGGCTTTGCAGGAAAGGTCTTGGGGATATCCGAGAACAAGTGGAACATCTGTGTACCCTTGTGGCAAAGATGAGGTATCTGCATTCTGGGCTACATCAAGAATGTTGGGGGAATTCAACATTCCGCTTTATTTGATGTTTGTGAGGCTGTATTTAGAGCATAAGGTCCCGGTTCAGACTCCCCAGTACAAGAAAGACATTGATATATTGGAGCAAGGCTGGTGGAGGGCCATGAATAAGAAGGGAGGGCTGGAGTACATGATATATGAGGAGACGGTGAGAGAAACAGTTTGTTCAGCCTTAAGAAGAGGAAGCTTAACAGGAATCTCATTGCTGCTTTTAGTTACCATCATGAGAGCAAAGCTCATTGCAGTGATGCACAACAAAAAACCAAAAAGCAACAGTCACAAATTGTAATAAAAGAAATTCTGACTTGACAGTAGAAAAACCTTTTTCACACTGAAGTGGGTCATTGGGACAGGTTATTCAAAGATGATGTAGAATCTCCATCCTTGAAGACAATCAAAACCCAGCTGGGCAAAGTCCTAAGCATCCCAATGCAATCTGAACGTAACTTGAATATACATCACAGTTTTGAAACCAACATGAAAAATGAAGTGTAAAAGCCCAGGTTGAAAAACTCCTTTTAGCTTGAATATTCTGTCCAGCTACTACAGCTTTTTTCTTGGAAAAAATGATCAGACAAGTAATTAAAAAACCCATCCAAACAACCTACTCTCCTACAGAATTTGACTTCTCTGCCAAGAAGCTAAATCGGGGCAGTCAGGCTTTCAAACTTGGTAACAGCTTTCAGAGTGCATTAGTCTTGCTTGCAAATGTTTCGTCTCTGGCACAGCTCAAAGGAAGATATCCATGCTTACTTCATTAAACCTATCAGCAGTGTTTGACACTGAAGATCACCATGTGCTGCTGACTTGCCTGGGAGACTGGCAGAAATGACTCAGTCACCCTGAACTGGATAGGTCAACTCCTATCAGTCAGCTTCAAGACAATTCTGATGGGTGGTTTCTTTTCAGACCTGGAAGCCTTTACTTGTGGATGGGTTCTACCTCTTGATATGTTTAACACAAAACTTTGAGATCTTGAGACAACACACTTTGTCAGTAGCAATAGAAGCTAGCAGATTCCTTATTTTATTTCATTCCTGCAAACACAGATGGACTAAAGACCTAAGGCTCTTGTGAAAAAAAGAAACCAAAAAAGGACATATTGTTAAAAAATTGCCTGGAATGAAAGAAATAAAGGTGTAGTACTGCGTAAAAGAGGAAAAAAAAGATACTGAAGACCAAAACCGCTGAGAGATTTGATGAGGTATATGTATATCTTACTTGTGGCTGTGCCAGAAAGGAGATGGTTTATCAGGAAGATTAGTACACTCTGAATGCCATATGCAAGTCTGAAGAGCTGGCTGAAACTAATTTACTTAGGCCGTCCTGATTCTTCACTGAGCATCAATCCACAAACAGTGCCATCCACTGTCCATACATACACACCACCACCACCTTTGCTTTCCTGTTTTTCAGTTGTACATTGACGTTATTACCTATGTGGTCACTTTCCATCTGTAATATTGCAAACATTGTAGCTGAGGATGATATGAATGACTTAAAAAAATCACTTAGGTTTATCATTCTCAAGTTTTTTATATCATACTTCAAAAATTTGGAGTTTAAAGGATAAGCACATAAGGAGAAGTTCTGCTTAGCAAGATTATTTATATCTTTAAAAAAAAACCCCTTACTTAAGTGAAAATGGGAAGATTTTATCTTTTTTACATTCCATTAAGGTTTTTTGTATACAAATTCTGAAAATATCAAATCATCACCTGCTCAAGTCTTTGGCAAAAGCATGATTTTTTCCTTTAGGTTACATTTTTGTAGCTGAATTTTCGCTGCAGCACATGTACAATACACACTGTCTTGAGAAAATGAAACAGTATGAATACAGGGCTCATAATAAAAAAAAGAAAAAAAAGCTTATCGATACTTGTTTCATACTCTATACTCTTCACAGTACAAGTCCTCGGCTTTCAGTTTCTTTTCAATTTTTGGTAGTTCACAGAAAACATATCTAGTAATTAAAAAGCAACATTTTAATGTAGGTTGTGAATCTATTTACAACATTAAATAAAAACACCTATATACTCTGAGAAAATAAATTAAGTGTCCAATACTAAAGTACCAGCCTATAAACTGAACTCACAGATCACTAAATAAATGTTTTTTTTAAAAAACGTAAAATGGATTTATATCAATGTGTTAGGAATTTACTATTCCATGATAGCATCTAACCTCTATAATCATGCCATTTTATTTCTAAAACAAAGTAAGTTTTCTAACAGTAATTTTCCATAAAATGCCTATCCCTGGAAGAATTCCTTTTATTATCCCTCCGAAGACACAATATTGTAAATAAGAGCTGGGAAATTAAGTGGTATTCCGATATTATAAATTGCCCTTTACTTACATAACTAGCAAATCCACTTTAATCTCACATGTTTACTGCTATTAAACAGAAATTACAAACCTGTATTTTATATTAATGAACACTGATAAAATTATTTTTGTCTTTTTTCTCACACACAAACACAGACATTTGGCTTATACCAAGCAATTGTTCCCTCTATGTCTTTTATCTGTCACTTAATTCTATTTTATTTATAAGAACTTAATGTTGCAAGGCTGTTTTTCATTAATACTACACACATTTTTTTATATAATAAAATCTTCAATATACATTACTGTGCTTAGTCTTACTGGTGGCTTTGCAGTTGCAGTTTTTGCAAACTAGAAGTGCTACCATAATTACTACCTTCCTGTTTTTAAATTGTGTAACAGAAAGAATTTATTAAAATTTGAGAAATTGTAGCTTAAATGTCATACCTTTCCATTAAATTCATGTTTCTAGAACATTAAAATCAGGAGGTTAAACAATAGGACCAAATAAACAACAATATACTTACTGGTTAATTGTGAAACTTAGTAACAGATTCTTTAACCTTCAGTCATGTGAAATAACACCTACAGGCTAAACATGGGAGCCAGAAAGGAAGTCAGAGGTTTCTCCTCTGTCACTATAGGAAAATAACTTCTACTTTCTAATGAAGTTCAAAAAGGATCTGCTTCAGGTTTTCTGATTCTACAGGAAATTCTCTGTTGTGTTGTTGATGCACTCTGCCATCAACTTTGTTGATACCAGTTACTTGACTGGAAAAACCACTGAAGCCACTAATGTCCTTAGTTCCAAAACTGAAGTCTAGGCTCTGAGACTGTTCACTTTCACAATAAAATCATGTAACTCAGTTATTAAGTGTTCATCTTCAAGCAATGGTTTCTGATTGAAAGGAACTTGATCTTTTCCTTGATTGCCTGATGAATGCATCTGTGTACCCTTGTCTGAAACACCATAAGGAAACAAGGCTTATACACTTGCCTGCCTTCATTCCTAAAGAATGTGCATCTGTTGGTCATTTTCAACTGAATTTGAGAAAAAGGCAGATTTCAAGCATAAACAGCTGCCTTCATGTTTTATGGAAGTAACGGAGAACAGAGCCGGTGCTTCAATCCGGAGGTTTGTCTCTCATGTTACTAGACACCAAATATCTTATTAAATAGCAGCAGAAAAAAGTTTAATTTTTATACTAATCAACCAGAAAACAAACAAAAAAAACCCCTACAGGGTATCAGTCTTTGTTAGTTTGGATACTTGGAACATAGTGCAATGTGTTTTTCCATTTTCACTTTGTGGGTTTTTTCATGTAGTAGCATTATCTTCCAGTGGTTAGGCTGCAAATTTTATACAGCTTTAGAGAGTCCTTTTGAAAACACAAGAACCATGACAATATTTATGATCTCCCTTAAAAACACATATCCTTTCCTTGGAAAAACATGATCCTAAATGATAATTTTAATCAGCCAGCTTGTAGCTTGCAAGAAAGGAAGACACCATAATAGCTCATTCAATGGTTACCCTGTGAACTACTCTGTCTCTGAGACTGGGACTCTGAAGTAAAGTTAATATACATCTCTAAAGCAGTAAATTAGACAGGGATTGAGAAAACAAGGGAATAGATCGGAAAAAGAAACTCAAAAATACAGGCTAAAGGAAACAGTGCTAGATACTACAGAGGATTACAGAATCCCCTCTTATAACAAGCATTTAAAAAAAAATGGAATTTTTTTCCATCCTCTGCTAGGTAATAAACAATATTTACATTATATCATTTTCTAGATGCCTAATAAAAGGTTGTTGTCCCATTGAGTTATTCATGGTACAAACCCAGCATGAAAAATACAGTTTGATAATTGAACACCAGCCCCCAATATCAGGGTAATTCAAAGAGCCTTAATTTGGTTTTAAACCCATGCTCCCTAAACACTGGTGAAGAGAATGAGACACTTCAGCAATTCAAAAAGTTTAAGTTCTGGAAGACATGCTGAATACCTACAGAATACTGAATACAGGGATGTAGGTGTATTTCCATTCCTCTTCGGAGTTCAGACACTTAAATCAAAACTACAAAAGTTATATATCAGATTGCTGAAAATGCACACCAGGAAATTATTTTCTGAAGACTAAAACCTGCTTTCAGGAAGGTCCCCTTAAATAATATTGCCATCTTTTGCATATTTATTTAGAATACAAGCTCAAGAGGTGATGATTTTCTAAATTTCTCTTTCCAGTACACAAAATTTCAAGTCTACAACTTTCACTTCCCAGATGCACATCCTGATAATCCAACTGCAAAGCTACCTTTGCCCAGTAGGCCACACAAGTTAAGAACACAGTTAAGGCTTCAGAAGAACTTCTGACATAAGGTACCCTACCTCCAGTCTACTGGGAACAGCCTTCAGTTAGTAGTCAGCTGATTTGCATTTAGCCTCTCCAAAGTATGAAGCCTAATCTGTGACTTCAAGCAGAAAAGGTCATACAAACATCTCAGCTAAAGCTGCTTTCAGAGGAACTGTTTTGGTAATCAGAACAAATATTTTGGTCAGAAATGCTTAGCCCTGTCGTTGGCTAAACATTGGTGCTAAACACACCATCAGGCAAGCTTTCCTTGCTGATAAAACTGAAGAATATTTAATATTATAAAAGAGCAAGAGCTTATAGCGTTCCACTTGCCAGAAGCAAAAAGACAAATACGATAAAACATGGCAAAATAATCACCTAATTCCTACCGAATGATGACCTCATAAAGAACAAGTTAAGGAATATCAAATGGGGACAAAAAATCTAGACTTAACCAATTTGTTAATGGCAATTTATTGATTACCTCTGCAAATATATTTTAATATTTCCACCCAATATAAATTTGTTATTACTGCCTAATGGGACATTGTACAATAGATGCAAAATTTTTCTATTGCTACTAAAGGATCATTTTTTTTCTCATTTAAGCTGAAAAATATTTCATTTCTATCTGATGACAGGGAAAAATGAAAAATGACAATCTAAAGAGATGCAAGTCTGTTAAAACCCAGTAATTCCCTCAACAAAATTTACACCCAAAGCCCTGAACGTTGTATAGTGTTGACAGGCACAGTGTTGTCAATGGGCAACACACAGTTGACGTTTCTGTTATAAAGATTCCTTTGTCAGATAACAGTAGACAGAAGAGTTTGGGAAATCTCATAAAATCTTAAACACGTAACTCACTGATTTCTTACGATACAAGGGAACTTATTTTACTTTTTTAAATTAAAGTGATGGATGTTATACAATTTTAGTGCACTGTCTGAATTCTTCATAGTGGATGAACAACTGGATGACCAAAAGCCTTCAGAAGCTATCAAATAAAATATTAAAACTTGATTGTTGTCCTGAATAATAATATTCTAATATATCTTAAATATGCCTAAAGGCATACTAGAATCTCATAAAATAATCATGACTTAAAAAGATTTTAGGTAGAAGGCTGAAGCACACTAAAACTTCACTTTTGTGGATTTTTAAAGATAGTATCTCTCTGTAAGTAGTTGTCTCACTCTAAAATATTTACATATTGAAATTTGAGTATTTTGTGATGATTTTATATACGTCTAGACTGCAAATTTTTAATAGTATTGCATTATTTAAGGTAAGCATTGCCATAATTTAGAGACAAAATGGACTCTCTGACACCACCATTACCTTTAGGTTTTATTATTTGCTAAAAAAACATATCTTCTAGCTCAAGCAGAAGTTACACATTTCATGCAGAAATCACTTTCTGAATTTCATGGACTATATTACACAGGAGATTAAATCAACTTCTAGTAATTTGTTCCTCTGACCTTTACCTATTAATCTAAAACCCAGTGAATTAAATGAAGGACACACAAATTAGAAAGGCATGAGATGAGTTAGTAAAACATAGTATAAAAAAATATAAAAAAAATCAGCTAATACATGTCCACTTCCTGTGAAAAATATTTTCCAATCATACCATACAAAGCTGCAATTTAAAAGTATAATGTGCTCATTCCTTTGAGACTTTTTTAACAGGAAAAAATATTATATAGGATATTCTAATAAGGTCTGGGTGTAAACTTTATAAGTACATTCTCTAGAAGGTTTTTTGCCAAGTGTTACTGCCCTCCTCCCAAAAACCCACCTGATGAACATCACTGCAAGAGAAATCCACTGACATGAAAAAATGGCACATCTAGAGGAAAAGTAAATAACATCAGAGAAAAAGTGAGCATGAGCAGTAGATAGGAGCGAAGAAAAAGGATATTAATAGACCTGCTTCTGGAACTAAGAATGTATGTTTTCAACTTCTATGGGAAAAAGGTTTATCAAATTCTGGCTACCAATATCAATAAAAGTATGCATGCACCTTTCTCTAAATAGTTTTAGCTGAGAAGATACAAAATACAAAACACTAGTATCACATTAATACATCAGCAATAGGACAGTAAGTAAAGCCAGGGCATAACTTATTTTTTCTAAAGTTTTAAATGTAGTCCACCACTCTTTTCTAATTAAGTATACAATGCTTAGCCTTGAAACAGAAAACTTGGATCATAGAGTGTGTCCCCAAATTTTATGCAATGACACTTATAAGGAAAGGAAACTAAGTTCAAAGCTTTGGGATTTTTTAGAACACCTCTAAAATACTATTATAAAAAGGGGGCTGCAGTGGCCACACTCAGTGGAGCACATGGGAGTGGGAGTGTGCATGGGGGCACACACCAGCCTCATATGCACGACCTAGCACAAACCCAGCCTTGCACAGAGCCTTGCACCCTAACTCTTTAGCAGGGATGTTCCTTGTACAAGCCCTTGCACACTAACTCCCTAGCAGGAAATTCTCATTGCATGGGGCTTTCCTCACTCTTTCCCTTAAATTAAAAAAGAAAAAAATATTCAGGAAATAATATTTCATTCCCTAAATCATGGGCTTAATAATACAGCTGTCATTAAGACAAATCTTACATGGAAATAACAGGAAAGAAATTCTATCTGAACAATTATTGAAAAAAATGAAAGACCTGCTAAATTTAGAAGGCCTAATACCTACAGATATTTTCCAGAACACCTGGGTATGTCCAAACAACTTACGCAGAAGTAGTTCTTTCTTTCATATTATAATGAGATGCAGAGCGAGACAAAATTTTTAAAATGTTCATGTGATAATGGAAAAACCAATGGGTGTCTTAAGCACATAAGACAGGCAAGAAAATATTGTACCCTTTGATTTAGTTTTACATTGGTTTTAGTGCAGAATACTAAGTATTGCCAACTAGGCAAAATCCTCAGTAATATGCTTATGACCAATGAAATAGGCATCAAAACCTAACTTTAAAGACATATTCTTCCACCAAATGGTGATTACACAGGAATTTAACAGTATGTCATGCTTGCTTCGAGGCAGTCAAGAGTTTTCATTGCACAGACATTTCTATGGTGTATTTTATGTTTTAACATTGTCATACATTGTGCAGAACTGTTGTACTTACTGCAGTACACATTTGTTTAAAAAGTCTTTCATCATACAAAAAATCACCAAATAAAACTAGTCTGGATCCTAATCAGGCTAATGACATTAGCTCTTGATTAAGGTATGACATACTTCTATTATCAAACTGAAAACAAATCAATATTCATTCTTGCTATCAAGATCTTGACATCACCCTTTACAGAAACATGGGTGAAGAGTAATCTTTAAAAATGAAAAATCTTGCTTTCCAACACAAGCATGCAAACTGCTAAATATACATTAAAAGATACGATCACAAATGTGTGAAAAGCTAAATTATATGTCTACCATCACATTACAATTAAGGCAGGCTTTATTACCACATCAGAATCCTATGTTTTTTTCAGGTAAGAGGCCCAACAGAAATTCCATTGGAAGTCTAGAACTACATAGTTCTCAGGAGAAATTCCCTTCTTTATATGCATCTCCTCAACTTACACCCATCAGAGACCAAAATTTACAACTAAAATAAGCATTTTATTTGTAATGTATCCACAGAATCAGAGTGTAACTATTTAACATAAGACTTCCATAAGCCAGCCTTCAGCACATTGTGACTTCATACAGAACTTTATAACTTCATCTTATCTGACATGTATTTTATCTAAGAAACGAAGTTATCAGAGAGTAGTAAATTTTCCAGAAAAATTATTTAACTATGCTATGAAAATGAAAAGCTATGCCAAAGTGCTTATATGAATGTCAAGTATATAAAAGAATTAACTACTGCTGGGAAGAACCACTCAGTCTATCACAGCAGTTTTTCTATGACATTATCTAGAAATTTTATCAACGCACCAATAGTATTGTTCGCTACGGTCTTTTTTGGCATTGCAATAATTGTTATTTAAAGTGGTTAGGAAAACTTCATGAAAGAAACAAAATCTCTCTGACCCCTTCAAAGCCTTACCAGATAATTTCAGTTAAACATCGACTAAGTGTATATATTAAACTGGAAATATCAGTTAAGAAAAGAAGGAAAACTTCTATTTCCTTGGTATGGATTTCAGCACTCTCAGCCTGCAGTAAGGCAACAATTGTCTTTAGCACATTGGTATAAAAGGTTGGGGAGCACAGCCATAGGAAAAAAATCATACTGGGTTAGTGATCAGGTCCTCCCTCTGAGGAGACACATTCAGTTCCTTTTCTGTTTCTGCACTCCTTTTTCTAGTGCAAATGCCACTGTGCTACATCTCTTGTCTTTTTCATCCACTGAAAGCTTCCAATGTCATTTAAGTTACAGCAGTGACAAGAAGAGACTGTGAGACAAGGGACAGCAACCCGAGGTTGACAGCTAGAGACACAGTCAGCTGCTTCAATTCCTTGAAGCATTCATTGCATGTTTGGCAGCAGCACTCGCTGCATACTTGCAGCAGACCATATAACAAGAATTAGCCGCAGCTAATCCCAGCTAATAAGCATGTGTTGCTGCTACCCAAGCCCTGATGCAGGCTTACTCAATTGTATTTATAAAGTCAATCTTACATTTACGACGTAGTTCACTAATATAACCAGAACTATACGGTGTTATAAAGCTTTTCTGATGGTCAGAAGGGAGTTGCAGTATTTATTATCCCCTTACACCTTCAGAAAAGCAGCAAACCTATTAAAGCAAAAACCCTCAAATGCCTTTTTCTTTGCCCAAATGGAGAGTAAATTAGTCATCACTAATTTGTCTGACCTTAGTAGTAGCAAAGCCATAGAGTGACCACAAACCACCATATTATGGAAGTAGTAGTAGAATCATGGGAAAACTCAGGTTGGAAATGACCTGAGGAAGACTCCAATTCAACCTCCTTCTCCAGGCAAGATTATGTCAGAACAAGTTGCTCAGGGCTTTTTCCATTTGGGTCTTGAAAACCTCCAAGAAGACTGCATAACATCAGGGAAACTTGATGCACTGCTTAACTATCTTCATTGTGAAAAAGCTTTTCACCATCCTAAACACCTTGTTTCAACACACATCTCCTGTCCTCCTATCACTAGAGAGAACAGACTGGCTTTATCTTCCTGACAGCTTTCTCACAGCTCTTGGGTCACTAGGTCTGTTAGGACCTAATACGATCAGGTATCCTGGTAGCTTTCTCTTCTCCATGCTGAAATACAGTTTCCCTCAGCCTCTCCTCCTGGAACATGTGCTCCAGAACCTGCCTTGATGGCTCTTCACTGAACTCACTCCAGGTATCCTGCAGCATTCTCATCCAACTAATAGGAAGAATACTAACATGAAGGCTGCAGCCCACATAGAGGATAGATGCACATAGAAAATGCTGACTTTAGATAATTCCCTATTCAGCAAGTTGACAGCTCAAAATCTTGTTCAGAGATAATTGTTATCAACTACTGTCTAATAATTTGTTCAGAATTCCTATATTTGCAGTAAAAAAAATAAATCTCAAAACCAAAATAGGCCCTCTTCATTCAGAGAAACACTAGATAAAGATACCCATATATTCAGAGTACTGCAGGATTTTAACCTGTATGAAATCTGTAAACAGTTCACAAAGTTTAAAATAGTTTCATTCCAATGCAAGAATTGAAATAATTAGACAACTATTTTATTATATAGAATATTTTATTTTATTGTATAGAATATTTTATTTATTAGTTCATAAAAAAGTGATTAGGAGTCTTGAAACAGCATGGTCATAATGTTTTAAAATCAATTTACATTTACCTTCCCTAGTTATGAAACTTAAAACCTTCCAAGGTCTTTTTCTGCATAAAATATCATGAATCAAATTAACTGATTTAAGACAAGAATTGTTAATCAAAAACCTGAAACAGAATCTAGCCAATAATTTACTTATTATCCATTTTAAGTCATATGACTGAATTATAAGAGAAGATTTACTGAAGAGTCAAATGTGTAACAGATTTTCATAGATAAAACAGCATGATTTCTTCATACTTAGGATATTAAGCACATCATATCATCTTAGCACTGATGAGAAATACCAATCTTTTACCACATTTGCAAAAATAAATAAAGGCTGATTTTAAAGTATTTAAAAAAAACAAGAGTAGTATGATTAAGCCATGTAAGTTATAGCCAGAAAACATAATATGAAATAGAAGCTTTTTGAAGACATTATGGTCTTAAGCATTAGTAGTTTTGCTGTATATTCTGCTTTTTCATTATACTATCAAAGTGGCCATTACAGTAAACACAAGCATGGGATTGGAAAAGAACACAACTTTATGAGGAGAAATAAAAACCTCCTTGCATTGAAGCTTTTTGTGTTTGAGCCTAATGCAAATCAAGTGTCTCATCAATCCAGTTGCATGACTGCGTATTGGCACAAAGGAGGAGGTGCAAATATGAAGCAGAAGCAGGCAGGGCTGTAGCAGCAACAACTTTTGTGAGCTTACACTGTTACCAAACCCTGTGTCAAGGTTGCACTGCGATGGAAAAAAAAAGGTGCTGAGCTGCTTTTAATCTAGGTTTAACCAGGGCCCCACTCTAATTCACTGCAAGGCCATGCAAAAGCTCATACTGCACAAAGAATAAATGCCCAGGGACAAAGACCACACCTTTCAATTGTGGTACAATTTTATGCTGCTTTAAATGCTTGTGGAATTACTCTGCTAGAACTCAATTTTATAATTGGTTTTAAATGAATTAAGACCATGATGTTGCCAAGGTACATTCCCACCCACACAACTTGGACTAACATCTTCCTGCTTCCCTTCTCCTTGCGTATTTTAACTTAAGAGCTGTTAGAATTGAGCCAACCTTCTCTGCATTTGAAGAAAAAGCAATGCCAGTGGAAAAGGGGAGATGGAAGAATGCAGTCAGGAGAGGGAGAAGGGCAAAACAGATGAGGTTTGTGGAAGCAGAAGCTTTGCTTGCCTAAATCCCAAAGACTGCAGTTCAATGCTGTTAGCTTCAACAGGTTGGAGTATTTTTCAGCAGGATCAAGTCCCTGATCGGCCAACACTGTACAAATGTGGACACAATAAGGGGTAGCAGTACTAAACAGACTGAAAGAGGAAGAAGATAGAACTGCTTTCCAGAGCAGTGACAGTCTAAATTGTCTCATAGTGTTCACTGAAGTATACTTGTAGATTGTATGCAATTGCTATTGTTAAACTGGAGCAGTTCCTCCAAGACGGAAGTGCTAAATTCTTGATAAGGATTTATCAAAACATTCCTTTAACTTGACACCCATTTATGCCAAAACACACTACCTTTTCCAATAAATTAGCTATTATAATTGAAAGATACTTCTTTCTTGTAAACAATTCTTTCCTATAGCCTCAAAATCAGATTAGAAACTTTTACTGCTACAAGGTAAATAATAAAAGCAGCTTCAGTTACACATGTGGATGACTATAAATAGAATGTCAAATTAAAAGTTTCGGAATGTAAACAAATCACATTTTCTCTATGGTTAAAATTAAACTCTTGCTATGAGTTATTATCAAATGGTACAGTGTAAAAAAGCCCTTCACAACACACATTACTGATCATGGCTTGAAAGAGGAGTTTAAACAACAAAGACTAAGAACTAATCCCAATACATACAGACCATAGCCTCCTAAATGAGGAACAGAAGAATGAAAATCCAGAAGCGCAATCCAAATAACCATTTTTCTGCTTATGAGCAGTTATACTTCTTTCAGGAGATGAAAGTTGGGCTCTGGCACATAGCTAAGACTCTCATAGGTTGAACAATTGCTTTGGTTTTAGAAATACAGTAATTCTTAGCATTACAGAAATACAGTAATTCTTACCATTACTTCCTTTCTAGGGCCATCTAGTAGACAATTTCGCTCTATCCCTGTGGCCTATTCCTAGTGGCAGTTTCTGACTGATTTCATGGAATACAGATGAATGTAATAGTAATATTTTTTATATAAAATCTGCTGGTTTATACTCTAAGATGGGTAGAAAATCCAAACTCAGTACTCTGGCCAGAGGAGTTCAAATTCACATGCTACAGAACGATACTTCAACTTACATGGTAAAAGTGTTATTAACAGAGGACCTGTAGAGGAAAGATAAACTCCATCTTTCGTGCTGAAGTTCTGCTGTTTTGCAGTAAGGAAATCAAGGTTCAGGTAAAACAGAAAACAAAGAAAAAAAAAGAAAGAGAAAAAGAAAGAACAATCTTTCATAGCTTTATGGGCTATGGGCTCAGAACTCAGGAGGGATGACTTAAGTTCTAATTCCACTCCATATCATCAGGTCCATTCTAGCAAGCAATGATGGACATAAAATTCCAAAGAACAAAGTTTTCAAAACTCCTGCATGAATTACATATGCACTAAAATATATTGCCTAGTGAGTTTCCTACCTTGCCACTTTCTAGCCCTATGAATCCTAACTCTCTGCTGCATGGTAACAGCACTTTGAAAAGACATGCAGATTTTTCCCTCTGTGTAGATTTTTCCATCCCAGTAATTTTATAAATTCTTGGTTAAGAATCTGTTAAAAAGTGGCAGATAGACTAGAATTCCCTTTCCACAGTTTTCTTTGAGTAATAGAATGAATCCTATCCTTGAAAAAGTGCTTTTATCACTAGTGCATTACAGAAAATGGGGACACTAACACTTTATTCTCTTATGTACAGTTGCAAAAAATAGGAAAAATATAATCTGGAGAGGATCAGAAGGGAAGAGAAATATCTCCCTGCAGCCTACATTCACGTTCAGACATTTTTCTACTTGCCAGTCTATATATTAATTTTTAATTTTATTCCTAATTCTACATGCAGTACCTTTGAGCTATCAGTACATAACTTGGCATTCTTGATTCTACTTGGAGGACATAATAATTAAAATGTAAATGTCACAATACCTAGCTTGTTAGTAGAAGACCTTTACTGAATCTTGTTACTGTAGAGGACCTTTATTGAATCTTGCTCTTAACCTCAACCACTATATAAATTTACAGTTTTGGAATAACTTAAACTGAAAGACTTTCTTCAGGAATATTTTTGGTGAATATTTATTAAGTACTGTATTTCAATAAGGAAATTTTAGATTTAGTGAGACCTGAGACAAGTCTTCAGTATTGGAAGTACTTAATTTCTGCACTTACTACTGGCTGTGAAAGCAGGAACTTTCATGAAAAACAGTTTAATAAAACACTGCAAAAGCAACATCATAGAATTCTGGAACCTTTACTACAACATTTACAGTCATAGATGTGTAATGGTAATCTGTTAAGACTCCACACTAAGAGTTTAAGACTAACTGCACGCTTGCACCAAAAGCTATTCATTAGTACCTTGTTGTTTGACCTGGAGATGCCAAACACGTTCGCTTACAACCCTATGCCTTGTCATGCTGCTAACAAAAAGAATTACCATGTCCTAACTATATTTTCCTGCTGTGCTTTCAACCTTCCAGTCAACTCCTAATCCTTTCAATGAGAACTTCATCAATGATGTCAACCTCTGACATGTGAGCACTTAATAAATCTGAAGCTCCATTTAACCAGTTGTTGGAAAAGAGAAGAGGGACACAGACTTTTGCGCAGACAGAGAGGCAGCGAGATAGATATTCCTTACTCTACACTGATTTTTTTTTGCACATTGACTGGAAATGATTCTAGTGTCTGCCTATCCTCACCTGGAGCTTTTGCAAAACATAGTGGTCCTGGGAGATCTGTAGTGTCAGGGCTAACAGTTTCACTGCTTCCTACCCAGTTATGAGTAGAGCCTGAGCAGCAGGTCAGAACACTGCAAACTTGACCTCTGACAAGGCCAAGGGGGCAGGCAGGGGGGCAGATGGGCAAGGCAGAGATGGCCCGGAGAGGTCAGGGAATTACTGAAGTTGGCAGGTTTCACAGCTTAGTGAGGAAAACCCATGACTGATCTGATCTAGTGCTAGTGACAGGCCTACTTCAAATGGGAAGTTGGGTTAGATGATCTACAGAGGTCCTTGCCAAAGAAAGTAACTTCTGTGATTCAACAAGTAGCTCCAAAGGCAGCCACTTTACCCGTGAATTAACCTTCTGCTCATGTTTAGGAAGTCAGAAATGCAGCCATAAAAGTTAATACTCTATAAATATTTAAAAGGAAACCTACATTCTGATTAAACTCATAGCTAGTTATGTTCACAAGTCACAGATCCTTTTAAAAAATTAAATATATATTTCTCCAACTCCATTGAAACTGCTGATTCTTCTAGACAAAATTAAGTGTCTTTTACATATCAAGGTGAAAACAAATATGTGCAAATATCCATTACTTGAATTTTGTTCAGAGAAGAGGAAACATCTTTTAAAAATTAATCCTTAAAGTTGCTGAAGTATTATAGTCTATTCCATTGATCTCTAGAATAAAAAACAAACCAAACAATCTTTAAAACAAAGGAGTTTTGTTGTTGTGTTTGCCTTGTGTTTTTCCAACTAAGGTGAAACATATTTTAGTCTTACTAATGAGAAGAAAGTTCTTTAAGTGCACAATTTTTGCTCTACTTAAAATTTGTTTAAAGATGGACTTGTTTGGGTTTTTAAGAGAATGCTCTTACAGATAACAAGACCAGAGAGACTGCTCCAAGAAGACCACTTCAGGAAAAGGGAAATAATGTATTTCTTAATTTCTGTTGGAATAGTATATAGATTCCAAAAAACCCCTTGAGAACTCAAGACTTTGCTAACACCTTGAACAGTGTCCAAATAAAGAAAAATACAATTCAAGAGTTTTTTTTATTCCTAAATTCTGACAAAGGTAGGCAAATAAAACAATATAAAGCAATTTTATACTAATATTTTAACTCATAAACCTCTAAATTTGTTAGAAATTGTGACTGTTATCTTAAAATAAAGTTCACTGGATCAACTCCTCTTTGTCTTTGAACTACGAGTTGGAGAACTAATGTTTGTTTCCAGTTTAGTATTGTCCTAGACGGTGTGGAAGTTTTTTATTATTTTTCAAGCCTATTTTAAAAACTAGTGTATTTTCCAGATCTTTGCCATCCTATGTAAGATTGACATCAAATTTTTAACACATTGTACCAGTGTATGGAAACACTTTCGAGTATTACTGCAGTACCACTTCACAGCATATTGCTAAATGCAAGGCAGTGAGCCTCGCACACAAGCCCATAGGCTAGCAGTTTAATAGGATGGCACCAAAGCAATGCACTTGGTAGTCGAGGCATCACAATTACCACAGGCACAGAGTTATCTTCTGATAATACTTCTGTAAATTCTGAAGGTAATTTCAGCAACCAGCATAACCCAGAGAAGGTATTACTATAACTTGCACACCTTCATGACATGCTTTTTCTTCAGCTCTAACTGGCTATGCTTCTTGGACACGTTAAGGTAAGCTAATTAATGTCACCTCTATGCTAGCAGCAAACGTACCACGCTGTTTTTCATCATGGCTCTAATAGTGAATCCGTCGCAGGCCTGCTGCTTGTTCTTCTTCTCCCGCTGCCGGGGGCACCTGTCATCTGCGGGCTTCGAGGGGCCCGAGCCCGCCTTGTCCACTACCATCTCCCCACCGGCGCCCGCGACGGACCAGAGGAGAAATACGGACTGGAAAAAACAAGCGAACATCAGCGCCCCGTACCCAGCCAGTTAGAAGACGGCAGCAGCTCTATCTCCGCTCTCTTCAAGATCAGCGACACACCCCCACACCCCTCCCGCGCCTTCCTTCCCCCCTCCAGGACCCCTTCTGCATCATCCCAGCTCGTCCCCCCCTACTCCACCGTGTCCAGCCCTTCATCACCACCTGCTGTCCTTGTCCCCCGGGGGCTTCTCCCCCCCGCCCGCCGCTGTGCCCCCGCCGGCTGCGGCCCTGCGGTCCCTCCCTCACGGGGTTCGTTGGGCACCGGCCGCCGCGGGCGGTCCCCCGGACACGCGACCGTTGCCAGGCAACGCGTCAACAACCCGCCTGGGAAGCGCGAAGGGAGCCGCAGAGAGACCCAGCTGCCCCGCCCGGCTGTGCCCGCCCTCAGTGCGCCGAAGACCGAGGCGACAGACGGCAATTAGCAAGAAAGTCATTAGCGAAAGTGAGGGCTGGAGGGGCGGGGGGGGGAGAGGTGATCACGTGGGCAGAGTAGGGGCCGGTGTGAAGTGGCGAACTACGTTACCCAGGGGGCCCCGCGCGCGCTTCACGGAGGCGCATGCGCATTCCGCGCCGTCACGCCCCGCCCGCAGTCTCGCGACTCCACCGGTCGGCTGCCGGGGAAGCGCTCGAGCGGGAGGGCGCGGCCGGCACGTGCGCGCGCGTGTACGCGCCCCCCTTCTCCACCCCCGCCGCCATGATCGGTGAGTGAGCGCGTCAGGGAGCGAGCCCGGATGAGGGTCCGCCCTTTCCTGCCCGCCCCTTCTCTGCCTTTGCTGCCCCTGCCGCTCTCTCTGCGGCCTCGGGGGGCAGCGGGGGCCGGGGCGCCTCCCTTTGATTCCCCTCCCTCCCCGCCCACCTCCCCCGGCGCTTCGGCGGGGCAGGAGCGCCTCGGATGGCGGCGGGCGCGCGCCTCTGGACGAGCCGGCGCTGCCTTCGGTGCTGCGCGCACCGGTCACAGCGCATGGTGCGCCCGTCGGGGCCGCGCGGGGACACGGGGGGCAAAGGGCCGAGAGGGGTCAGTGCCCACCTGTGGGAGAGCGGGCCTGGCCAAGGCCTTGTCACTGAGGTTATTTTTAAATTAATTTTTATTCCTCCTCGGTATATCGACTGTGAATACCTTTGGACGAGGTTTTATGTGATCTGCGAACTTTTTTGCCCTTGCCAACATTTATAAAAACGAGTTATTGGTCGGGCGTGGTGGTTGCTGGTGGTGGCATGACAAAGAAGCAACTTGGGCCGGACAGTGTTGGCAGGTTGACCCTGTGGTCCTTGAGCATGGTTCCTGTGCCCGTCCAGTGCTAGTGCAACACGTGAATCTCTTGTTCCAGCAGTGGCTTTTCTCCTGTTCCTTGTAAGATGAATCTCTACCTGGGGAGTTCACAAATGACACATTTCATCTTGCATTTACTTTCTCAATATCGAAAGTAAAGACCTATAAAACATAGTGGATGCATGTGTAATCTAACAATTCCTTGCCGTCCTCAGACTTGCTGTTTCATCATCACTGTAGGTGTCATAATTGCTGTCTATGTAAGACCCAATCAAATTGAAAACCATGCATTTTTTGTTAAAATATTTATTGTTTTTAAATTGAACATCTCAAAAGTGACCTAGAATCCTATGGGTTTTTCAGTTAGATACTTTTTTTTCTTAGCAGCACATGACCATAAGTTTGTGGCTAATGTTCTTTTTCTATCAGCTTTGTTAAAGCTAAAAAGAAAGTTAAAAGCAGTTAGTTTTCAGTATCTATAAATACTTATGCAAATAGTCTCTTCCTAGTTGTGGAATTTTGCTTCCTGGACTTTCTTGTCATTTGGGCTATTTTTGCCTTTTGTAGATGAGAATATTTTAAATTAAAGGCTTGGCTTAAGGAAAGCACAGAGGGTTAGGTATTCTGCTATTTTTTAATTTTGCAGTGTTGTCTGCTGATATGGTGTATTGCTGTAGTATATAAAATACACGCGTTAACAGAACTACAGTGTGTGTTTGCTTTTGTATGCTTCAGAAAAGTAAGTTGAGTGCACCTGAGGGACAGCCTATGTGGTTACAGAGTGGATGCCTCTAGCCCTCACACTGAAATCTAAATATTTACTTATGCTCATGAATATAAATGTTATATGACTGATGAATGATAATTTTATTTTCGCTGTGGCAGATGGAAATGTTTGTGAATATTGATTATAAAATGTACATACTAATTAGTTGCAAATTTATAAATGAAGCTTTACATGAGTTGCAACCTGCCGTGGTTTAACCCCATCAGGCAACTAAGTACCATGCTGCCTTCCCCGGGGGGGTGGGGAGGAGAGTCGAGGGGGTGGGGGTGGGGGAAAAAGAAAGTAAAACTTGTGGGTTGAGGAAAGAACAGTTCAATAATTGAACCAAAGTAAAATACAATAGTAATGCTGTTAAGGCTAATGATGATGATAATTGTAATGAAAAGGAGAGAGAGGAATGAAGCCCGAGAGAAACAAATGGATGCACAATACAGCTGCTCACTGCCACTGACTGATGCCCAGCCCATCCTCCAGGCCAGCTCCCACCAGTTCATATACTGATGTTCTGTGGTATGGAATATCCTTGTGGCCAGTTCAGGTCAGCTGTCCTGGTCACACTCTCTCTGAGCTTCTTGTGCACCTACTCTTGGGCAGACCACGGGAAACTGAAAGGTCCTTGACTTAGGGTCAGCACTGCTTAGCAACAACTAAATATCAGTGTATTACCAACATTATTCTCATAGGAAAGTCAAAACACAGCATCGTACCATTCTTCTAAGAATTAACTCTATCCCAGCCAAAATCAGGGCAATGCACTCCCCCACTTCCCAAAAATACAAGAATTGTCTTCAAAGTGTATGACGTAGAGACCTAGTCTAATTTCTTGCTTTTTGAAAAGTCTCCTCTAAACACTTCTGAGCTGGGAATACCATGGCAAAATTTGGGGCTGGAGGGGAAAGGTGAGATAATTTGTGTCATCTGTGCCCAGTTTTTTTTACCTGTGTGTTTAAGAGAACTTTCCGATGAAGCACATGGTATATTTTCCAAAATATTTTAAAGTATCATATCTCTGGAAATGCTTTATGTTCTCTTGAGTTAATGCTATAATGTAACTGTGCAACACATGATAACATGATAGTTAATTCCTTTAATCAATTTTTATTTTCATTTCCCTTCTTTCTCACCAATGTATCTCACCAGGTCCCATGGACTTGTACACATTCAGATTCTTTAAATGGTAATTTGAATCCAGACTGAGCTAGTTAAGTAACTTGAGTTATCAAAACCTCCACTTAATTAGAGACATGGGAGGTTTTGGGTTTCTTTGTGGCAGGGGTTTTTATGTTTATTTTATTTATTTAATACCCTATATTTGCTTACCATTGGATCATCTGAAAACCAGTGTTGGCACAAGGGCAGTGACAACCCACAATTGGATTGGCTGAGCTGATTCTTAGTCAACAGTCCTGGCAATGATGTTACCTTTCAGAGCACCTCCTCTTGAGTTTTCAAGAAGTACTACGGTGAAAAAAAAACAAAACCAAAACTGATTTTAAAGAAAGATGATACCAGGGCAGCTTCATGGAATTTTTCAGGAAATACCTCTCAAAGAGCAAAAAAACGCAGGAGAAGTCCCCAAACTGTTTTAAAAATGTAGAAGATGGGCTCTGTATAGTTAACATTGTCAGGTCAGCGTTTCTGTGGTGATTGGGAGATGCAGGTGGTGGTAAAGACAGGAAGCGAAGGGCTTTGACAGTGAAATATGATTTGTGTGGCAGTAATCAAGTTAAAGGGGAATGGGAGCCTGAGCGAAAGTTTTAGCTATTTGGATGACCGATCACTCCTCTGTGTTGCACCTTTTTTCAGTGTTGGTAATCTACTTTCTGCATAAATATTTCTCCTTGTTGTGAAAATAACCTTGAGGAAGCAAAATAAGAAGAAACCCTTTCAGAATTTCCCTGAATATATTTAGACTAGAAAACAATGATGCTAGCATAGCAACCAAAGGAAGAGTATTTTGGGACCTTTCTACTTAGATGTTTTGGTCTTATGCTGCAATTTTGGGTTTCTTTCTTTTGTTGTCATCTTGGTGTTCTATTTCAGTGTATGTAATGCTATGGACAGTTCCACTACAATATGTACTTTAATTGAAAAAATAACTCGTCGTAGTTCACTTACTTCACGAGCATGTGGAATAATCTTTCCAATGTTTAGTTTGATTAAACAAAACCTAAACCTCAGACTGTCAAAGGCTACTTGTATTCCATATGCGACCTGTTTTGCTCAAGTTGTTTTGAGCCTTTTTTCATCTGTTAGGGGAGCTGTGTGGTACTGTGTGTACAGAATTGCATCATGAAGCATTGTGTGTTTTACTGGATTTGTATTTTATTGATTATTTTCCTACCAAATGCTTTGTTATGACTATCAGCCAGGTTTTATGAAGTTAGTATCATTTGAAGAAGATTATCTTCAAAAGACAGTTGGGTTTTGTTAGATATACATGAGCATTCTGGATTTCTTTGTTTCCATGAACAGAGATGGGAAGACTTTTTTCTTGGATTTCTTTTTGAAAGAAAAGTAGCAAGGGGGAGGAAAAGTGGGAGTTTCTTTGCTTTTTTTTCGGTATTTTTGGTTAATTGTTTTGGGTTTTTTTAATGAATACAGTATTATAATATTGAGGCACGTTGGAAACTAATTAAGCAATGGCTAAGGGAGTTCTGATGAGTGTGCTGAGTTTTTCAGGTAGGGCCCTACAGATAGAGTATTGATCTGACAATTTCTTAAAATTATTTCCCATGTATATTTACATGTAATGTGTAAACATAGTATCAATTACCGAAAGCTTTGGTCCACCCTATCTGTGAGGTGAGAATAAAGTTAAGAATTTCAAATTCCACTTGTTCCCAGAAAAAAGTTAGGAAAAGACGTATGCTAACAAAACACGAAAATTTAGAAAATATTTTAGAAAGAATAACCACAAATACTACTACTTAAGAGTCCTTGCCAAAGTAATGTGTGTGTCTTTTGTAGATACATTGGAAGCCAAAGACATTATTTGATTCTGTTGTGATAATATTGCCTCAAGAGGCAAAGTAGATTTCTTAATTGGAACCACATATATCCTCATTTACTGAAATAAATTAATTGGATTACCATACACTGTATCATGAAACTGTCAGTTGTGTCAACGGTCAGGCCACAGAAGCAAATAATACTGAGAATGGTGCAGGCCTTCCAAGTTGTTATATTCAGGAGAAGCCCAAGGGAGAGTAAAACCTTTAGTGAGAACTTTGTTACTTTGCCAGACAGGTTTATGTAAAAGAGATAAATTCATTATTTTTGAACTATTTTATTATTTAATGATATATTTTTTTAATGTACTGTGTGTAAGTATTGTTGGACTGAAAATCAACTTCTAACACAAAATGTAGCCAGTGATGTACGCAGCTTTCCATTAAAAGAAGAAAAAAATGGTAATGTCAGAAATGTGCAACTATATACCCAGAATTCACAGAATACCACTACAAAGGTTGGTGTGGAGATAATTAGTTGTCAAGCTTTAATTATATAATTGTCAGTTATTTCACAATACATGATTTTTTCCTTCTGAACTACTGTAGGTGGGGCATCTTGCAAATGTTTGTGCTTTATGAGGACTTATAATCATTAAGTAACTAAATTTTAGTATGGTAAATTATGTCCTTTAAAATCTATAATTTATGATTTTTCAGTTTCTGAATATTGTACTTCAGGCCTCTCCTAGTCCCTCTATATTTTGATTGGTGCAAAAGGAAGGGAAAGATGGATGACCTTACAAAAGAAGGATAAAAATCCATTAGATTTATCTGATATAGAAAAATGCATCAGTACCCTTTTGCGTGTTTGATTCCTGAGGCTGGACAGGATGGAGAAAGAATTAGTTCATTACTGTACAGCTTTTGAGACAGACTGAAGCCTGCCTGATTGTACTAAACCAGATTTTAAACAGTAACTCTTATGTTCCATTGTTTTTCTCAATCAGCATGTTCGTGTTTACATTAGTATTGTTAAAGTTTGACCCAGGAAAAATTGTAGCATCAAAGTTTTTCTTTGAGGCATATGAAAATAACTGTGAGATATTTGCCATGTTATTACAAAATCTCTGTTAAAATGACGAGACGAGGAATCATTTAAGTTCTCCAGTCATTAGTCAAATACTAAATTCGATGTCAGTGATCTTAAGGATAGAAATTAATGAAGAATTAATCATGAGACTGGCTTTTGTTTCATGCCCTTGAGCAATTTGTACAGTGGTAGCTGGTATTTGTGCTGGTAAACATGTACCTCTTCTTGAAGAAGGCAATTTGATTAATGATTTCTCATGAATTCAGCCAAAAGATTCCAGTAAATAACTTGTCACAATTATGATGCATTAAGTACATGGTAGCTTTATGTAAGACGTTTCAGTGATGTCTTTTCTTACAGTGGCTACAGGCCTATAATGGATAAGACACAAAATCTTTTGGCAACTCCTTCTAAATATATCACAATGCCTTCCAAAACAAGTGGCATTGTAAATTATATGCTTCAGAGAAATTATGTTAACTGTTTTCCTGCTTTTTATTTCTAAGCAGTTAGAGTATTTTTTACAGCAGAACCTTGCTCTTGGACTTCAGGACTATTTGAGGCTGTCTGCAGAATTGAATACATCTGTTCATGCTAACAATCTCAAGGGAGGAAATTTTAAGACTGACTCTAAAACTGTTTTAAAGTTTTCATCCCCTCTCATGACCTCTGAGTTTATTATAATATATGCCATTATTTTCTTTTCCATTTACCTTTGGAAGAGGGAGAATAATGATGATGACACACACATCTAAAAAGAACCATGGGGCATTGCCCATTAAACATATCCAGTATAAATTATCTGGATCCTGCATACAGTTTTTAACACACACCTCTCGTCTGTATTCCTGTTCTGATTGTTGAGGAATACTGTTGACTTTCTATACTTGGCTGGTTTGAGCTAAATTGAAATGATGAAACGAAGCTGGTTACCAAAAGAATGTTCTCAAGGAGTGCCTTGCCGTTCACCTCTTCCCTTTTTAACCATTATTTTGGAAATCTGACCAATGAGATTGTGTGTTTATTTTCTGAATATGTTGAAAGTTCTTTTGTTTTGTATTATTTGTCCCTAAAGCATAGAACTTTTGGTAAGGAAACAACACAGATTTTTTGTGCTTTGTTTTATTCTATGTTTTTTGTAATTGTTTTGACATTCTCTTCCAATTTGGGGACATGGTTTGCCTTTGCCTCCAGGCTCTAAGCCTAGACCTCTCTGCTGAGAGCATAAGCAGTCCTGACCTGAGTATATGAAAGAAAAGTGTTTAGAAGTTGATTTGATTAATTGTTTAAGTACTTCAGAAGCTGATAAAGACGAATGAAGGTCCTAATTGAGGAAAGAGCTTGTCATTCCATGGCAGTTTAAAGGGCAGAAAGGTTATAATGTATTAATGTTTAGGAAATGAAAGCACAGCTTTTTAGAGAGCACTTGCTATCAAATGGAGTTGGTTGTGCTGTGTTATTGTGAAGGTGTTGTGAACAATTCGTTTATTACCACAAGAATCCTCATTTGCTTTAATTTGTCTGTGAAAACTTATTCATGTGTTTACAAATGTCTGAATTTTTTTTGTGTACTAGATAAGAGTAGGCTTATGCACTAAGCTTACTTATAATGACATAGATGGGCACTGAGGCAAATTCAGTTACATTTGTGAATTGTTTGTGATACGCAAAAAACACAAACAAAAAAAGCCAACTTGTCTTTCCAGAAACAAAAATATGCTTGTTTGGTTCATCAGTGTTTCGATGAGCAATGTGAGTATTGTTTTGTTAAAAGTGTAAAGCTTTTCTGCATTATGATGTAGTTCCAGTACTTCCTTTAATTTGTTTTTTTTTTTCTTTCCAATATCTTCTTGCTGTTTGTGCTGCTGTTTTCTTTATCTTTTGTTTAGCATTTCTGAATGTCTTGCTCAGTAGTGAATTCCCCCTCTTAGTTCATTGATTCTTTTTTTCCTAGTAAATTTAGTCAATAGAACTGTTTATGTCAGATCTAATATATCAGATATAATAACTTTCAGTATATAGAGCTAAGAATATTTAGTTAACTTCACTAGAGTAAGAATCACAAGAAACTGAGACTTTTCAAGCGTATTGTGTGAGCTATTTCTCTAACACACCCTTTCCATCAGTGCAAACATTAGACCTGCTTGAATTTTTCTCTTCAAAATTCCAGGAACAGTGTTCAGCTGCTTTCTGTCATAATAATTTCCTCTGTGTTTTTTTCTTTTCTAAATGTCAATCCAGTAACTTTTTGCAAATATGTTTTGATGTCATAGAAAAAGTCTTTTCCATTGTCTTTATTAGTGTTAAAGGACTGTGGATGAAAACAAAAGTGGTTCATATTGGACATCATATTGCATATCTGGCATATGACTCTCCTTTCAATATTTTTTTTTATAAGCTGAAATATTTTTGGTACATTTATGTACCATTTCTTCCCTTTTCTGATACAGTGTCCTTTGTGGAATACTCTCAGTGGAAACATATGTTCAGAACTTCAAAGTAATTACACTATTACTAAAAGCTTTGTAATTAGATTACTGAAAATAAAGGTTGAAAAAATTTGATTTTCATTTATCCAGTCATATCAATTTCATTCCAGTCTACTTTCTGGCTGATTGAAGAAACATGGCAGGACAAAGTCAAAGACTGTACAGAATGTTTAAGTCTGGTATAGACCAGTTCTTGAAGAAGAAAAGGAAGCTTAGAGCAGTTTTTACTATGAGAAAGCAAGATTTTTTTTTAAAAAAAGGAAATATATATTGCCCATTTTAACAGTACTTTCTTAGTGATAAATACCTCTACTTAGCAAACTGGATTGGGATAACTGAAGCATGAGCTTGTCTGTCTGTGATAATTGACCCTATTTCTAAGAAGTCACAAGCTCAGTATGTGTTTAAGCTGCTTTGTTTACAGAAAATTGCCTTTATTACCTTCATCCTTTCTTTAAGAATGAATTTGTTGCTGTGATGAAATGAGTGTAGCTTAAGGGGAAGAAGGTATCTACTGCCAAGAACAGTTTTCAGGCTCTACAGTCTAAGATATTGATGCAACAAAAAACCCAAACAAACTGGAAAACAAATCTTTCATTTTGCTCTAGCACAGTTAGGGCACAGGACTTCAAAAATTCTTGGTCAGATGTACGAGAAGATGACAAAACCAGGAACTGTGGAACTATACCTCATCTACCTTCTTCTTTGTCTTTTGTACCTCCTCTGAAAAATACGGGGTCTTTTAAGAACAGGAGATGTTATCTTAATGGTCCTGAACAAAAGGGCCATGTCTGTTATGGTCTCACCAAGCCCTGGTGTATTAGTCTATTAACACGCTATGTATTTTTAATGCAAACTGTATGAAGCTACAGGCTGACCTTCAAGCTGAGTATTTTTTACTTACTTCACCTAAATTTAAGATATTTTATTTCTACTAACTCTGCTGCTGTTTAAGATTTGGCTTTAGTCTGGTGTGTGCTTTATGTAAGTAGCTGGAGTTCTGAGGCAGAAAAAATTCTAAAACTGGCTAATGATTAGTGTTTGGAATTTTTAAATTTTTGGTTGGCTCTTTTTTTCATAGTCTACTTTTCATTCTGCTTGCCCTGATTATACATAATAAAACAGCAGATGAAGCTGAAAAGTTTCTTTTACAGTACTTCTAACAATTTCCATTAGAATTATCTTGTTGGAAGCTAATATTCCATCTGGTTTACTTTTTAACACAGCAAAACTCCTTAGTGAGCTGTGTGGCGGAGCCTGGCTGAATTCCCCACAATGAGGCTCTTGGCCCTAAGCAAGATGAGCACAATCTGTTTCCCATATTTTTAATAAAGGAAAAGGAGACTTTCTTCATTTGCTTCTTTGTTGCATTATGTTTACATTTTATGCCTCCCTTTCTTAGAATAGCTGCTTTCCTGCTGTTCTCCATCCTTTTTTTTTCAGTACAGGTAAAATGAAAACACATTACAGCCTTATAAAAGTACCGAGTGCTGGTTTGAAATAACATTAAAACTCAACATTTTCAAGTATAGCATGGTGCTTTGGCCACATCAATATCATAAAACACCTGAAGCTTAGGAGAGGCACTTCTGAAGCCATTTCTTGTTCAGCAAATAAATACAAGACTTGAGTATTGAGACATGTTCTAAAATCAGTTGGAGTCACACAGTTGATCCCAGCACTGCTCTGAAAGTTTACCCGTGCTGTCTGAATTCAGCTAACTTCCTCAGTCTGTAGCTTTATTCTTCCATCTGTACCTGAGAATTATTGAGAGTCATATATACTTAACATAAGCTGATTTTACTGTGGGGTGTGTGTGGCTCTGCTTAGGCATTATGAAACTTCACCTCTGAATTAATTCTGGATTAAATTTACTATTTTTTTTTTTACTGATCTGAAGATAAAAATAATTTCACATTTAAAAATTAAGCCTCAGATACTTCAGAATGGTATTTTAAACCACACAGTTAATTTAACTTTATATCAAATAAGTGAACTGCTACATGTTAACATACTTATCCTTTCGCAGAGATTTTGGGTTCTTAGGTAATATCCTGACTGAAGGACATGTAACTTACATTAAAATGAACAGACTGTTTTGTGACACTGGCTTCATAAAATCATGTTGGGATTTGTTTCTTTTTCTTCTCAGTTGTGTAGAGTTTTACATTCAAAATGCTGAGTAATACTCAAATGCTACTAATAATTCTTGTTACTGGTGTTACTTATATTTGATGACAGACTTAAGATGTTTCTCATTATGTACACGACTTCTGAAAGCTTGGGATTTCCCAACGTTCTTCTGACAGTGACAATAGTTCCAACATATGTTTTCCATTTCTGATTTTTCAACATTAAGAAATCAGCATTTCTCTTTAATGTAAGTAAAATTGAAAAAATTAAGCACTCTCCATGGGTAATATTGGAACTATTTCTCTAATTCTAGTAGGAACCTAAGATGTTCTTGCGTATCACTGTGTGCAGTGAGTATTCAGTATCAATTCCCATTTCATTTCAAATGTGTTATTTTAGAACTGTTCATATAATCAGTTTCCTGAACTAAGAAAGCACACAGCGAGCTGTAAACCAATTTAGGATGCAATTGCCATACACAAAAAATGAGACAGTTGATTTCATGTGAATACAGCTTTTGAAATCTTATTTGGCTTCCAGACATGAGCGTGAATAGGCAGCCCTTTGAGGACAAAGGACCGTGCACACAGGGAGAATTTTTATTTACTTTGCCACTTGTGCAAAGGGGGGGTTAAGTTAAAAAAAATCAAGAAATGTTTGATTACTTTGTTCATTTTATCTACATGAAACTGTTGTGTGTATCTGCTTGCTGCGTATTCTTAGCAGAGAATTAGACCTTGTTAACTCAACAGTGATGTTATAGTCAAATAAGACAATGCTGATTTCTTCAGAAGGAAAGTTTGGGTCACTTTTTTTAGTTCCCAGCTGGATTTAGTTATACACTATCTTAGAAGAAACAAGTGACTTTTTGAGAAGGCTTCCCAACTGTTTTGGCCATAAGGCGGTAAAAAAATTCTGTTTGTCCTTGAGGTTTATGTCAGGAAACGCAGCCTTCCTGGGCTAATGCATTACTGAACAGGGAGCGAATGAGAAACACCAGGAAGTATTTATTGTGAGGATGATACAGAATTATTACCCAAAAGCCTGACCTCCCTTGTTTTCTCCAGCATAATCAGAACCAATTCATTTAAAGTTTGCCTTCAAAAGTATGTAGATAATGTATCTGTGGAATGATGATACAGGCAAGAAAGACTGTCTTCTTTCTTCTTGTATGTTGAAACCATAGCAGTAAACCACTTAGTCCCATGTACCTCTGAGGCTTTGCTCTTTTAAGCTTTTATCTGTGCTGGACGCTGCAAGTTACAGCAAGCCACTCACTAATAACTTATTTCTTAATACCAAAATGTGTTTGAGGGGGGATAAGGCAGTTAAAACACTGATAGTGTTTTCTCTTGTTACTTTAAAGAATCAAAGATGAATTTTGAATTTTTATACAAGTAGAAGGTTTTTGTGCATAGGTCATTATTTTACTCAGAGGGTAGGCTAAGCTTTTGAAGCTTATTGGACTTGCTTTCCTTCTACACCAGAATTAATTAACTGTGTAAGGATAAATCTGATTTATCCATGGTGGTTTACTGATGCGTCAAAGCCAATTTTGCTCCATTGAGTAAATTACAAAAATGTAGTTTGAGTGCCTAGCCTCTACCTTAATGTGCTTATACTGAATACCATTTTTTCCTGAATCTGTCTGTGTAGTTATTCATGTGCACTGAAATCCAAGTATATTAGTAATACATGACATAATCTGTAAGCGCTATCTATTCTGTGGCCATGAAGAATAAAGTCTTGTGGTCTTTATGTATAGTAATTGGTGTAGATGGTTACTGCTTTATTAGTAGGTATTTTTTTACTATAGTAAAAAGTGTTCAAATTTCAAATAATAATATTTTTGCATCATATATGTTTAATGGGATATACTTTGTTTAATCCTTAGTTGAAGTAAAATATTATTGTTAAAAGGGTTTATTTCAGAGGAATGAAGAGCATCAAATAGCTATCATGCAGTACAGCTTAATGTGTGGAAATTTGACACTTCACTGCAGTTAAACCAAATTTCAGTAGATAGGTGGAATTTTGTTATTTTTAGTGATCTATTTAATTAATATCAGCTTTTAGAAAGGATGTAGAATGCTGGATTTAGTCTGAAAATTGTAAGGATTAAAATTCTTTGGGGCTTTCAGTGTCCCTGGTTCATGGTAGGTGGCTTTTCATTTTCATGGTAACAGTGTTTATTCGACTTTCTCTGTTAAGTTGTTTCAATAAGAATGATACCCTAAGAGTGATGCCCCTGTAGTGAACTAAGGAAGTTGCCATGAATTATTAATAACAAGCTGAGTTTAATGTGGTTTTATATCCCCTGAAGGAGTTGGAATGGTGTACTCCTTAAACCATTCAGTTCACCTATCTTGACAAATTTGAAGCATCAAAAACATACTCCTACTTGTTAACATTAAAGGGGGGAAAGGTGACTTGGGAATGCATCAAGATTTAGCCTTGATGTAGAATTTGGAAAGGATAATGGTGAGCATTGTTCCATAAATAAATCTCCCGTCTTTGTGCCCAAATGCAGTTGGCAAGTACTTTTCTGTGAAGTTAACCTTTATGGTTTCATTTTGATTGCGCTGAAAGAGAAAATGGCAAGTTTGTGATATTGCATCTATTGTGTATGCTGATAATATGCTACAAGTTAAAAATATTCTCTGTAGGAATATAGTGGGTAACAAAAAAACCCTCAATTATTTTTAAAAAACAGTATTGTCTTAACAATAGATCAACCAAGCTAAAATTGTAAGTGCATTAAGAATTCCAGAACTGGTGAAATGTGCAACATTTGTTGCTGATGTTTTAAAGACCTAATAATGAATGTTTGTGTCTAGAATATTACCTTTGAGTTGAGTGTTTAAAATAAGATTTGTCGTATCTTTATTAGTATTTGGCAACATGTCCGTATTTCTCAATGATGTTTATTTTTACTCATTTGTCACTTAACTGCTTAACTTAAAAGCAAATTGATCTTTAATATCCAACCTAAATTTGGCTACTTTACCACTGGCCATCAAAAAGTATAGCTGAAGAGTTTGTATGTTCAGTACTATCTGTCTTTTAGCATATGCAGCCTCACCTGCAATAGAGTTGTATGGGGCAGTAACCATCTTAGCAGTATAAGTTTGTACAAATTCTGTTTAGCTTCCTCATAAGATGAAGAATATTTCACTTTATGTGCATTAGTTCATTTTACCTATAATGGCTCTTGACTGCAAACTGTCATTCTTAGAGTTATGCTAGGAATCAAATTGTGATTTTACTGCACCAGGTCTTTTCTTAAGCTACTTAAATTTTGATAATATGAAGTAGTTTTATACATCTGTTAGAAACAGGTATATTTGTTAGCGAGTGAGCAGTTATTTCATAAGCCTTGCTGATTCTGTCTGTTTTTACAGTATTCTGGTTCTCAAAAGCTCTGTTAGTTTTCTGTTGAGTCCGCATTACTCCTCTACTTACAAACATGCTGAAAGTTCAAACAGAGGAAAAGCACTCATTACCAAAAAAAAAAAAGTTGCCCTGTACTAATGTGGCACCTTAGTATTTCCCTCTTGGGCACTTCTTAGGATTTTCTTTTCACTGTACTAAAATTTTCTTTCAGTAAAATGACATTAACTATTTCTATAGAACTCCACTTTTGTATTCTTAACGTGTACATTTCTTCTTTTTGTAAGTTGTTGATTGGCTTAATTTGAATTTGATTTTGGGTTGCATAAATTTCCCAGTTGTAGCAGAAAACTCTGTTACTTAAGCTTCAGGTGTTTAGATTCTTTTGAAATTTAGACTTTAAGATTCCAGTTAGAACATTAAAAGTTGGTTTGGAGATATGTTACACTGAATTACAGTAGTTGTAGAGCTGGCACACATTCCTCTCTGCTGCTCAGATTCTAAGGAGGCAGGGAGCTTTTGGCTAAAAATGAGGAGTGCAGTAATAGCTCAACTCTCCTGTCTATGTGTTAAGGGACTAATCTTAAAAGTATTTCTCTGAGATGATGGCAGGAGAGATGGAATTGTCCAGCTAGAGAACCCTTTGGATTGTGGATTTTGTTTCCTTCTTCCATAACTATTATTTTAAGTGTGGATCTTCATTTTGTCGTGGCTCTTTTCATTATATGGTTTCTTGTGTGTTCAGAATGGCAGATTTCTTTTGTGTCATGTTTTTCATAGATAGTCAGTGGATTTGAGAAGAACCTTAAAGTTAAATGTGTTTGAATGCTTCTTTATGCCAACAGACTGAAAAGTAACTTACAATCATAAAATTGTGCTCTTTCTAAGCCAGCTTTTGCATAGGTAAGAATGTATGATGAGCATGTAAGGGAAGAAAAAGCTTTTTTTTTAAATGTGGGTATTATTTGTTTATTCCACTGTAATTCTTAGATAGACTTCAGAATCAGTTGTATTTTTTTCTTTGATTTTACTCATTACAACAGCAAGGAGATGTTAGGTGTTCTGTGTCTTTTAAGATTGTTGAATAAATTCTGCTGTTGCAGGTTTTAGAAGTGTTGTAGTGAATGAACTCTTCAGTAGTATTTACCTGTGAGATGATGCCCTTGATCTGCTTTTAGTTTTCTTTGCTAAACCTTTTGTGTGAATGAAATTATTCCTTCAACATTTATGCTGTTTCCAAAATATACTGTTCTTTCAGAAACCTTTCTTATTGCCATCTTCTTCTGATATTAGGGTAAACATTTTTCTAATTATGCTAATATTGCATAAATCTGTTTTCAACATTACACATTTATGAATGTAGACTGAACACATGGGTGTTTCTGCCAAGCTTCTGTCTCGTTCAGTATGCACTCAATGAGCCACTGTAATTTCTCTTCAGTCAGTACCTCAGACTGTGCCTTGTTTGTTGTGTCCTATTGAAATCTGATTTGAAATCTGGATATGTGATATTGTCTTCAATGATAAAAATCACACTATTGAAGATTGTGCTCTTTGGTGAACTTGCCACCGGCTGCTGCAAGAGAGGAACCCTAAAGAGAAGATACAAGGACTCCCTGAAACAACATCTCGGCCTCGGCCATATTGATCAACATAATTGGTCTACTCTGGTCTCCCAGTTGGGAGGCCTGGAGACACACCATATATAATGCAGCTGTCTCCTTTGAGAAAGCACGCAGGATCACTCTCGAGGAGAAAAGACAACGCAGAAAGAATCGAACCTTGCAGAATATACCACCTAAGGAGTCTTTCTGCTGTGCCTTTTGCAACCGGACGTGCCTATCTCATATTGGCCTATTAGCCACCAATGCGCTTGTAACAAACGTGGGTAGAGCCCTTCCCAAATCTTAATTCGCGAAGCCCAGCCATGATGATGATGGAATGTTTCCCTAATACGTTCCATCACTCCTTGAAACAGTTTTTATTTCTTTGAATATTTCTTTAATGGAAAATTTCATTCTGGATATTCAAAACTCAATAAAGTAAAAAGGAACTGAATCAAGGTCTTTCAATAGGAAACAACAGGCAATCTAAATAATGAAGTGTGCTATACAGCTTGCTTATAATATGCAGTCTCTGCTTATGCTCAGCTATAAGCCACAAAACTACATCTGTCCTGTAAGCATCATTTGAGCTTTATGCAAAGAGAGGCACAAACAGCTGGGTTTGACAGTACATTTTCTTTTTTGAGCTTGTAAAAAAAAAAAAAATCTTTTATTTTCCCTTGAAGAATTCTGGGTGTGAACTCTTGTTCTGTTATTGAAACTGTTGTGGAGCTGTGTGTCAGACTTCAGGAGAAGAATAGTTTGTAGTGTATAATGAAGTCTGGGGCGCTGTTCAGAAGGACACACACTGTTACAGTGTCAAAAGTACAAGTAGAGGATTTTGGTTTCTCTGTAAGCATTGCATCTTGCTGAGGGGACCTCAACTGGTCAATTGGGTATCTTGATTTTGAAATATTAACCTTCGAACTAATGTTTCCCTAAACTTGTTACAAGTTATGCTAGTTAAAATACTCCAGGATTATAAAAATCTAAAGCTTTTAGAATGTATTGCATTTATAAAAATCTCATTGAGTGCTCAAATTTGTGATAAAGTGCTGTTTTCCCTTGATAATTTTAGCCTGTATTTTCAGGCTTCCCAAGTATGTGATATAGTCATGTGCACCTCTGCTCTGATAATATCACGTTTGGAGGCAAGTTCATGTAGCAAGATTTCAAGAAAAGAATTGGGGAAGACTGGAAGGAAGTATGCTGTCCTAGCCAGTCCAATTCACTTTTAATGGAAGTGCAAAGTAATGTCTTGTAAAAAATTTTGTGTTTAGATTGCAAATATTAATCTGACTTAAACTGATAAGCAGTCAAAACTAGTTATCTAAGAGATGTAATCTAGTTAACAATTTCTATTTACATCCTAAAGAAAAATGGCCACATTAGCAGTAACCTTATTGGCAGTATTGGCGAAGTGGTCATTAGAATGATTCACTTTCTTAATTCTGAATTTGTTCGGGTAGCTTTTAGTACTTGAAGCAATTAGTAGAGATTTGGTTAGAAGGGGAGGATTTGATCCATTACAAACTTAGTAAATATTCTTGCTAACTCTCATTAGTTCCTTATAAATAGTAGGCTGTAAATTCTAGGCTGGGGCTCACCTGGCCTTATGATGTCATAAATTCCTGCCTGATAGACATGGAATGAGAACACTCATGTCAGCAGAGGCCCCAAATTACCCCTTTTCCAAGCATTTTGAAGAGAGGGTGTTAGCTGATTATTAGAAATCCATGCACACACACATGGTGTACACATATAGATATATATACTGGATTAGACAAGCCTCTATAAAAACTTTATCAGAAGACAGACAAAAATGAAACATTTTAATTTTAGAAAATTAATTAAGGTACTTGAATTTGAAAGTTGTAGTGACAGGGTCTAATCCCTTGAAAATGGCAGTGCTTGGGTGCATCAGGTTATTTGAATTTTCAGTCTTTTGTTTTCTTTTCCTGAAGAAAAGGAAAAAAATTTGAAGTGGTACAATTGGTATGCCAAAATTTAAAATGTGGGCAACCTTTCCATTCTTCCCTTGTGTTTTTCCTATTTCTCTCTTCCTCACTCTTTTTTTCCACTTACTGTGTATCTACAGTAAGGAGAGGAAATGGCCAGCAGATAAAATAAATATGGCAAAATATTAAAGCAATATTACCTCATTTGTTCCAAACATCTTTATTTATTTATTCCAAACATTAATTTCTTCTAATATTTCAAATTATGATTAGATCAGGAAATGGCTGAATAAATTATTTAATATAACAAATTTGTTACTGGACAGATAGGTGAAATGAAATGCACTCAGCACTGGTTTTGATTTCAGACTTTTTATAAAGAGAGAGCTTTGGTGAGATAGTAACATTCCTACAGTGTGTGCTGACTTACTTCTGTAAGTCTAAGGAGTAACACTTGGATTTGGGCTTGTACTGGATTTTGCAATATATAAAAAACAATACACACCAAAATAATATTTGTTCCTAATTCTTATTTACGCAAAGCTAGTTTCAATTCATTTGTCAATGCACCAGGTCCCTTAAAATTAGCGTAAATACATTTACTCTGATTTTTGTGTGATGATAAATAGAAATTAGTTAAGAGTTTATAATGTGTGATGGCTAATGTACTGGTTTCACCATGATATTAGTAAAATTTTTAATTCTCTTTCCAGTTTTTAACTTAAAGTTAGTTTACTCATGTTAACTTAAACTTTTCTTCATAAAGACAAAATCTAATTTCATTTAGCAGTGTCAGTAGCTGATGTTTTAGGATGACTGAGCATTCGTATTAGTTGCTTTGGTCCCCTATACAGTCAGGTTGCAGTTTCACAATATAGCTAACTTGTTAAAATGTGTAGGCAAAACAAAAAACCCGGCTAAATCATCTCTTCCAGCACCTTCCATGTGCCAGTACTCTCAATTGTCTCCCTCAGTGTTGAGCTAATTCATAAAGTATTTGTGTTTTCCCCTTTGTGCTACTTTCATGAGTTTAACTCCTTGAACTGGGCAACTTGTTCACTGCTCACATAGTGAAGGATTTCTTCCTAATTCCTAATCTAACTCTATCCTCTTTCAGTTTGAAGCCATGGCCCCTTGTCCTGTCACTACACACCCTTGTAAAAAGTGACTCTTCCAGCTTTCTTGTAGATCTCCTTTAGGTACTGGAAGGTGCTATAATGTCTCCCTGGAGCCTTCTCTAGTCTGAACATCCCCAACTCTCTCAGCCTGTCTTCCTGGGAGAGTTGCTCCTGCCCCTATCATAGCTCTCCTCTGAACTGTGTCCAACAGGTCCACATCCTTCCTATGCTGGAAGCCCCAGAGCTGGATGCAGTACTCTAGGTGGGGTCTCACAGGTGTGAAGTAGAGGAGGAGAATCACCTCCCTTGACCTGCTAGCCACACTGCTTCTGATGGAAGCCAGCAGTCATTCCTTTAAGCACAATAGAACTATTCTTTGAAATAGTCTTGGAAGTGTTAAAGCTTATGTCACTTGTCAGAACTTTTCTGAGGTATTTCAAAGCCACCAAAGAATTTCTGTAATGATTTAAGCCCGTTTCAAAAATTTGTTTTGTGTTCCCAGTGCTAGGTGTAGTAAGCACTGCATTCACTGACACTTGCAGAGAATTGCAAATGAAAAATATGTAAATAGTAAATTAAATTAAATGCTCTTCTTGGGGGACACAAATGGAACAGAAGAGAAACACTCCTGATTTTTACTGTTGCTTTGTTGATTCATATGCTGTTTAGCTTCTTGTAAGATTAAAGATAAAAATATTTGTTTATTTTCTGAGATTTTTTTCATAAGGATCTCTTAAGAGCCTCCAGAGGATTGAATGAGTATGAGCCATGCCAACAGTCACATGCCAACAGTCTGATTTCAGATGCCGATGTGCTTAATAAATATTCATTAAAAAAACCTCTACAGATTTTAAAGATTTTAATGAAATAATTGAATAATAATCTACTGTTCAGGCTGTCTTTGCTCTACCATAACTGTTGCTTTTCACAATAGTAGACTTTCCATTCATTGTGGCTGTGGTTCACAGTAAAAGGAATCATATCTCTGTAGCCTTCTTCCCTTTTTATTCAGTTTATGACTCAATATAAAATTCAGTTTGTTTTGTTGCTTTTCTTTCACATTAGTGGCTTTTGGGTTTTCTGCATTTTGGACTGATTTCTGAAATAATTAATACATACCCCTTCTAATGTTTACCAGAGTTTCTTTCTAACATTAGTTCAGAATGCTGTTTGAATAGACAAATGTGTGTGTGTGTGTGTGTATATATATATGTATCTCCTGTGTCAATAAACAGTTTTCATATCTGCTCATTTCTTCTCATGTAGTCGTGTAAAATCCACTCAGATTTTTCTTTTTCCTAAGAAATTAACTTAAAATCTTTTGGAATTTCCCATTTTCTTTACTAGTTATTCCCTGTTGAAAGAAATTACAATTCTGACCTGGCTGGTAATGAGAGTTCTTATGAGATCTATTAAATTTAGATATTTTTATTGCGCTTGTAAGTTTCAGCAATTTATCATTTTAGAGTGGGAAATTACTTCATGGAATTACTGCCCATGTTGAAAACTGGAGGAGTAGAAAGCAAACTTTCTTCTCTTAGCCCTACAGTTCCTGCTTTGCATTCAGCTTGTGCCTTGTCTTTGTGCTCACTGATACAAACCACCATAGAAGAAATGCTGGACTCCTTTAAATCAGGACTTGGTGCTTGTATGAGCTTGTGATGCAATCCTGAACTTATTATATATGAATTGAAATCAGTATTTCTAAGAAACAGAATTGGTGGTGGTGAGAATTTCTCTGCTCTAGGGGCTTAACACACCATCCGCTAGTGAAGACAATTAAATATGCAAAGATACAAGCATATTTAAATACTATTCCCTGGAAAGAGAAGAGTCCATTGTACACACATACACAGGATCTCCGAAGTGAGCATATCTTCATATCTAACAATTTGTGTTTGAAACTTTGTAAAGTGCCTGTGATGATGATGACATGCCTCATGCTGTGAGCACTTGGAAGAAACTGGCTGGCATATAATGAGACGGGAATTGATTTCTTAATGTTGGTTACAAATTATGACTATTTTGAAAAAAAAAAGTCAGTATTCTGGATTACTTTGAATATTCTGAGATGTTCAGTTGCATTGTAAGGAATGTGAATTTTAAAGCCTCCATTTTTTGAGAAATGTAGGAAGTACCATTAATTGATGCAAAAGTTTGAAGTTGCAACCCTTCTTTCAAAGTTTTCCTCACGGATTTCCCTTTCCTTGCATGGGAAAACAAAATTCTAATATTGCCTTTTTTTCTTTTTTTCTTTTCTCCTTGTAATAATGTAGGCAAAAATGAAGTAAGACAGGTGCCAAACCTCTTAATTCCAGCTCAGCAGCCTGGCTTATTAGAGTACAGGAACTTGACCTCTCTGTGTTGATGTCTTGCATGTTTTTCCCTTGTGAAAGCCAATACAATCTGCAAAGCCAGCGTAGATAAAGAGCTCTGTAGTGTTGTAGTATAGTAGCAAGTCTGTTTGTGGCCATGTTCAGAAAGCAGACCGGAGGTGACAGTATTATTTACTTTTGTTGCTTGGGGTCCAAAGAGAGAATAAATTGCTATTGATTTTTGAGAGACATTACAGTGAAGTGTCTGAATGCCTGCAGAATCGCTGGGTGGTAGGACAGTCAGAGTCTGCATAGAGACTGCTTTTGAAATGTTGGTTTTTTGGTTTGTGGGTTTTCTTTGTTTTGTTTTGAGTTTTTTTTGTGTGTTTTGTGGTTTGTTTTTTCTTAATTTTCAAAGCCAGTTGCTAGAAGTTTTGTTGTGGGTGCCATATTTATTATGAATATATTTTATCTCTCCAAAGAATAGAATTCAACAGCCATTTTATAACAATTTGAAATGGATGGAGTTTGGGATACAGCCATCTGTGCACATTACTGTTATGAAGGGAATGCTGAGTCTTTGCATTAAATTAACCACTTCACTAAAGACATCTCTTCCAGAGGTATAACAATTTGTAACAAGAAAATCAGCTGTATGGAAGTGGAAATGATACACAGCTAACAGTTTTCCCCACCTTCTCCTCACAAAGCTCATTTTTGCTGACTATTCAGGTTTGACATAATTAGTCTCCAGAGGTACTTTGTCATAGAGAGGAAAAAGAAACCCGCTTTTTTTGTATTTGTTACTTTAAGATTTTATGGTAATGCTACATCGTAGTGACACCTGCTGGGAGAGATCTAGAGGAAACAGCTGAAACTATGGCTGCTGCCTGTCAGATCTCTTCCTTGAGTCCAGAGTGTGTTCCCAGGATGACAGCAGAGCGGGATGACACGGGGTTTGTAGCTCCCCTGGAGGGCATCTACTGTCACTCCTCTCAGAGGAGCCTGACTCCCCTGCCACATTCACCGAGCTTCAGGAACCCACTAGAATGTCATTATGCGTTTGGATCTCCCAGCTGGGACTGAAATGCACAGCACCAAGGAGCCTCGGTGGATGCGTAAAATAACGATGGAAGGTATTCAGAACGGTGCATGCCAGGAATTAACCTTCTCCACTATGGGGGACATATATCAAAACGATTTCCCTCTACTTTAATTGATTGGTTTTTGTGTGTTTACCATTCTGCAGTGATAATTCATGACTGGATTCATACCCGTTTTGCTGTTTACCATGGGAAGAGGAATTTCCTGTGTGAAAAAGCTTGTTGGGACCAGCTTCCAAATATTTAATAATAATAATGGCCCATCTTCGCGAACGAAGATTTGGGGAAAGGTCTTTTACCTTTCCAGCCTGCGCAATGGATTTTTTAGGTGAGACACAGCCTGCGCTGAACTGAGCCCACCCTTTAATCCTAAGGTTCATCTGCCGGGGCCAAGCAAGCTTGGACAATGGCAGTGAGGTCCTCAGGACGTAGGTTTGTTTAGAGTGTCCTTCTCATAGATGGATGGCCACACAGGGCTAACGAGACCGGAGAATTGAACCCGTGGTCGCAGCAGTGAAAGTCCTGCACGCTAACCACTAGGCCACCAGGGGTCTCAACTTCCAAATATAAACAAACAGAAATTGATTGATTCTTAAGCTCCAACAGTGTAAGGGAAGCTACAGCTTCCACCTCCAAGCCAAATGGAGTGAAATTTCCAAGATTTATACCAACTTGTAACTTTGAGTTTTCAAATTATGTGAAGAACTTGCAAATGAAACTTGCAAATATTTTTTGACAAGAGTGAGGAGCAGTGGCATTATGCGCTTGTTCCTGGGCTTCCGTAGTCCTAGTTTTGCTTGCATGTAGTACAGTTCTCTGATTTGTACTTTTTGGTGTATTTGTCATGAGATTTGCCTCAAAACAAGCTGGATACTTGACCTTGAGAAACAGCTATCTAAGCTCTGTCCAGGATACTGCCTCTCGGAGACTGGGTGGAGATTTATGTAAAGCAGTTCCCTGGACAAGATCACAAGGCTTTTGTCTGTTCTTGAAGCTACAGAAACATTATTTTTTTTCTCTTCAAATTCTCTGCAATTGTTTCTCCATTGAATTAAGAATGTTCTCAAAAGTGCCACCAAAACTCAAAGGGTTTCAAAGAGTACCCCATGGTCTCACCTCAGCACCCTTTCCTTTCCTCACTCTGAAGGCTCTGTTCCGGTGCAGGATGATGGTTCTGGGTGAAGTTGTGTTTCCACTGCTACCAGTAGTACCTGATTTTTTTCTCCCTATGTCTAGGTATATGTATTATCCATCCATAAAAGCTGTGTGATGTTCAAGATTTAGTTAATTGCCACAGATAAAGAAAATACACTTTCTGGCTTCTGAGCAGTACCGCTCTGGAAAAGATGAAGGACCCTGGAATTACCTCCCTTTATCTTTCCTAAGGAAGGGGTAGTTTTATTTCCCAGACTGACAGACGTTAAGCCAGCAGCCTCTCCGTAACAGTGAAGCCATGTAATAATGAGGCTATGCCAGCAAAGATCAATAACTGCCACTTAGCTGAAGGGTAACAGTCTGTTCCTACCTGAACCAGTAGTTTGCCCATGACAAATAATCCTTGAAGATAATCAGATCACACCACTTGATTTAATTTACTTTCTACAGCAGGAGTATGTGTTCAATGGACTACAAACCCCTCTGGTTTAGCATGACTTCATATATATTTGTTCATCCTATTGCAGACTATTAAATTTTGTTTCTAAAATGTCTTGCTGTATAGCATTAAAAATACTTTTTCCTTTAAAACATTCCCTACTTCAGGTCCCTACAGCTACTCCCTGGCCTAGTAAGCACCAGGTTCCAAAGAGATAAAACTCAAAGCTAGCTTTGATGTTGCCATTTAATATCATCTGATGAGAGACTGCTGATGGTCTGTCTGCTCCATTTCTGCAGCTTCTGGCAGGCTCGTCCATCCAAGAAATCTTTTACAGCTAACTTCCTGTGGAAGCTACTTGACTGTCTTGTCCTGGATTTTCTTGAGAGCTGAGAACATTCAGAACTGATTTGTAGGAGCCAGGCCAGCTTACTTCCCTTATGTTGATATTCTGTTGCTGTACTTAGATTCTTCATTGTTGGATAATTAACTTCTAAACTTGTGTAATGGTGCTTGATCCTCACACTTGTACTTATTTATCTAAGGAATATTTTACTGTATAATATTTAACCTATGAAACAGCACAATGATTTTTCTGTATCTTCAGTAAGTATAGTATTATTGTTGTTTGGCTGTGCAGGTTACTGTCCCTTACAACACAGCACCTGGTATAAAATGAGTTAATGCTGTTAGCCTGCACAGAAACTATTTTTATGATAAAATAAAATTACTTTGAAAAAATGTACTTTAATTGAAAACCCATTTAAAGGGTAAAATTATATTATTGATTATGATAAAAATGTCCCAGACGCTGATGAATTCATCAATTCCTATTTTAGACATGTTATAAATCTTTTAGTGGAGGAAGGGGAATGTGAATGAGGTGAATATTTTCAAATTATAGTGGCACATTACTTTTTATGTATAAGTTTTTTGTTTTTGCAACGTACTTGTGAAAGGAAACAGCTTTTTAAGAGCTGCTGTAGAAAAATAACACACAAGGAAATGTACATTATAAATCAAGCTGAAAACAAACTCGTTTATGCCAATAAAAAGTATGTTTAAAAAAAATCATGATGAACTGTTTCAAAGCTTGCTGAAAAATTATTTCAGTAGTTACTCTGCTAGAAGAAAAACTATGTAGTGAATAACTGTAAATGATTAAGCTTTCAAACAGAGTGAGGAATTAGACCAATATTTTTTAAACAGTGTAAGTTGCAACGTCTTTGATTCAGATTTCCAGATCAAGATTCATAAAGTAGTATTTATTTCCTGAATTAATTTGAAGATTATCTATGATGAATCTGAATTATAGACCTATAGTATTTTTATTTGTGGTGATGACAAAGTCTTAAGAATTGAAAATACCAGTATTGTATTCCTCAAGATGTACAGCACCTTAGTATCCATGGGAAATTCTGCATGGAGTTGGTAGATCGTAAATTAGATACATTTTTGATGGTACTTTACCTAAGTTCCTGGAATAATTAGTCTTCCTGGTCAGTGTCTGAGCATAGCTAATTCATTTAGATAGCATTGGTTTCAATTCAAACAGGTGCTGTGGGTGATTAGAGAGCACAAAAAAAGCCATATGAAAGCCATAGATAAACTGTTTGTGAGTACAGTTCTCTGCTTCCATAAATGTATTCCAAGCTCCCAGACAAGCTAGGACAGGGAAACTGGCCACCCCTACAGCTGAAACTGGGACCTTCTGTAGAATACAAAATTCATGAGGCATTAGACATGGATACTTTAAGTGCTGAGGCTGGTGTAAATTGTAGGCTGTGTTCCCTCTGTGCACACAGTAACTCAGAAGCTGTGGTGAGAGTGGAAGAACTCTCTTCCTGGTCCTCTCTACAGCTTAGAGCTTTTTCCTAGAAAGAACTTGTGGCTTCAGGGTGACCCTGGCCTGAATATCAGATGAGTGCTCTGATGACTATAACGTTGTATAAAAGGAAGACTTAACGCTTCCTTTAACTGAAGTAAAATCAGTGTCAGTGTGCTGCTTAGCACAGTTTTGCACGGTCATCTTTAAACTACTGAGTACTTTTATGTTTGGTATTGCTTATAAAATTTTACTGAGCTGTGAGGATTGTTCCTTCTTGAATAAAGAGTGATGTTCCTTATGCTGTGATTTGTGATGGAAGGTACTTGCTGTTATATTGCTGTTATTCCTTGTGCTGCTTGTTACCCCCATAGTGGTCTGCACTCTGTTTTAAGGAGTATGCTATATAAACTGCACTGAGACGTTGATGATGTTTTTGAGAAAAAGTTTTTTCTTTTTTTTCTTTTTTTTTCTCTTGCTCAGTTCCTCATGTGATAAGGAAAAGACAATCTCCTGCTGCAGTAGTGGGGAGAGTGGCAATTTCATAATGTGGTATATAAATCAAAGTGTTTGTAGCATGAAGGTACAGACAGACTGCTTTTTATAACAAGGTTCTTTATGGCTTTTCTGCTCCACTGATAATACTAAGCATGCTGTTTTCCTTTCGTGAAAACAGATATTTGGTATACTTGAGTAAAAGTAAGTACTGATGGATGTTACAAACACCGGTGTGTTTCTTTGGTTTACTGTTTAAAGATGTACCTGACTGTCCAGAGGAGGTGGTGTACATTCTTCACTGCCAGGATATATGAAGGAAAGGGAAATAGAAAGAAATAATATTTTTTTTCTATGATACTTGTGGCAAATGGAACCTCCCCACCACTACCACCATTTAGCACGGCCCTTGTAAAAGTATTTGATTGCTGCACTATTCTTAGAATGATAAATAGTAAAAATAAGGTTTGTGGGGAAAAGAATTCATGTTTTCCTTGGATCTTCTGAACATGCAAATCCATGTCTTAGTCTTCTTATTCCTGGAGCAATTCCATCTGCATATGGTGGCCCACATCAGTCTGCTAGTTATGCTAGTGATAGTTACGAATGTCACAGAGCTGATAGTGCCAGACTAAAAGTATTTGTCTGCTGAAGTTTAAATTAGGAATAAGTCAAATCTGGAGTCTGAAACTCATAAATAAATAAAGATAATAATAATTTCCTTAATATAATTGAAAACAAAACTTAGATATTGGAAAACATTTTAGTAAAAGTAGGAGCACCACTACCAAGTGAGTGGTTTGAAGGATGCCTGTGCGTGCAGGTTTAGATGTCAGCAGTGTCAGAGGTACTGTCCAGACCTTACTTTCACAATAAAACCAGTTATCTTTTATGTAAGATAAGCTAATGTTTTCGTAAAGTTGCATTATCTCCCTTTTGATTTTATGCTTCAACAGGGATGCAAAACTTAGTGATGTTTTGGGTTGTTTCTATGTGGGGGTTTTTTGGGTGGGGAGATTTTGTTGGACTGTGTTTTTTTGTTTGTTTCTTTTTTCCTATTGGTGAGAGTCAAAGAAAACGTGCAGTTTCTGTATTTTTTGAGTATTTAATGGTCCTGGCTACAAAAATACTATACATGATTTTGGCATCTTGATTGTCTAAGTTGGATTTGGCTCCCTGCCAAGTCCCTGAGACCCCGCACAAAAACCTCTGGCAAAGAGCGAAGGAGGAAAAACCTACGAAAATATCCAGACTAGTCAACCTATATTAAAATATATGTATTTACATATATTACAGTTATATACAGTTGAAATACTATATAGAATCCCAAAAGGGAAAGGGAAAAGGAAGGGGAAAAAAAAGAGCAAAAAAACCAAAACCAAAACAGATATACACAATCAAGAAAAAACATCAGGATCTAGCACACTAAAGAATTAGCAAAAGAACATCTTACTACTTTCCTTGGGATAGCACAATTGCCCAAACGCTGCCGCCACGCTACCGGACCCCGGATCAGCAGGAACAACAGGCCCTGTAGGCCCGACCAGGCCTCAACTCCCCCTGCAGGAGTGAGACCGGCCTTGCGGGAATCTGCTGTCTCCAAACCTCGCTGGAAGGGAAGAGAGGAAGAGGCTTCTCTCTCCGTCTATTTATATGCTGGGTTACGTAAAGGAATAGAATGGAATACTTCCTTCCTTCCTTCCTGGTTACCAGGAGGGAAGGCCTAAACTCAAACCCATTATATTGATAAATACTTGAAATCTAACTTGTAGTCTTCTTCAATTTTTTAAACTGGTTTGAAGAGTAACCAGACTGTTTGGGTTGTAATCTATTGAAAGGATAAGGAATTATGTTGATTGTAATCACAGGCAGCACAAAGGTCACATGAGAAGTATTGGGAGCTTCATCCAGCTTTGTTCAGGGATTGGCAAAACAAAGTTCTGAGGTTATAAAGCACTAAAGGTGTGGCTTAGTAGAGCTTAAAATCAGGTTTTTTACTAACACAAAAGTAACAACTTGTAGTCATTATTGACTTGCATTGTGTTTGTAGCAGTGACCCTAGAGGTGAAAGGCTCCACATCTCATTTCCAACCCTCTGAGCTATGTAGCCCTCCATAATTTAATTTGATGCAAAGCAATTATCAGCCAATTGATTTTTATTGATTGTGCTGTAGGACAGAAACATTTCTGTTGCAGCAGACAAGAACTTCTGGGACTGCCATCCACCCATATATTCACAGTAAGCAGATAAATGTTTAAAGCTGTATAACTGAAGCTCTTAATGACCTTAAACATCAGTAGATAGTATGTTTCTTTACCTTTTATGCCAGCATATGCCATCTGACCTTTCTTTGTCCTTTTCTTGTCCCTTATTTTTTCTTTCCTTTGGTTTGTATTGATGTTTATTTGCTTACTTTTTCCTTTCCCCCCACCTCCCTAATTCTTGAACATTTTCTAGTATCTCTTTTGCCCTTCTCCATTGCAATATTTTCAGTTGCCAGGTGACTTTTCAGTCTTCTTCTTAGACACATTTTCTATCTCTCTTTACTAGTTTCTGCCATATTTGATGACCCTGTATCCCTGTATTTCTCTTCTCCCTTTCTCTAGTCTTTTGTCTTACAATTCTCAGATTTCTCAGATTCTCTTGCTACATCTGTGGGGACTTAACTTCTCTGCTCCAGCAGTGATTTGTCTCAGCTGCTGCTAATGATTTCAACTCCTTTGTACACCTGAATTACATCCATAGAACTCCCTTCAGAAACCTGAGTGTGCCATTTGACCCAGATGTGTGGTTGTTTTTATAGTTTGGCTGCTTCTTCTGACAGGCATTGAATTGAGTTTGCAGATTGTTTCAGATGCAAAGGACTTTAATTTATAGTACAGTTGCCTGGTTTTTCTAACTTATTAAGAGCAAGAATGTATACCACATAATGCAATGCTGGGATATAATTTCTGACAGCCTCAGTGTTATGTTTAGAAAGTAATGTACTTTTATTTAAAAGTATAAGTGAAGTGGAAAAAAAAGAGATTTTAAGAGTTCTGAACTATCCTTAATAGTTAGAATGACATTTACAAAATACAAATTTAGTTTTGTAGGTTTTGTAAATACCAATGTATCTTTTTGGAGTGTACTCACTGTGCATTGATAGGTGATTTTAACTCCAAATATTTTTTAGTATAAATCCTTATATGCTCACATTTTTCTACCTGGAAGTAGTGTAATTATATAGGGCAAAAAAGTAACTCAAAAATGAATCATAACTTGTTAAAAATAAAACAAAATGTTGAAAATGTTTTTATATGAGGGCTTCCAATAAAAGGTTTATTCTGAGTATTTGTCCTGGTCTATAGATCTTTGACAACACTGTCATTGAAACTGGGTATTTCACTGTTGCTCCCTTATAAAGGTGACTTAGAAATTCGGGCCATTGGTTTCAGCATGGGCAGTAGAAGACTGTTGGGCTACTTGTGGGAATTGATAAAGGTTTTGGAGGAGCTTTGGAAAATCTTTCCACTGAAGCTTTATTTGTTGATGCAGTGACTTAGAACCCAGAACATGCCTCTCCTGATCTTTGTAGATTGTTTGATTCCTTGCAGTTCGAGGGATATTGTTAAGCATGGCTAAACTGTGCACTAAGAAGATACTGGCCAAATCTTGTCATAGGGCTGACAAAGTTTCATTCTGCCATTAGGTTTTTTGACAAACAGATGTTTGAATATTATGGTAGTTGTCCTCTTATATGTGATATTAATACTTTTAAAGCCATTTACTTCTGTTTGGGTTTTTTTAAGGATTTCAGCATATTTCATTTCACTCCCAAAATAATATCTGTTGCTCATTTTGTCTTTATATTTACAAGTGGAAATAATTCCTATGATAAAAATGAAGAAAATTATGACATTGATGAAAAGTCACAGTATTCTTCTATATTATAGTAGTAATTTTCTTTGATAAATTAATAAAGCTTATTTAATAAATTAATAACAACTACTTTATATCCTTTTAGAGCCATTTGAAGACATGTCCTCTAATTTGCAGAGTTTCAGAAAGAGTTTTGTACCCATAGTCTGGCGTTTTGGTGTGAGAGGGGAAAATATTTTGAGAGCATAACACCAGCCCAAATTTTCCAGTGTCCCATATCTAGTTAAGTTTGATAGTGTCTTCAGAAGTCAGTGAGCACTGTGAAGGCATTCTTCCCAATGCCTCATTCTAGTCCCCTTTTTTTTAGTCTTAATCCACTGCAGACGTTATCAATCCTGCCCCTTGCCGATAAAACTTTTTTTTTTTTTTATTTCAAGACAGGCTGCAGCTGCACATCATTTTGGAAGGACTTATGAGCAAGGCAGACATTCAGAGATAAATTATTTCTCAGTCTTTCCCTGTGGTTTTGGATTTTTCAGAGCCAAAGTTTGAAGCTGCACTTTTATTTACTAGGCAATGGTAGAGGTTTTTTACTTGTACTTATCTAATTACCTTTTGAACCCATGTATAGATAGAGAAAAAATTGATTGGAGGAACCTGTTCTGTGTTAACCAGTGGCAGCAGGCCACAGTTAAGGAAAGCATGATGCCAAGGAGGTAAGAAAGGAAGGCAATTAAATTCTGGAAAAGTTTTTAGGAGAAATGTAGAAACTTCAAATGAAAATGTTGAAATCGGAAACTAATAGTGTTTACCAACTTTCCCATGAAAATGAATGTTGGGTGTAAATGACTGAGAAGAGGGATGTAGCATCCCATAGTTCATGCTTCTGAGCTCCGTACTGAAACCTTGGGAAATAAAGCCGTATTATATGTATGAATCAAGTTTAATGCTTAACTAGTGTATTGTGTGGGTTTTCATTAGTTTTACTTCTAATCAGTGGCACATCCAGCAAGTTAAAAATCACTTTTCTGCAATTTAGGCATAGATAACCTTAACTAGGTTTCTGTGAAGCAGGAGTGTGTAATATTGAAATGAACAGGAATGACGGATTTATTACCTAGCAATGAAGATATGTAGTTTTATAGTATTTATACAATTATGAAGACAAAAATAACAGCTATTTTGTAAATTAAATAGGGGAAATAATAGAAACAGATGAAGCTTAGAAAAATATAAAATTTATTAAAATAATCCTACTCAGACTAAATAAAAGGAGAAGTGAAGTAACGTCTTATGATTATCTGTTGGCAATTAGCATTGGGAACATTTGTTTGATTAGCATCAGTGTGAGAAAACAAGCCATGATTTTTGGTTATTTTTCCAGTTTAAATTGAACTCAACTTGCACCTGAAGATTTCTTACCTCTTTAGCTATTGCAGGAATATACATTCAATCTGAAAATTAATCTGTTCTGAAACCCCAGTCAGGCTATGCCATATAAAATGTGCAACATAATCAGTTCCCTTTGAATATGTGGCTTTTGAGAGTGCACAGCAACTCTGGATCATAGTCCAGCACATTACAGAACTGAAATCCTGTTCAGTTGTCTTGAGAGTTCACATTAGACTTAAAAAAAAAAAAAAGCATGGTATTGAATGAAGGTGGATTGTTTTGTCTGCTCATTGATTACTGCAGAGCATAAGGGAGTATTTGCAACCCAACATGTTCTTACTACTGAGTTCCTGTCAGTAGAGAAGGGAATTACAGCACCTCAGGTAAGGTAGCACATAGAATCTAAAAGTTACACGTAGTTAACAAAGCCTGCTATTTTATAGAAGAATAAAACTGTCACCAAAGGAAGAGAGCATTATAGGCTATGATACGGATCTAATATATGCTTTATATATTATTTTCCTAGTTTACTAGCATTCTTTTATCCGGAGACTTACATCTAGTGAATCTTAGGACTCTTTGTTAGGTTAGGGTCTTGAAATTCTATACTAGGAGTCCTAAGTAATGAAGAACTTAATTTGAAATTGTTTGAGGGCAGAATGACAGATCAATGGCAAGATCAGTTAAGGGTGGAGGAGAGAAATCAATTTATAACAGATAAATCATTACTTGTTGATGGGTTAATTAAATAGCCTAGAGTAATCCCTTAAATGATTTATAAAGTAAGATGCATTAATTGACTGTACTGCGCTAGTCTTTGAGTTATTTTTCTTTTTTCTCTATGTATTTGAAATAGAAAACTGCTTCATACATAAGAAGAGTTCAAATTTATTGATGGTATATTGGTCAATAAAGTTCAAGATACAGTGATTACAAGCATTGAACCATAGATAGAGAAATGAAATATGAACGCTGTTCCTATTTGATAAGTTTTCAGTTTTCAGGCATAATTTAACATCTAATCAGTCATCATTGCAAACATAGTTAAAGGTCTACTAGCTTAATGTATTAATATATATTGCATGCTAACTAATATCTGTGGACTTTTGCAGTATTATACCCATCAGACTTAATTATGGCGTCCGGTGACTAGAGCTAAGAATCACAGTTTGCACACGCAGATACTTAAACATCTGAAAAAGTAACGAAGAATTATTGGTAGTATGGATATAATGAGTAGGATCACAAAAAGAAATAGGTCATTAGGATGGTGGAGACTTGAACTAAAAAAAATGAAAAATCCAACATAAAATATATAGCAAGAGACTTTTTTTATATGCTGAATGTATTTCAACAATAAACAGAGAATTCAATGTTACAGAAAGTAACGCTTTAAAAAGGAATGATCAGTGCTTTCTATTAGTAATTTCTGTATGAATCTTATTTAAGGTAATGTTAGATGATCATCTTGAGTTCCGAAACCTCCCGAAGACATAAATTGATTTAGATTTCAATATAAGTCGAATGTTCAACTACAAATCACTTCAAATGAATCAGTCCATTGTACAAGATTGTTTTCAAATGTTTTTAATTCATTTTGTCACACTTTTATTAGCTTGTATGATAGCGGTAATTCAAATAAATATTTGAAAGAAGTGGCTGCCCGTTAATAATTCGGTTTTGTTTTTAATTGTGGTACCAATTGTGAAGGAGTATGCGATGAAACAACTTCATGTGGCTCATATTTGTGTAGTGTTTTTTAAGAGTAAATGACTGAAATGAGTAGAACAATAGTGGTGTAAAATGGTGTGAGTCAGATTCACTCTGTCAAAGTATAGTTAGCTTTAGGTATCATCACAGTATTTTACTATGTATCTATTAGCTTTTATGGAATTAAAATATATTTTAAGTGCTTTTATTTGCATATTTGCCCTATCATCTTATATTGCTTTTAGGGATCTTACATAAATAGACATATTCAGAAACTGTGATTTTCCTGCAAGTTCTGTTTTGGCACTGAACACTAAATAGACAATGAAAATATTACTGTGGTTAACATTACCTTTTATTCAATTAATGAATAATTATGAGAGAGCTTACTTTCCTTAAGTGCAGTTATCTCCTCATGTTTTTAGTGGCTTGTTGTTCATTATGTTTTCTAAAGGAATAATAATACAAGCTGAGGAATAAATGCTGTTTGGGATTACAGTTGATGATGACCCCCAGTCTGGCTCATCATTTCCAATACTACTCTCTTGTGCTTCTATAGATTTTCAAACTAATTGAATCTTTCCTTTTTGTAACTGATCTCCAAAGGGGCTTTTTCAATTCCCCTGTTTTCTTTTATAACCATAGAATTAATTTTTTTATCCCAGGGCCTCTATGTTAGTAAAATTTCTTTAACACAAATTAAATATGAAAGTCTACTAACTGGGAAGGAAGGAGATTTAGATTCACTTTACTAATCAGTTCTGATAAAAACCCAGCTCTTATAAAATTGTAGCCAAGGAAATAAATTTGTGGGCTTGCCAGTAAAAGAACTCAAAGAAATCCACAACAAAATAAAACCATTACAGTTCAAACTACAGGGAATGTCACTGAGAGTGCTCTGTGTATTTCTGTTTCTTAAAATGAGATCTCTTTTAAAGGTCCTGAAAGTTTTATAGGACTATCCTACTGATTTGTCCTTGAAGAGTAGTAGGATTTTTTAAATTTTTTTTTTACCTCAAAGGCAACTCAGTTCTGAATTGAAATGGGAAATTAGACCTTTAAGACCTTTCTTCAGCTGGAGTGTATAAACCTCTGGGGGAGGAAGTTGTTTGGTTTGGGGTTTTTTTGCTTTTTTGACCAATGGTAGAATTTTTCAAAACCAAAATCCATTTTTCTGCATTTCTGTGGCATAGTGACAAAAATATCTAACAGGGCCATGTGAGCTACCTGAAATTTGTTTGTTCTGGATTTTGTATCTTCCTTTGTTTTAATGCCCCATTGTGTAATAGAATACCTACATATTTTTGAGTATATGTGAAAGAATATCATAAATAATTTTACTGTGGTGATGGATAACATAATGACATAACATTAAGAAATAAAAAAATAAATAATAAAATAATAAAAAAATTAATAAACCTCCCAATTCTGGACAGATATTTGTAGGTGTAGAGATTATCCTTTTTTTAAAAAATCTATTTTAGTGATATACTAGGTAGGCTTATCAGTACGTTCAGAAAGAGTCTATTTTGAATGTTAAGTCTTTACTTTGAAGTGATTTTCTTGCAATTTTCGCTATATGTATGAGACCTTAGATTGTATGCATCTTTTTTTCACTTTGGATGTTCATATTTAAAGACGTTTATCCATTGTCTAAACCCAGAAATACAGTGGTATGAAAATCCTGTTGCACTGGAACATGCGCTGTTAGTGTGAAGGAGGAAATACATTTGTGTTGCCTGAAAACTTTCAGATTTTTAATAATAATCTATAGATCCAGTCCATTTAGGAAACAGATCTTATCCAAAATGTGGGTATAAATTAATATGAAAAATTTCAGGTTTATTCATATGGGGAAAAATTCCTGTGCTTTGTAATGGGGGAGGATTGTGGGGTTTTCTGTTGTTTGGATTTTGTCATTGTTTTCTTATAGTATAACTCACTCAATCTTTTACTCAATAAGGTAAAATTCTTTCTGTGGAAACCATGCTCAGAAGAAACCCCAGGGCACGAGCATCTTTCTTGCTGTCGAGGAATGTCAGTCATCAAATCTATAGATAGTAACACTTGAAGTAAATTTTCATGAGTGCATGATAAATATCTCATTTCTGATTTACCCTTGAAATCTTATTGTCTCAATATATATTACTTTACTTCAAATTAATCCTTTTCATTTTTCCTTTTCTTTCGAGGGGCAGAGCGCAGATGTTACATCTTACTGACTGTAGATTTGTATTTCTCTTGCTTTGAGCTGTAACTTCTTGAAATGCTGTTATTAATTTTAGTGTTTCTCCCATGTGCAAGAAATGTCACAATTTCAATGATGGGTGAAATGTTGCATGTTTATAATCATCATAAAATTTGTTGCATGTTCTGGAAATAATGAAAGAAATATGCCATTAAATACTAATTCTGAAAAAAAAGTCTCAGTGTTCAGAGTATATGTGAGTTTACTCATTTGTGTAGTACATTTTAAATTGTAGAACAGTTACGATAATAATGTTGTATTTTGACTAGCTCAGGTGGACTAACAAATGCACTTTCAGTTCAACTTCCCGACTTTTCCGTAAAACATTTTGAATTTTAGATTCTTTTTTTCTTGGACTTTTGAAACTGTATTTCAGAAAAGTACTACATCAACATTATGTCTCAAATCATACAATGAGCTCCTGCCTCTCCCCAAGTTAATGTAGGAGCCACATTAGCTCATTTTTTCATATAATGATTTCTAATATAAAAATGAACATTGAATGTTAGTTTTGGAATACTGTTACTAGGATACTAGATTCAGACTAATGACTCCTGTGTAATTCTCATGTCCTGTTTATATATATATGTCTATATATGCTGTCCTTCTGACCTTTCAGTTCAAAGATCAGATTTTAATAACCCATTGGTTGAAGCAAGCAATGCCAGGTATTGAATTGGGCATTAACTTACTGGCAACACAATATTCAGCACTTCAAGTTAATTGGTTGCTTAAAATTTCAGTTTTGTAATGAAGTGTGGCAGGTGCAAGAATATGCATAGGCTAATGATGACCTGGTATGTACATCTGGAAGGAGGATTCAGAAAGAATAATGATTATTGGGCAACTTTCATAGCAATGTTCAGCTTATAGGAGCATTTTCAAAGTTGGAGCCTGATCATTCCAGTTTGTTACAGATTGTCCTGTGAAGACTAAGAGCCTGGAAGTTGCAAAGCTGCCTTCTGAGTTGCTTTGAAATACTTTCCCTTTAAAGTAAAAGATAAGAGTTTTTGTGAACTGTAATACTGTAAGCACCAACTTTGTGCTTTTGCACCCCTTATTCTTATGTTCTTCTGTCATAATCTTGGTGTCTTTTTCATTGGCTGATCATCACCACTGCTTCTGACCTTCTGTAGGAGCCAATGCATAGGAAGGACAATGCATGGCTGGCTGGTATTCCATGGATGTGCTTCATAATTGCACCTTGCACGTGGGTCTCTGATGTGGGGAAGAGATACTATGACATGAAACAGTTTGGTACCACAGCTGCTTTCTGGAGAGGGGTGTGAATCCAGTCAGGTATCACCAGAGCCTGCAGTGTGTGAGGACAGAACAGGCTGTATGGATCTTAGGAAGAGGAGGCTAAGAAGAGGTGGTGTTACTGTCTCATCTGAAGATACACAGTGAAATGGGGCTCTTTTCACAAGTGCACCATAACAGGACAAGAGGTAACAGGCACAAGTTCTAAAAAGGGAAGTAATATATTATGGAAAAAATAATTTGCACGAGTACTAACAGGAACAGGCTGTCTGGGGAGTAGAATCTCCTTCCTTGATATTTATGCCTTGACTGGACACAGCCTTAAGCACCCTGATATAACTGTGTCTGCTTTAGGTAGTGGTGTGGACTAGATGATCCCACAGGAAGGTTTCTTCCAGCCTTAATAGCTCTGTGACTCAACCCAGTCTCCACATCAGTCATGCTGGTACTAAGTGTCTGTCATGCTGTCAGACTCCTTCTTCCCCTCATCTGTCTCTGGTATTGTCCTCCCATGCATTTTAGAAAGATGGCTTAGAGAATAGTGCAGGAAGTGGCAGGACTAATCCATTAGTTCATACCTAAAATTCAAATGGAAAGAAACTGGAAATTTAATGGAAGTAAGACTGTGTGGTAGTTCAATCTTATTGATGGACAAATCTCTTTCAGAGGGCAGGCATCAAGTATGCTATTTTAGCTGCTCATGACATCTGTGTCCATATCTTGGAAAGAATAATATATTCTGGGCCATGGTTTTGTCAGATGACTAGCTGCAATAACTGTGTTTTCTGAAGAAGTGGGTGCAGCAATGCCACTATAGAAAAAAGCAAAAATGAAGGGTGCATGTTATACGTGGCCCCACTTTGTATAGTTCAAGGACAACTGTCTTTGTCAAGGTGTCTACTCAGCATTCTCTAAGATGAAAGCTCTTAGGCAACACTGATGCAAATTGTGTGGTTCAGCGTGCTCAGCTGAAGAAACTGAAAGTGTGTGGGAACTGGTTGTACCAGTGTGCATCCATCCCAACACGGTACTTGTGCTGAGTCCCACAGCTAAGCCACGTGTGTGGTAGCTAATGATGCACAGCAGAGGCACTTCTGGGCTCTGGAAGAGGCTGCACACTGCTGGGCAGTGAGAGGTGGCGGCCCTGCATTAAAGTCAATACACTCCAGGATTCTTCTGTTCTGATGTTTGCCTTTGTGAAACTAAAATCACCTGATAGTCTGACAAACACAGTTGGTAACAAGTCTTAAGACAATGTCTACAGGTGCAAGTGGCATCAATATAAGGAAGTCATTTTAGAAAATCTTTTACTCAGAGAAACCACCTTCTGCTGGTTTCTAAAATGATTAACTTGAGAAAGTATGTCTTCTGTGCATGGAAAGGCTGGGGTAGGGGAAGTATAAGACCAAAAAAAGGTCTTGCGCTACAGAAGTGCTAATCATTCACATTCTCAAAAGCCATTGGGACCTAGTGCTTATAAATCTAGTTTACAAATACTTATCTGCAACAGTAAAACACTTGGCTTGGAGTGCTTTGTCGTGTATTTCTTTGAAGTCAAAAGGCTACTCATGCTATTGAGCACTGTACTCTTAAGCAAATATTTGCAAGAGTGGGGGTTTATGAATATAGTCTTCATAAATGCAGGTTTCCTAGTTGAAGTATGAAAGAATTGTCCCAGAAGGGTGATGACTTTGAATAGTAGCCCTTGTGTGTGTGCTGTGTGATGAAAAAAGTCAGAACAGAGTCTGCTTATAACCTCCTGGCAGCAGCTGTTCAAATATTGTTTCTTTGCTTCCATCTCTGCAGAGAATTTGGCTCACAAATATAAACGCTGGTAAGTCAGTAGATCATCTTATGTGCTAAAAATAATGGCTGCTGGTAAGTAATAGGATGATGTATCGTTCTTTTTCTGACTGATAACTGTAATGTTTTCAGGGAGGCAATTGGCAAAAAAAATGTTGTCTTGTGAGGTTACTCAATCCAGACTTTTCAGTGGTCATTTACAAAATGAAATAACTTCTGTGGTGACACTGACATGTTAGCAGTTTGACTGTTGCAAATCTTGGTGACAAGGCTGACTTACAGGCTACGAGGTCAGTTATGTTGTGAGATTTTTTTCCATGTACTTGGTGAAATGTTGCTAAGAACAAAAAAAAAACAAAACAAATAAACAAAAAAAAATCTGCCGTTTCAGTATAGGAGTGAATGCTGTGTACATGAGAACCAATCAACTACAGTTATACAGAATCATTCAAATGAACCAAAGCAAACTGCAGAATTACAAAAAACCACCCTGGAAACACCTTCGTCTTTAAATAACTTCTGAAACAAACAAAGTAAATATTCATGAAAATGTAAAACATTTATGGCATGAAATGAGGGCAAACATAAAATTTTTATCATCTTTTGTGGAAGCAATGGCTAGAAAGTAGTCAGGTGACAGATAATTAAACAAACAATTAAAAAGCAAGGCAATGTATACAAGGGGGAAATGCTTCTTTTGACATTATATTGTTTGTTACTTTGGTAATATTATTACAAAACAATGCTGCAAAAAGGATTTTTGATCTATTTTGTTTCTATACTATATTATAAGAAAATATTTTTATTTTTTTTCTGCTGATGAGAGTTTTCAGCTGTTTACTTGGAAAGTAATTCAAGATTCTAAGAGATTTTTGTCAGAAAGTATTTTGTGAATAGTAACCTACAGTTACCCACTTACTTCTTTAGGAAATGAAACAGTTCTGAAGAAAACACATTTCTTTTCCCAATCTCACTTCTTTTCTTCTTCATTATTGCTAATACATTTAAGTATTGTATAAGACTTGCGTAAAACAATGTTTTCACTTTGCATCCAAATTCAGTATCTGAAGAGGCAGTAAAGAAACAGATTTAATTTCTGACTTCTTTGTTACCTGAAAATGCTTTGTAAATTTTTTTTCCATATAATTGTCATAGCTTTTTTTTTTCTTTAAACTAGAGAATAAGGATACTGATTGGACTGTAACATGTAATTCTAAAGTAAGATGCAGACAATGTATTTGAATACCTTTCTTCAGTGTTGCAGTATCCCTGCTGTCATACATCTTATTAGCCTGGAAATTGTTTAAGGATGGTGGGGAAAACCTTTCTGTATTACCAGCACTCAGAGAATTCAGAACTTAAAATATTTGGAATGGAAATTACTGAAAATTTCTCCTTCAATAATTCTTGTCTCACATGTAAAATATAAAATAGTGACACTGTGAGTGAAGAGCTCTACTTAATATTTAGAGAGGAAGAATCTTAATGTTAGCAAGCCCTTTGCTTATGGCCACGCTGAAATATGAAGTAATTTGTAGTACAGCTAGCAATAGCTGGGAGCAGGCATTGAAATCTGCTGTCACAGTGTTATTTTCCTGTACAGTAAATTGGATTGCAGATTGTTGCTAAATTATCACATTTACTGCTTTGGCATAGATTTTGATTAATTTTTTTTTTCAAACCTGCAGTTTTCATTTTTTTAAATTTTTGTTTGTTTGTATCAAATAATTGTCTGCATTTGAGGTAATAAAGGCTAAAGACAGTAAAAAAACCCACCTTAATTATTTTATTTGTTGCATATTTCCTCACCCCATTCCTCAGCTACTGCTTGAGACTAAGAGCCACAAATTATTGTGCTGTAAAGGAAAAAAGGGGAGGGGGTAAGGGTCAGCATTTTCTCAGAGATGTTTCAGGACATTTGGGGATTGGGAAGACTGGCCAAACCTCTGCTTTCCTAGTGAGATGAGCAGGAGCTGTATTTGAAGGTGCTTTCAAATACCAGAAGTCATACAACATTTGCAGTGAGTGTGTGTTTCAATTCCTTGCCAGTACAGCTGCAAGGAGCTCTTGAAAACTCATTCTGAAAGCTTCACACAGAATAATGCAGCAGCTTAAAGCTTTGTCCAATACTTCTGTAGGACATATTTATCATAAATCATGGATGTTTGCATATGGGTATTTCAGACTTACCTGCCTTTGTTCTTTTTCTCTGAGTTACTGGCATGACTTCTCAATTCACAAAAACTACATTATATCAGAAGAGTATTTAAGTATATATTTACATCATGTCCTGAGTATAGATGTCTTACTAAACAACATGTACAAGCAATGTCGTCCAGGTTAGATGTTTGTGAAGTCCTTGACTGGAGCTAGAAGTGCTGTATTTCTGAGTATACTATGTATCCAGTATATTAAAAATTGAGCTGAGGTAGACTTTTAACACTTAGGTCACCAGAGTTTCTGAATTAATTAGTAATTGATTTGTTTTTCAGCAGAGGTACACTGCATTTTTAACTTCTGTCTAAAGATGAAAAATTAATGCTACTAAATGCTACTAAAATTAATGCTACACATTAATACTACTAAAAATTCTGCAAATGAATACAGAAAGCAAATACAGTCTAAAACTTAAAACCTAACATCCACATAATGATGCACTTAACAAATTACATAATAATACATTACCTAGTGTAGTGGAATATGTATCTTTTTTCACTAGAAACACCTTTGGTTTTAAGTGGTCATGTGGTAAGCAGAGTTAGAGCTGCAAACATTATACATAAGTCTGCAGGTATAAGTTAAGACAGCTTCCAACAACTGATTGTATTTTAGCAATGAAAAGGTTTTATATTTTAATTATCTAAAGGAAATCAAGGAAACAAGCAATGAAAACCACATTTTATTTACTTGCCTATTGATAGTGTCTGATTATTGGTCAATTAAGCTTTACTTTAAAAACATTCAGAAAACAGACATATTGGAGTCAGAGGTCTGGCTGACAGACAGAGCTACTGCTTGGAATATATATTATGTTTTCTAAGAGATGGACACAAGTGTTATCAACAGCTAAAATACTGTCCTCTCTACCCAACCCTCTGAAATAACAGATTTTGAAACATAATTCAAGGGTAACATGTCACAACATTTGAATAAATATAAATTGGATATTTTTAAGGTAGCTCTCAAGCCACTTTGTGCACTATCTTAAAATAATATTGCTTTTACTCTTTTTTTCCTTAGACTCTGAGTTTCCCTAAAGTTTTCCCTTTTATGCTTAGGAACCACTGTTATTCACTTCATCCCTTGAAATCTGATTATAGGGCTCCAGGGGCACAATCTGATGCAATGAGGATGTGTTTTCCAGCATTTTACAATAAAGACTAACTTTAATGTATTACATTGTATGAAATTGTATCCCAAGACCCTTTAGAGTATGACAGACTGCAAGCTCTAAGACAGCATGTGATATAAATCATGAAAAAGGCTTGTTCAAATTCATTGGATGGTGAACAAATTAAGTCACTCGTTGTGCATGGCCAATAACATGTCCATACATTAAACGGTTGCAGTATTTATTTCTATAGCACTAGAGCCTGGCATGAGTGTGTTGCTTTCAACAACGAAAGGTGACAGCAAATCTGCTTCCCTGAAATAATTAGCACATTCATTGGGGCATATTAAGCAATTCCAAATTATTTCCCTTTGTGGATGATTTTTTTTTTGGTACAAGTTAGAACCAGCAAACTCATAAATCACAACGACAGCAGAATGCACCGAGTGCCAGCCAAATAGGATCAAAACATTCCCACTGTAAAGTAATGAAAAGAAATACTATTTTATTAAGTAAAACAGAGAAACAGTAATAAAACAGCGTGATAGAAGGTGGTAGTGTCAGAATATATTTGAGATATAGCATAAAAATGACATTGCTGCTGGACAAAAATGGTCTGTAAACTCACAATTTTAGTTCTATAGCCACATGTATGCTTCTTTCAAGAAATGCATTGGTAATTGTATTGATGGGTTTATCCCTAGAGGCCCAATATGGCTATACTTGATTTCAGTCTTACAAAGTCTAATTTTTCTCCTTACAGAATAAGAAAATGAAAAGAAAGGACAGGAGGAGGGGGAAAAACAACAAAACAGCTATTTAACAAAAGCTTTATTACATTGTAAATTTGTAGGCTACTCAATGAAACAAATAATAGCTCTTGTTATGAGTTTAATCCTTTGGAGATAGTATAGTTCAGCTCTCTGCTTAAACCAGAGTCAGTCATCTTGGTCAGTCTTGAAACGCTTTGAGGGTAGAAACTGCAAAACCTCTCTTGGGAACCTTGTTCCTGTGTTTGACCACCCTCGTGGTGTAATTTTTTCCCCCTTTTATCTAAGTAGAACTTTCTGTCTTTCAGTTTGTTGCCTCTTGTCCCATCCCTCGGTGCCAATGCGAAGAGTCTGGTTGCACTGTTTCTGTGCCCTCTGTCAGGAAGCTGAACATGACAGGAAGATCCCTCCTCAGTGTCTAAAGCTGAATGAGTTAATGCTCTCAACTTCATCTTTACACAGTGTCTTCTGCTGGGCTTGCTTCTGTATATCAAGTCTTTTCCAAGGCTGAAAAGCCCAAAACTGGTCTTAGGACTTTGGGTGCATTCTCACAAGTGCTCAAGAGAGGGGAATAATCACTTTTCCACCTTCTGGCTAGACCATTGCTAATGCAGTGCCCTAGGTCACTGGGTTTCCGGGCTGTGAGAGCACACTGCTGACTCATATTCAATTTACTGTGCACTAGGAACCTCAGGTCTTTTCTAGCCAGCTTGCTCACAGGCTATACTGTAATTGCGTTATTCCGTCCCAGATACAGGACTAATTTACCTTTGTTGAACTTCGTGAGGTTCTTGTCAGATCAGTTCTTCAGCTGCTTCTCCAGGCTGATCCTGCAGCGTATTGAGTGGTCTCTGAGCTGGATCTGAGCTTTTTCAAAGACAAAGCTCTGTGCTTGTGAGCAACTCCTTTGCACAGACTGCAATGCCAGGTCCTCTCCTGAAGAACTTTTTTCCATCCACAGCAGTACTCCAGTCATGCAAACTATGCCCCCACATCCCTCTAATCACAAGGAGATCATAGCTCTACAACAATGCACAGATTTCTCATTCTTTCTGTTTTTATCCCATGCTACATGTATTCATGTAGAGGTGCTTGGGATGAATCCTGTCACGTTGCTTTCAAAAGAGTGAGAGCCTCCCTCATCGTATTGTGACCTATTTCTCACAGTCCCTGCACTATTGCTTTAGGTGATGATAAACTTTCTCCCGTTTGCCTCGTTTGAATCCCTTCTCATCAGGTCAGTAAGTCTGTTTGTTCTCTTTATGACTTGAGGCAGATCCTCAAATACTGTAAAATGACATAGCAGTGCTGGCAGGAAGGGACTTCTGCTGTTTTACAGCACTTAAGAAAATTATGGTTTAATTTCTAAGGCTGGTATTCAGTACATTGTTAATTTAGGGTATAATTCACCAATTACATTCATATGGTTTTATTCCAAACCTAAAATGTAAAGCTCAGGATTAGTGATGCTTTAAATTTCAGTTTGAGTAGTGTGGATTGAGTTAAGAACACAGTACCTACTTAGTGCTGCTAATGCAATCAATCTGTGTCGTGTGTTTTCACTGTGACTGCTGTCTTCTGAGCTAGGTTAACTCAAGTGATAACTCTGATGGAAATTATTTCAGCTAGTTGTAGCGAAACTGCATGCATTGTCTTTTTTAATCTACTCATACAATGCTGTCAGCTTCCCAGGTGGGTGGTAGATCTTTTTCTTCCACCTTTTAAACAGCTTGTATTGTGTATGTGAATCTGTAGAAAAATATAGCTGTATTCTGTATAAGCATATATCTTTGAACACAAAGTTATAAACGTATTTTATCTATGCTACCATCTTTTAATTTAGTTTGTTTTAATAGTAAAAAAAAACCCCTAATTTCTAATTCAAATTTGCTAACTTTTTGAAAGGGAATTTATTTGAAAACTTAAATCAGGATTGTGATTCCATTTTTTTGCTTTTCATTTATAGTTCCATACTTCACAATGAGACCAGCCCAAAACTATTAATCTAAATAAAGTGATTTTATTTCCCCCAGCACGTTGCTAATTAACCTAGTTTTGGTCATGTTGTGGGAAAGAAGTAAAGCAGACAGGAGAAAGATAATGCTTCCTCATTAATTGGCTCATGCCACAGAAGGCCTTGTTGCAACGAAGTCAGACTTGACTGTTGGAGACTGGCACTGCTGAGCCCTTCAAAGACACAGAAACAGTCAGATGGAAAAGTGAGTAAAAGAAGAAAGCTGTAACTGCCCTTGGGGATAAGCTGCTACCAGTAGAGATGTCTCATCTGGGTTCTTTACACAATTCAACCACAGATTTGAGGCTTTGGCTTGAATTTCTTCAAGTTTTTTTCCCTCACCAGAAATACGTTTTTATTTCAAAGAATTTTCCTGCCACCTCAACAACTGATACTGAAAGTGGTGGGGAAAAGGTACTTAATACTTTGGTACCCTGTATTTTGGCAGTGGGAGCCATGTAAATAACTGAAATGAGATAGGCATCAGGAAGGAGTTCCAAGTTTATAAGCACAGTGTGAAAAAACAGTTGGGAAAAAATCTCCCTATCACTGACATTAAGAATTGCTGGGGAAGGGGAATCTCTTTAGAAACAGGGAACAGAACACTGGCTTAGAAGGCTATAATATTGGAGAAGAAAAGATTAGAGAGCAGCTGGTTGGGAATCTTCTGAGCAGATGTCAGAAATAATTCACCAATTGAATTTGAGTAACACTTTCATTATAGATTTTTCCTTGGCAACTGGAATTTGTTTTCAAAACAGAAAGGTGAATAGTAACCCTATCTCAGAAGAAAACATGAGCGTAACAGTCCCTTCTTTGCCTCTTGAAGACTGCAAACTTAAATACTGTTAGAATTTCCCATATCTAATGCATATGTTAACTATCAGATTATTATTTGTGTTCCTTTCCTCCTCCCCTCTTTTTGTTGTCTGAAAATTTTCAGTAGATTATTTCTGAAATCTCAAGAGCTCCCTGAGAATGCAAAATCTGTCTCTTGGTCATCTCTGTCAAGTAGTAGATATTGGAGACATATAGGAAATAAAAAGGAATAGCAAAAATGAAGGAAGAGCTCTGCCTTGATGGTTGTAAAGTATAAGAACTTCATATGAAAGGTGATGTGATACCAGAGTAAATATTAAGGTGTGTGGAGGTGATATTTGGAGAACTGTGACAGAACAGCTCCTGTTTGGGAATGATTTGAAGCAAACTTTAAAAATCATTGTCTTCTAGTTAGTAGTTTTGGCAAGCTAAACCTAGAAGTTCAACTGGTGAACATTTCTTTAACATAGATTAAAGCTGTTTTCTTTCTTTTTTTTTTTAAATTGTTGATCTTGGAAAGTTGATTTCTTTTTTAAACAGTACAAACATATGAAGGAGAAAAAGTGAATAATATAAATAAGCTAGGCAAAGTTATTTATTCTTACCTGTTGAAATTGTTGATCTGAATTTGCATAATTAGGTGTTAATTAATGAGTGGAACTTCAAGGCTCTTCTGTGCTGCAGGGTGGTTAAAAAAGAATTTTACATATTCTTTTAGTTTTGTCTAGTTGGCAGGAATGCCTCAGCCATGTTCTACAATCATAGTTTCCATAATCAATACTTATGTTAGAATTTGTATGTTGCAAAAGCAATGATTACAATTTAAATTGTAGTACATGGATGGGGAAGTATTGTTAGAAGCAGATGCCCCCAAATTAAACTTGGCTTCTACAGAATGTATCATTAAAAAATGCTAATTGCTTTCTATATAAAAAATCAATATCGCATAATTTTAATGCATGTAGGACTATATGCCCAGGGCTACGTTGTTGTTACACAGCCAAAGAAAATTCTAATGCAAGTATGACTGTTTTGAGTATTTTCAACTTGCACTTTTAAAGCAGCACAATGTGTATGTCTGTAGCTTTTTTTCAGTCAGCTTTTTGTTTAGGAGGTGTCTCACCTTGTTCAATTGATTTGTGTAAAGAAATCCATTGTAATTCAATGCATCCAAATATCATGGATGCTGAATTCATTTTCTCTGGTGAGGTTGAAAAGATGTGAAAGAGAGGAACAATACTCAGGAGAAAATATACTCTGATTAATAATAACCAGCAGCAGTAACATTGGTACAGCAATTTGTAGGTAATTAGCCAACAGGACAAAAAGGTTGGATGGTCAGACATTGTGCATTCCTTACTTTTCTGTAAACAATTATTACAAGCTAGGCCTCTCATGTCATTAAATTATTATTATTGTTATTTTATTTATGCAGTATATTTGATATTAAAATAGCATGTGATTTATAAATTATTATAAGTACATAAACATGCTTTGATTATTTTTGGTGGGGTTTTTTTTGCTGCAGGTAGAGAAGCTGGTGTAATTTAATTCATGCCTCTGATTATAGATAGCAGGAGACCTATAGAAGTATAATTTTACTATTGTTTCTTGTATGTTTGCATCGACTAGAGACATAGATCTTCATATAGCATGAAAATTTCAAGATTTTAATTATAAAATTATTTACAATTTTACAATTGAATTTTAGGGAATTGCAGTGTAACAACTGTTCATGGCTAAAGAGGAATGCAGAAGTGTAATTTCAGGAAAACATATATGATTTCAATTGAGATAATAAAAGTACAAGAATAGATCACTGCCAGATAACAATGTTACCATAATGGCGGCAAGAAAGAAGTATGTTTCAAACATCCACTTGGTATGTACATTTCATAGAGCCTTCTATTTATGTAGTCTTTGGGGGCATTTAGGTGTTTCTGTGTCAGCTTTGCTGTTCTGAAATCTGCAGGCTGAGAACATAGAAGCCATAGCGTAGCTGAGCCGGAACAGGAACAGAAGATAAGCTGTGCACGTATAACTGCAGGATCACGTCTCTCTCAGCTCATTGAATGTTGACGTGCTCTCCTCTTCCAGTCATAGAATCATAGAATCATAGAATAGGTAGGGTTGGAAGAGACCTCCAAGATCATCAAGTCCAACCCCTGATCCAACTCCAATTACTATATCATGGCACTAAGGGCCACGTCCAATCTCTTTTTAAAAACCTCCAGGGATGGTGAATCCACCACCTCTCTGGGTAGGCCGTTCCAATGCCTGATAACCCTCTCTGTAAAGAATTTCTTCCTAACATCTAACCTAAACCTCCCCTGGCAGAGCTTGAGCCCATGTCCCCTTGTCCTATTGTTGGTTGCCCGGGAGAAGAGACCAACCCCCGCCTGGCTATAACCTCCCTTCAGGTAGTTGAAGAGAGTGATGAGGTCGCCTCTAAGCCTTCTCTTCTCCAGACTAAACAACCCCAGCTCCCTCAGCCTCTCCTCATTACTGACTGCTTAAAAAACCCCACCTCCCTGCTTTACATGAGATTTCAAGACATCCTCTCACATAGCCAGTTCTGGAAACACTTTTCTACACTGGTCTCCGTCATGGAATGGTGTGAGACTCAAAGAGCCACAGTGGGCTGGTGAGCTCAGTTGCAGTGTCCTCAGTAGGACTAAATCCGCTGGGTACCAACATCATGTTGAAAGGACTATTCTTCCACATTTTGGAGCTAGTCTGGGCTTCCTATCTGTTCTATCGCTCTGTGTAATAGAGACCTTACGAGTCCAGGTGCACTGTAAGAGTTGACCTGTGTAATGGTAACATTCCTCGCCACTAGTAAATAAATACGTAGCACAGGTTTTGCTTATCTTCAGCTCTTCTAGGTCAAGAGCACTTGTTGGACAGGATCTACAGTGAGCACAGGGAGGGATGATATTCTTAGAAATTCACTAAAGGAGTTGAAGACTTGAAACAGTGCTCGTCTTTGTTGATATGGGTGTCACTAGGTCTAGTTACTGTTGCAATGACATATAATATCTATGATTAGATTTAGTTGGAATTCAAATGCTATATGGGTATTGTCCTGAAGCTTTTTGTGGAGATAAGAGCAAAGATAAATTAATGTAATGAATACCGTGAGGGACAAAAAGCCTGGAAGCTAATGAAGGAGAGGTTAAGAAGTGAGACTGTCAGCAAAAGAGATAATGAATTATGAAGTGTGGATTAGAGGATAAGGGACAGCTAAATAAGAAATAGAAGAAATTAAGGAGAAAATAGGAGTTTAAAATCAACCTCCATAGAAAATAAAGCCTTTTTCAGCTAAACTAACTTCCTTATTTTATACTAGTCCTGCAATACAGAATTTTTGCATTACCAATTTTCACAATATACTTTTAGAAATGTTACTCTGTTTCTTAATCCCTAGCTCAAAGGACTGGCTCCTATTTATTTTCAACATATGGGCTTCCGCCTTTCATTTAGCTAGTCCCAGCAAGCAAAGCCTCTAGGTCTTCACCGTCAGCAGATGACAAGTTGGGATCTCCATATGATTAAAATTCTAAGAGTTCCCTTTTCCACATGTAAATGCAAGTACTTCAGGCATATAAGATCACTTTGGGCTGATGGAGTTCACCTACCAGTATCTTTAAAAAGCTACTTTAATACTTAATGGCAGTTACTCTTCTGCTTTGTCAGTCTTATACCTGGAGAAACACTGATGTAACTGACTGAAAAGAAATTTGAAACATTTGTCATGATAGAAATACTTGTTGAGAAAAATCTTTGTGCTTTGCCAAGGAAAGACTGGCTCTGAGTGTTTTTTTAAAATTTGAGTTACGCGGCATTTCCAGATAGTCATTAGATTCTGGCCGAAGTCTGAAGGATTTGCAACTTGCTGTGAATTAAAAATGTAATAAAATAGAAACATATAGATGTGAAAATAAGTATTTCATGTTTCAAAATTAATCTACTAAAAAGTTCTGTTTAAAACAGTTCTGTTTTAAAACAGCGTGCTCTAATTTAGAGACCACATGTTCATTTATTATAAGAAATGTTTTCTTTTTATGGCCTCTCTGATTACTGCTATTGCATTGAAATACATCTGGCTGTTACCGGATTTCTCAAGAGGAGCTAACTAATTTATCAGGTCTCAGGTAATAAAATCTGTGAAATAATGGAGTCTTTTTTTATGGATAGTAAGATTATTGTACAAGAAAAAAACAAACTTGCATAAAGTATCATTTTTAGACATCAGGGAAAGTTTGCACTTTACTTGATGAGAGTTACTATTTAGTTACAAACATGTACAATGAACATTCTGTTTCCTATGCAAGAAAATGTCCCCCAAAGTATGTGTAGTGGCACAATGAAATTAAATTATATTATCGTAACAGTACATACAGTTCAATAAAATTTCTAACAAATTTATATAGGGACACTTGATACTGTATTGAACCTTACATTTTCAGTTAAACTTTTTGGTTATGAAAGAAGAAAAAAGAATTGTGTTTTTTGTGTGTGGAATTAATTAATTTCTATGATTTTGTACTAGTAGCAGAGCAGCAACCATACTGATATGGAGAGTTTTGATTAAAAATGTTTACTTGCTTAGCTACTTCTACAGTATTTAAGAAATATACACTATATACTATGTATACTAAAAGGAGGTAAACCTAGTATTTTTATCAGCAGTTGCAAATTGATTTTAAGGAAATACTAACATAACAAGAGAGAATCTGCAAGGAAATATGAGAAGACGGCTATAAGAAAAACTGTAAGTAAACTTTATCTAGAGCAAGTTATGACACAATTCCAGAAACTACTTCTGGGTCTCTGGAGACACCATCTGTTCCCCTTCATTAATCAGAGATCAGAAGAAAGGGTAATAACTATAGTGTTTGTTTTTCTGTCTTCCATAGTATCAAAAACTTTGATATCACAGTGCAAGATATACCATGAGAAAACTATTAATGCTGTCTTGATGTGTTTAAGCCTACAAATGAGGTAAAATGAGTAGCTACAGTACACATAGCAATTGTGCTTGCACTGCTGCACTGAACAGGAAAGAAGTAGCATGTGCTATATGTTGAATGGTGCTCAAATTGAGACACAACTTTCTATAAAGTGCAGATCTTCAGTCTCTCAAAAGTACATAAATTAGAATATAGTTTTATGGCTATATCTATGACTAATGTATTTAAGATAATAGTACAATTATCTGACTAATGTTACTTTAAACATGAGAAATGAATTCACATGGAATTTTATCTTACGAATATATGTTCTTTATAATTAGATATCTTTCCTTTAAAGTATATTGTGGAATTCTTTATAAGAGAAGCACCATGAGGTCCTTGCCTGAAAAAAGGCTTAAGATTTCACTCTTTAGGATAGATGAGACTTTCTTTTTAAAAACTTTGGGTACAGAAGGCAACCATACCAGTTTAACAATTCAAATCAAATAGATTTGATTACATAATTTTATTGAATGTCTTTTGAAAAGTAATTATTATGGATGATACTACATCAGGAATACTTCCCACAAATAGGCAATGCAGAGGAATCAGTCAAACATAACAGCATTACAGCCGGATATTGACCAGTATGCCATGTCTGAAATTCTTTACTTCTTACTTACAGTCTTCAACATAAACCTGTTTTTTTTAGTCTGAGATTTATGGAACTCCAGATACAAGCAGTCTATTAATTTAATAACTTAATGAAAAAAAATTGTAAAATAAAAAGTCCCTAAGTTATATATAAATACTGCTTTCTCTTTTCTTCAAAATCTCTTCCTGCTTTTGAAGTTTGCAGTTCTTAATAGGAAAGGCTAAAACAAAATTTCCATATAGCATTGTCAAATAAAAAGAACATTGATCTGAATATGACAGCCAATGTACTAGAAGTGCCAAAACAGTGCATCGGTGCTCTTTATGTTTTATAAGTATATTTCTTCTTCAAATCTAATCAATAGTTTGAATTGTTCTGAAAAAAAGTGAAAGTAGACGAACATTCTCAGAATACGAAAAGCACTGAAAATTGAAAAATGCATTCTGGCTTGTCTTTGTCTAGATTCTGAAATGCTGTCTTTGATAACTTATATCACCATCGAGCAAAAATGCGTGTAGAGATTATGAAATCAAATTATTCACTGAATTGTGGCCGCCAGAGACAGGTTTTCTAGTCAGAGGAGCAGATAATTGAAGTAAGTGTTACAGTGGAAATGCCACTGCTCCATTGGTGTTCCTACTTTATTGCAATATTCTTAACATTAAAACTTGGCAAAATATAGGCAGACAATAGTTTGCAGAAGTGTTCAGTTTTACTCCATTCCTTCTAGTTTGTCTTAGATTAGGAGTAGGCAAAATTGCAATCCACTAAATGAATCTCTCATGTAAAGGTTTCATTCTGCTCAATGACACTAATAGCAAAGCATCCATAGTTTAAGTAACACAGACCTGTAATAAATAGCTTCCTTTATTTAAAAAAAATAAAGGTGAAAAAACGTAGCTGTCATCCTGTTGTTAAAAGCAACAGAATAGTGAAAGAATCCAAATTGAGACAAAGTCACCTTTTCATGAGGTAGCAGCTGGTTTTTGAGCAAGATTTAGAAGAATTTATACAGACTGTTCAAGACAAATGGCAACTTTGAGTAGCTATAGACCAAAAATTACATCAGTGTAGCCCTAGGCCAAAGTGATAGGTTGTGCCTCTGAGTTTGGTGCTACAACAGCTGCGTTCCGATGTATTTTAGACTTTTCCCCCCATTGTTTATGTTAAGACTCAACAGGATTGGTAGGTGCTGGAATTATAAGACCCACTCTAGCTCTTACAAAAAATCTCATGAATTTGTCTATGAGGCAAGCAGACTACATGTAAGTGTCATACGTGTTCCTGTCTTGTACTTTATTTTCTGCCCTAAATTTTTCCTGCTCTAGCTCTATTCTCTCTGTGCTTTCAGCTGTATCTGGCTTTTGTAGACCTTCAGCCCAGCATCTATGTCCTTCATGCTCTTTGAGGACTCTGGCCCACCCTTTGTTGGCTTCCAAGTACAGCACAGTTTGTGGCTAGTTCTTCTTTAGACTGCCGCTTCAGAACAGAAGCAGTTGTACTTATGAACATAACAGCATGAGGAAATTTGATTTGAGACTTATGCTTTATTTATTGGATGGATAAAAGGATAAGATTCTTCAACCATGGTCTTTCTTACATGTTGGACTTGCAGATTAATGCTTGTAGATGTCCTGGCAAGTGTTCCCTTAGTCAGGATCTAAGTTGGGTTATATCACTGTTGCTTGAGTGGGCTAATTGAAGTTATGTTGATTTACACTGGTTTAGATGATGCATTTTGTGGCTGAAGAACTAAAATGGAGCTGCACGGGAAGTAGATCATTACAGCTGTTACAGTGAATTGATGAAAGCAAGAATTTCCTGTCATTTCTGAGTCAATCCAGATAGGTGACGGTGTACATATTCATCCAAAAGCACTTGGAATTTATTGTGTCCGAATATATTTTTTAGTGCTTCTAATTTAAGAAAATAATTAACGCTCTTTACAGATAACATCACCTGATTACACTGCCTTGGTGGCAGCCTGAGCAGAAAGCAAAGCAGTATCAGTAAGGGTAGACTATTGACTACTCTCAAGCCAAGTAAGCTGTCCTTCATAATTGTAGCTGATCAACTGGTAAAAAGCATCTGTACTTCCATTCACAGATATGGAAGAGTTGTGTCTCCAGATTTTTTTTAAATTGTATATCTTACATTGCCAACAAGAAGCATAAAAAACAAATAGAAAAGTATTTTACCTGTTGGTAATATTTATTTTTCATTTAGTAGACCACAGCCACAAAGATATTTTGAATACCATGCACTTCAGGGAGCAGTAAACACTATTTTGATAGCAACTGTTTTCTGCCCTATAAAAAGGGAAAATATGTCTGAATGACTTGAAGCAACAAAGAGAGCGTATAGAAAAGCAACAACAAAAATAAAACACAGCATAGCTCTACACAGTTTACACTAGCATCCAGTGGTTATTTTCATAGATTGTTTTGTCAAGCTGATATTTGCAATTCAGAATTTACTGATTTTTCCCAACATATGTTTCTCAAAGGCTTAATGCTAGGCAGATATAATCACCACTAAAATGCTGTTTGCAGTTTCAAAGGTTACTTGACATTAAAGAATCATAAAACCAAAACTGAGATATTTCATTTAAGAAAGTATGTTCCTTTGGGAATACACTTTTTAATATTCTTGGTGACTATGTGCCAAAACCAGTTTGTTACATAAAGTGCAGATGTCTGAAGTTAAATAATATTCATCACAATTCATTGTGGTGAGCTGATTTTTCAGATCTGTCATTTTACTATGATAATAATTTTCAGTCTTCATTTGACAGAAAACTACTTTCAGTACAGGAATAACTGCTTTTTTCTAGTGATGAATTCTAGCATTCATTTGTACTGGTAATTTGAAGACACGTTCCTTTACATTTTGAGTGCTTTGCTCGTGTTTCTGTGAATTTACAAGAACAACATGAATTTTTCAATTAAATTGTTTGTGCATAAAAACCGCACGACTTCAAAGGAAGTGCAAGAAAAAGTACTTTCTTTGTTTTTCTTTTTATCTTGAAAAATAAAAATGTAGATTTTTGGCCCACCCAAGGTGAAAGTGAAAGATTCTGATTTTTAACTTTATAAGGATGCTATCAGGTGTAGAATAAAGCCTGAATGTCAAATCTGTGCTGCTTCCCTTTTTCATAAAAGGGGAAAAGTTTACTAATATTCTTCTTCCTGTAAATTCTATGGAAAACCTCTATTCCTGTTCCTAGAAATAGAATCCGTATACTGTGGTTTTGTTAGTAACAGTGTTTCTCCTCATGTTTCCAGAAGATTTTGTTTCTGCGTAGTGGACAGAACAGAGTAACCTCTTTACTTCATATATAGACTAGTGTGCCTAATTGTTACTTTGAATTCAAACAGTCTCATTCTATGAGACCAAGCTGTGATTTTGCAATAGATCAAGTAAAAAATAGCAAAAGGTGTACTTTATTGGAAGCACATTTAAGTGGTCTTCTCTTGCTCCATGTTGTCACTGAGAATAGAGGCTGGTAAATGATAACTCATCCAGATTTTGCCCTGCAACACAGTGCGATGAAGGTATAACTAAACATATTTATTGAGTGTAAACAAATGAACGGGAACAGTAAACAGACAGAAAATGAAATAAATTGATGCAATAGAACTTCATATGCTGACACAATCCAAAACCAGGCATATCATGGATCCATTCTGCTTTTCTCTCTCCTTTGGAGCCAAGACTGATAGGAAAAGCTATATTTGATCTAAACCGATCTAAGATCATGATACCAATGAGAATGATGGCTGGGTACTTTGTAACACCTCTGTTTTCTTGTCATCTGTCATGGATAGTATTCATGTTACTTTAATATGAATCAGATATGGTCATAGATGCCACTAAAACCTATTCTTGGAAAAGGCTGAAAAAATGCTGCCCACAAAACCTGTAGGCAAACTGGACTCTCTAGATTTTGGTGAAGGCACTTCTCTTTTAAAGTAAATAGCCTTACCTGTGAATTTAAAAATGCTAACACATTGCATTATTTCTTTTATATTCACTTACACTGGAAATATGTTCTCATAAAGATAATGGCAGTTAGACTGCCTAGTTTACCAGTGTTTGTGTCCTGAATCAGTTAAAACAAATTCAGCAACTCTCATTTGCTTTTGAGATTTATTCCATTTATTTCTATAATCTAGTTATGTATTAAATCACTCATCATTTTCAGTAATTTATCTAAAACTGTCACTCTCTTGAAACTTTTTTTTCCCATAAATGTAATCTTTATATTTAGCAAAATAGAAAAATTAAGTAAGCAAGGATGCCAGGTCATGTTAATAATTTTTATGGCTCTCACATGCTTAAAATTAGCATTGGTGTTCAGGATTTAATGTTAAGAAGTAAATTAACAGAAGGGAGCTGGACAGAAAATAGAATGTGTTTTATGATTAATTTGATCTATTAGGGATGAAAATGTCTATGGGTCTGTCAAATTCTAGTTCTGATGAATGCATTGTGGTTAATAAATTACTGTAGCCTTTTAAAAGAATAATAAACCAACCCGTATTTCATTTTCATGCATTATATTTCTGTTAAGCTTGCCTTAACATTCATTAAGTTTACAAGCTCACATTAAATTCTTTATTGTGGTCAGAAAGTTTTAGAGCTTATGTGTTGTAAGGTCTGTTGCTGTGACGGCTGTGTGACTAGTACCAGCATACATGATTATAGCCATTAAGATATCAGCAGGGTTATCTGGGGGAAAAAACCCAACCTGCATAAAAACAAGAAAAGGAAGGGATTGGAGTTAGTTTGTTAGTTGTAAAGGATGCTTGGTTATGCTTATATTAGGTATGGAGAGCTGAGAAAATTGATAACCCTTTAGCAATGAAAGAGATGCCTTTTACCAGAAACAGCTTGTTCTCAGCTGCTGTAGATCAGGCAGTTTGCTGGCTTCAGGAGAACTGTGCCATCTGGCAACAGCAAAGAGGTGTTAGAGATTTTAACTAGTTCCCAAGTCTATGTGTGTTTTCTTAAGTCACGGGAAAAATAAAAAAGAAAGAATACTGTTTTTTCTGTCTCACTGGATGAAGATTCAGGTACATACCTTTTTCAGTGTCAGGGCACCACTGAGGTGTGGATGAAAACATGACTCTTCAGGTGACTCATTCTCAAATTTCAAGTTGGCAAACCAGCAGTAGACAAACTGATTCTGTCTTTAAGGATGTGTCTCTAACACTGAGGGAGCTTTTCAAAAGCACAAATACTATCTTGCACCTACTGGCTTTCAACTGCTCTTTTTCTTTCCAACTTGCATTGTCACACAACTGGTTTAACAGCTGGCTAAAACAGTAGCCAGGTAGCAGCAGTAAGGAAGAGGTATTAAATCAGGATATTGCAGTCTTTGCATTTAAATGCAGACCTTACATGTCTTTGAAACTGTACTAAGCACTTGCCTTGAGCTATACTCAGTACAGAATGTAATAATTTGACAAAGTCACTATAGCTACCATATGTTCTTAGTATTTGGTGATTTAGCTTTCTGATAGAGTTCATGGTTTTAGTTATAAAATGGAGCGATATGGGACTTTTCAGACCAATGATACTCCATCATCTGTCAGAATTCTCTAGCTGGGATCAGTGGGGATGCTCCGCTAAGAGTCTCAAGGTATATCCAGTCCAGCTGCAAGCAGTTTTTCCTGAAGAACTACTTCTTTTTGTATTGCTATTCAGATCCAGAATTGCTCACATCGGTTGTGTTGGTATGTATGCTGTTAGGCTTAGTTGACGAAAAATAAGTATACCTATTTTCTAGGTCCTTCACTCTTGTGATATATTGCAGTCTAGACAAAAAAGAATCTTAACCATAATATTAACCTGTCGTTATCCCATTGAGACTTCTACCAGGTTAATTCAGATCACTTTCAAGAGTTGTGGAAAAATTATTATACTGTTTCTTCAGGTGAACACTGGATGTTCAACATTCTGTAGTTCTTTACATATTAGAATATAGTAGTCACAGAACATAAAAAAGAAGATACATATCTTAGTGATAGACGAGTAATTAATTTTTTTTTTGAGGGGAGAGGAAGGTGAAGAGAAATAAAATATTCTTTCAAGATTCTCCAAAAATATAAATAATATGGCCTTGTATTTGTGATGCCGAAGATATATGTCAGCACTTTTATATTGAAACTAGAGGATATATAAATCTGCAATAAAATTTCCCTCCAGAATTTGTTTTTGTTTAGATTCCTAACAGTAGGGGAAAATTTATATAACATAAGAAAAATAAAATTTGATTTCTTCTATATTATTTTAAATATATTTCATATTTGTGTAGCAGCTTTTAATTACCATCACCTAGACAGAGTTTTCACTTTGTGACTGTTCAAATATAAGTGCTGCAGGAATAAAGAAGAGAGGGCAGTAAGTTCTTAATGTGCAGTACTGGGAGTAGGAGGGTGAAGTGTTGACTGGGACACTGGATCCTGGATAATTAAGACATTTTTTTCCCTTCCCTTTTATTTTGGGGGATATGGATGCCCAATATATCTGTAGAATAGTTTCTAAGGTCACTTCTGAAAGAGTGTCTAAATTGTGAATTTGTACACTAAAACATTGGGTTATGGTCTGTGTATGGCCATAAAAAAAAGTGACAGTTTGATAGCTTGCCCGTTGAACTCCATTTTGAAAGACTCAATATTTTATGTCCCTTTCATTTGTGGTTTAGTGCTGCTAAGTTGCCACTTAATGTTGCAACTGTGCAAAGCATACAATATGTTGTCTGCTTAGCATTTGAATCTACAAGGTACTTGGTAGGGTAAAAGAGCTCATTTGCTTTACTTTTCCATTGGTAACACTAGGTAAAAATTCTCTGTATGGCTAATTAAACCAATTTTCTAGGGAAGTGAGGCTTGTTCAAGTTCCCTATCAGTTCATTTGTCAGTCCTCTCTCTTTCCTCCCCACCTCCCCTAATAGATTTTGAACAGTCTGGCCATGAAGACTTCTGATAGGTTTTGAGGATAACTTCTTGTCATGGTACTGGATGGCTCAAGCAAAAGTCGTGCATGGCTGGATTCTGCCATTCACTAAAAAGCAAAAAAACAGGTGTGGGAAAATATGGTAATTGGTGACAGCCTTGAATATAGCGACCATGAAATTAAATTCAAGTTCCTGAGAGGAGTGAAGAAGAGAACAGCAGAGTCAAGATCCTTATTCAGGAAACAGTAGTTGTGGTCCCATGGGAAGCAGCTCTGAAGGGTAGATGAAGTCAGAAAATGTCAAGTCTGTAAGGGCAGCATTCTTCAGGCAAAAAAATGGTCCCTCCCAACCCTGCAGAGAGGTCTATCCAAAGATGTTGAGAAAGCGGGTCATAAAGTATCTCTTTACAGTATTCTCTAAGGTCAGTCTACATCTGAAAGTAAGCAGAATGACTAATGAGGCCTTTGTGCATATAGAGTTATATATACACCTGTATGTAGACACACAGTTTTCAATATACAGAATGTTAGTTACTTTATGAACAGCTAGAAAGTACCTTCAAATAGGTTTCTTTCTACCACAACTTTATTTTTATAATTTCCTTATTATATATTCCTGAATGCAGTGTTTCACTTTAAAAAGCACTACATTTTAGTTTCAAGTTTTTCATACACTTACTTACATAATAAATAAACCATTAATCTAAGAACTGCATATGAATCTGCAGGGCTACAGCAGTATTTTCATAGAGGCATCATCTAATAGTAAGTTTCTGCTGATGTTACTGACTTCAGACAAGATGGCCAAAGTGAAATAATTACAATGGTGGAGTTTATTTAATATGAAAAAACTAAGGAGACTACAATTTTCCCATTATTTTTAGGAAAATGCAGTGTTGTAGCTTAGAGGTATTTTGTGTGAGGAAACACAAGTCATTTGACTTGCAGGAAGTTGCAGTGGAAAGGCAGACAAGACAGGTCAAATTAAAAAAATCAATACAAATTTTTGAGGGTCATTCTGAATAGAAATGAACCCCTTTCTGTTATTAGAAATTACTGAAAAAATCCCACAAACCACATACTTTGTCAGTTCCTGTGATATCAAGCTGACATAAATTTAAAAGCAAACCAGTTTTTAGTTCTGGGAACTGAGCTTTTGCAATCAAATTTTTGTGGATATTTTATTGTTGCATTTTTGTTTGGGTTTTTTTTTTGTTGGTATTTTGTTTTATTATTTATTTGTTTGTTTTTGTTTTATAATTACAGTCCTGCGTGCATTAGACAAATTGTAGATTCTTTTGCCTAATTTAGTGGCACGTCTACATAGCTTATAAACAACCTAAAAAATTTTTATATGTAAAACTTATTCTGGCTAAGGAATATTATATATAAAATCAGTTACAAAACAAGCTCTTTCCTTAGGTGCAAAGGGCTTATCTTATTTTAATTAGGTAGTCTTTAGTCAACATCTTCAAGTTTTTGAATCTATTTCGGCCACTCATATTTTCCTAAAACTTTGCATACAGTTTCATTATCATGTACTAATATAGTTCTCAAAATTTGAGGACAAAAATTCATTCCTAAATTTGCTCAAATCCAGTTATTTTGTCCGTTTTGATGTATATTTAGACAGCATTAACTCAAATACAACTTTGTTGTAGATATATGATTAACAATTGAGGGCTTTAATATATATTTTCTCCTGTTTACATTTTTTAACTTACCTCAATCCTCTTTAGAGTTTGTATAAAGTTTGTTATATTTTTTCCTCAGTTAAATGGCACTCACATATAAAATAATTGAGAAGACATTAAGGATGCTGAAATTAACAGTGCAGAAGTCCTTGTGTTGGCAAAAATGAATGTAGCAGAATTAACGCAATTCTATAAAATTTTAGGGGCCAGGGAGACAGGTTGTCTTGGAAGTATTATTAGGCATCTGCTCAACTCAGGTAGGTACCTGAGTGACTTTGGATATGTGATCTTTTAAGTTAATACTTTCAAAAGCTGTGTCATTGTAAACATTGGTTTTAAAACATTTTTGAAGCCTCTAGCATATCTGTTTCCAGGTAAAAAAAAGGTACAAAGTTCGAATTTGAGCATAACCTGATTTATAATGCATCCTTTAATGTTATACACTGGGAAGCACAGATTAATAACATAAATATGTGGCACTACACCATAAAAATGATACCAGAACAACACCTGTAATTAATTCTAAAATTACTTCCAACATTTGAAAGTATGAGTGAATGTTTTAACATGAGGAATATTTATATCATAGATAACTTATAACTACATAATTGAAGTTTGAAGACTTAATAGTTAGCAACAAATAAAGTATTAAAATAGTACATTAAATATTCAGTGGTGTTTCCTGGAGTCCATTCTAATATTTTGCAACAACTGCATATTTTTTGTTTTTAATCACCTCATTAAGACATAATGATCTTCTTGCACTGTCACACCAGATAGCCTGTTAATGGGCTGGAATAAACCAAAAAGCTATCAGGGGCATATATTAGGGTTGATTAAGCACTGCATTATTTCAGTTTTACTCTAGTAACCCCACTGAAAGGAACTGAAAGACACAGCTAGACAGGTATAGTAATGCCCTCGTGAAATGAATCTTTTAACTATGTTTTGGTCATTGAAAAGGGAAGAAGTGTCTGCACTGAGGAAAGTATTTTAGTGCAGTGACTTATACTTGGATAATTTTCAGCGTGACTAGCACTATCCTAAGATTCACTTTGAGAAAGAAACAATACAACTTCTTTAAGCATTAGGTCTAAGTTTGAATTGCCTACCATAGACTGAATGAAGTCTTAGTCTTTGTAGATGTATATATGGATAACCGTTTTTAAAAGGTAATCTGACAGATATCAAAAACCAGATTTATAAATATTTCCAGAAGTATATGAGAAGATGGAAGTCATTTAAGGCCTAAGAAAGTCTTCTAAAGAAAAGTGACGGCATAAAAAAAGACCAGTGGATCAGAAACAAAGAAACAAACCAAAAGAGAAGACTGAGGAAGAAAGAGAAAAGAGAAAGACAGTCCAAAATGCTCAGTGTCAAAATGCAAGACTTTTTCGTGATGGTGAGGATAGATTTGTACTTTCATTGGTTAAACATGAATATGTTTACAGGTTACTTCTTTTTTCTGGTTTGTGAAGGACACTGTCTTTTTGTGTTCTTAAAAAGAAAAAAAAAAGACATTTTAGGAATATGACAGGGTAAGAGAGAGGGCAGCATTTAAGTTTTTGTTTCCAGAGAACTGGAGAAGAATCAGTGACCCCAAGCACAAGCAGAAGAGGAGTTTTTGCTGTGAAGAGTTTACCATAGGAAAGTTATAGAGGAGCAGGGCTTAACATCGCCTGCTCTTAATAGCACTGCACTGTCAAGATCTCTGTCTGTGTATCTGTCTAATCACAGTCATAAAATATTGGAATGATACGACCCATGACTAGCCAGGTCCGGTATTAGATCTGTCGCAGATAAAAGGAGAAACTCATATTTGAAATCTAAGTATGTGATCCATCAAATGTGGACTAGTATCTTGTTTCCTGACAGTGAAATTGTTTACGTGCTTACACATCTGCAACTGAACCTACTTGAAGTACTCACCATCTAGGAATGCTTTGGTCTAGGGTCACCATTTCTATGCCCCTATGTCATACCTAAACCTGTTTCGTAGTTCATAAACCAGACATTCCACTCCAGTGCAGCAGAAATCCTTGGACCATGCCTAATGCATGTAGTAACATAACAGATTTCAGCACATCAGTCACAGTAATTGTTCTGTCCACCATTTATATTGTAATATGGAGGTTACAGCATTTAATCAATAACCATGGTTGTAAACATGCTTCAGTCTGCAGTAGTGGAAACTAACCTTTTAGAGGATTGGCCACTTCTTGGCCACTGGAGTAGAGATAAGATTGTCATGGCAGAGACTCATCTTTTATCCCTTCTCTTGAAGAAAGTACACAGCACAACACAACAGAGCAGATTTGTGGGACTGGAAGCAGGGTGATCAGCTTTGGCTTTGTGAGACACCTAGCTTTAGTATTCTTGATAAAGTGATAATCCTGACTTCTGTTCCCTGTTCTCAGTGCTGTTACTGTATTTCATGTAAAGACTGCTAAATGTAAAAACCTAAGTTGCACGGTGATGCTGGCCTCCATTCACCTGTGTTTTCAGGTGCCTGATTTCATTCGTTCAGATACTAAATCACAATGCCTATTTCCTTACCTCTGTAGACTTTGATCTCTTCAGTCACAAGGGTATACCTGAAATAAGCAGGCATGAATTTTTTTACTTGGTGCTTAAGGAACCAAACATAAAGTGATTAAGAAACGGTGGGATATGGAAAACATAAAATTAAATTAATTCAGATAGATAGAGTATCCTAAATGTTTGATGAGTGTTCCAAGATACTAATTGTGTAAGCTTTCCATATTCAGCTGCAGAGCAGACTAAGCTGGTTGTCTACACCTAGAGGGATATTTTTTTAAGTCGTTTAAATAAACAGAAGGTAACAAGCCAAATCTCTTTTAATCATTTGCCTGCAGGTCTGCTGTAGAAATGTAAACATTGAAGAACACCCTCTTCCCCTCTTGCTAAACCTGCCTGTTGTGCAGTGCAGCACTTTGTAAAGACATTCCACTTGCTCCAGTGCAACTCTGAGCCCAGTTCTAGTTTATATTCTGGAAATTACATGCCTTCGGTAGCTGATCTCAGTGCTTGGCTAACTAGCCATGCACTTTGCAGAACTTTTCAGTTCTGTTGAACTGATACACTGACACGGTTTCTTTGGTTTCAAGGCTGGAAAACTTATTTGTTGGTAGTTCCTGCATATATGTGGTATTGCATTACAAAAGGACAGCATGCGCACTGTCTAGGTCAGGTGGAATTCTGCTTTGCAGCCAGGTTGTGAATCCTGTTTTCCTTATAAGCTTTCCTTATATAGGTCATTTGCATGCTTACCCTAGATTATAAATTCCATGTTGGGATCAGGTGCCTTAAAGTTAGATATGGTGGGATTAGGACTTCCAATATAAATGGTGATACATTGCTCAAAGATCGCAAGACAGGACTGTGACAAAGTGTAGAATCCAGATACCCTAAATCAAGTGCAGGGTCTTGATCAGTGTGTTGCATCATAATGTGGAAATATGTCTGCCTGTAGACACAGATACAGCAAATATCTGTGAATACCAAAGACAATTTTGTGCCCAACATTTAATTGAAAGGAGTCAGTTTCAGATCTCAGCTGAAACTTTAAGTCTGAGGGCGGGATCTGACCCTAACTCAGATTAAACTATAAAGTTACTGGGGCATTGTGGATCTCTCATAATTTCTTAACTGACTCATTTTCCTTGGCTAATGGGATTTTATTAAAAGTGATATGTACCTGTAAGATCACATTTATGTGAGTAATGTTTCTTTGTATTAGAAATAAGTAGACAGACCAATGAGTCAAGAATTATAGTGGGAAATAATTGACTAAACTGATAAAAAGTAACCATCAGTAGCCTATTATTCCAAAAGTAAAAGGCTTGCATCCTAATCACAGCTGTGTAAATCAGTGGAATAATGTCCTAGGAGGTTTTGTTCCTGAGAATCTACTATATAATAATAATGCCATTTCATCCAACACTTTCTCAGTAATCAGCATGTTTCAGTGATAGCTCTTCACTGATATGCTCAAGACACAGTTAAGATAGTTAAAATGCAGTTTTCAAAGCAAACCCATCTTTACAAAACACCCATTTTGTATTTTTAACACAAGTGTATTTTTAGTGGTTTGATGAAGTGTTGTGAGCTGCTTTCAGAGTATTATCTTAGAAATTAAATGCTACAATTCTCAATATGAATTTCCAATCATTCTATGTATATGTGTGATAAGACTTAGTTTGGTTTATATCCTGTTACTAGACATAGTGTGTAATTTTTTACTTCTACTAGAAACAAAACCCCTTTAAATATGATTTTCTTTTCATTGATATAAATGAATTTCTGTGAACTCTGAAAACATTGTTCTTTTCATTTCTCTATGAAAAAATCAGAATAATTCATGAACAACACAGAGTGTTGTTAGGAATTTTGGGTTGTATTGATCATACTTAAAATAAGTTCTTGTGCATTCAACACCAATCATAAAAAATTGCAGTCTTTCATATTGCTGAGTGCTTTGCTGTTCTAAATATGAGTAAATGCTCCAGGCTGCATGTCTTGCATGTGTTTCTGCAAGAATAGAATTTTATGAACAGTATGGCCTCCTTTTTCCTTCTGTTTCAAGATTAATAGTGTGTATGAGAAACTGAAATGGAAGGTGGAAAGCTCAAAGCTGAAGGGCTTATTTTTCTAGGTTTACTTTTCACACCTTTTGTTTGGAAATTTGGAGTAATTTAAATTAAAAAGATAAAGAGATATAATTATAATAAAAACAAAAATGTGATCATGCTGAAAAATTTACTGGGGTGGCTATTAGTAAGAGATTTCATATTCCCTTAGTTGTACCCATGAGGTGATTTGATTTCTAAATAGTTCAAAATTTTTTATTATGTAGTGTTTGCTGTTTTTCCAAGCTCAATATCAATCTTGATAGAAGACTGTAAAAAGTACATGCACATACTATATTTGTGTCTTGTAGGTCATTAAATTCCTTCTAGAAGTGTCAGTAATTGGTTTGGGTAAATTTGTCTTTTTTTGTGGAAGAGGTACATTGTTTTTTATAAAATTCTGAAGAGTGCACAGCAGTGGTATAAGCCACAAGGTTCACCTCTGGCATCAGAGGAGAACTGCAGTAGTCATCTTGCTTCATTAGAGGCACATCTTCAACATTACAACTTCCTATAAGTGTTGAAGTTCAAGCAAGAAGGTAGGGCATTAATTCTACCAGTTACCCTTTCTAAGAATGGTTTATGGATATCTTTTGTTATCAAACCACATCTATATTAGTCTGATAATTGGTGAAAATAACTTACATATAACCTAAAGATTAATTAGGAGATACATTTAAACAAACTCAGAGATAAAATCTGCCTCAAAAGTGTTAAGTATTATATCTTGAATAATCAAAATTAGCTATTGTTTTGCTTTCATTGTTTCAACAAACTTTGAGAAAAGCCTTTGCTCTCAGGAAGACGTGAACTCTAGCCTCTTATAAATATGTCTGAGGTGTGTGGCAATGGATATTTAATTTGCTGTCTGAATTTGAAAAATATTAGTTTAGTATCCACTTTAAACATAGCCCAATATATTTAATATTAAGCTTTAATTAACTAGACCTTATTTTAATGATTTTCAGCTTGTATCTCTAGGGGAATTCAAAACATCCCCGTTCTGCCATTGAGACACTTGGCAGAGCCACTGAAGCACTAGAATCTTAGTCACAAACTGCAGGGTTTCTCTTACAAAATAAACCAAGTGAGAAGAACCAGTGTTGCTTGATCTAACTACTTTTTATAATCTTTATATTCACCATATATATGTTATTTGACATTACTTTACATTTCTGTACACTTTGTGTGCCTTTACATATTGTAAATTACACTGTAATTTTTATTTATTTGGAGCTTATGTACTACATTAGGTTAAGCTTCACCACAGGCTTTGTTCCGTACTTTCAGACAGTATTAAACAACAATTTAAATAATGTCATAATGAGCTAAGAGTGTCACCACAGTCTCAAACAAATAAAGGCTTAATATAGGTCCTGAAATAAATGGAAAGACGCTCATTAACTTTCACCATTCATCAGATTGTCCCTAATTGTTCATCATGAAGATTGTTAATCAGAGAAGCAGGATAAGGTTTAGCCGATTTGACCTTGCATACCTGCATGACTGTTGTATTATGCTTAGAGGGTTTGGTGAGTCTTTTTGTTTTAATTTTCTGCAGTTTGTGTACATAATCATGCAATGTAATGGGCTTTTTTCTTCCTTTTTATTTTTTTTGAGTCAACAAGCAACAGAAAAGTAGTGTGTAAGTGTGGCTTTGAAAAGAGACATTTAATATGTGTTTCTCATATCATTATATGATGCTGATAAAATTATACAGTGTATTTTATGTGAAATGCAGGGAGTCATTAATGTCAGATGTCATAGTAAGGCTATATTCCTAGTTAGCAACAGTAGCTGTTCAGCAGTAGTGCAAAAGTAATGGCGCTGTTGTTTCCTTAGTCTGTTTCTCTCTGGACTGAATTTGATAATGCAACTAACAGCACAGTCTCTTTGACATTGATATTCCATGTGCGCAAGAAATAGAAGTAGTGTGTATTAATGGAGACCATGGTATTGTGATTTTCCAACAGCAGAATAAGAATGGTTTTGAAGGAGAGGAAATATTTCCTGACTCCCAGTGCTTTAGCTGCAGGCTGATAAATAGCGTGGTTTGGAATCAATTTCAGCATTGATCTGAAAGATAATCCTCTTCACAACAACCACGTCCCGAGGTTTTTACTGTCAGGTGTGAAAATGAATAGCAGGTCCTAAATAAATAAAAAAAAGAAATAGAAAACAGAATGAGGCCTACAGGGAGAGGGATAGGTAGTTATTTGTCTGTCACACATGAGCTAATACACTGCAGACATTTACTTAGGAAAAAGGCGAGCTGTACGTGGAAAGGGTATTTATTTTCTTAATTGCCAAAACGATGCTCTGAAATTGAAGAATCAATCATGTTTATTGTTATATGTGGGAAATTAAAAATATACAGTATACAGTAATTTAACTTGCAGCGCAAGGAATCCATAGTACACTTCTAATCGATATTCTGTACTTCATGCTAGCTTGGTCATGTAGGGCACTGGGAGGGGAAGAAAAAGCTGTGGATGTAGACTCAGCTGTTCAACTTGGAAGGCTTTTATTCAACAAATATGGATTACAAGAGGTACCTGAGAGAATACTTGTTAGTGTTTTGAGTTGTGTATTTAACACAGTGCCTAAGAATTTCTGGGAATCAGAAAACAAGAGTTTTAGTTTTCCAGTTAAAATATGCTAGAGGAAAGAAAGAAAATATTTTACTGTCCTTCAAAAGATGAAAAGCTCATCCTATCCCACTGGCCACAGCTAAATGGACTTAAGGCACGCAATTCTATCTAAGCCATTACCATCTTCATTACTTTGTCACATCATCATATTTGATTGAAACAAAAGGGCGTTTTTGAGTGAGACTCAAATTACAAGCTGAGCAAATGTTTTCCTGTGTACAGAGTGTGTCCATACTACAGCCTTTAGATGCTGCCTGAACTTCATTCACATCATGAACAGGTTAGCTTGACAGGAGATTTCAGGGACCTCTGACTCATAGTTGTAATTTCACTCTCCCTATCTAAAGTTTCCCAAGATTTTGAAATACTGTGTCTCTGCATGCAAACAAATTAATTTCTTTCAGGCTCAGCAAATACAGTTGAAATGTATCTGATCAACAGAGGTAGTTCATTACAATATGTACATCATTCCTATATATCATGACATCATCTTATTTCCATCATTTAAAGCACTTTAAAAATGAAAAGTGGTGATACTTAAAATGTCATGTAGACACCTGAGTTTGTCTATCACCCAAAATGAATTGGATTTCATACCTGAGATACCACATCATCATTCTGCCAGCATGAATAGCCAGAATTGTACTGGTTGTGCTGACCTTCACATTTAAGGCTCTTGTGCTTCCCTGCAGACAGTTTTCAGACTAGGTTAAGGTTGTTGCTATGATATGTTATTATCTCAAGTTTTCAGGAGCTATTCAGATATTCTTCTTTCTAAGATAATTATTTCCATGTGATCCAGCTTTTTTCTAGTCCAGGAAAACATCTGACTTGTAAGTAAAAACCCAGTTTCTGTGAAGTGAATGGGAATTTTAACACAGACAAAGCAATGGACATGATTTCACATCCCTTCCCACCTTTAATGAATATCCACTATGGCAGAGGGCCAGGCAAAAAGTGCACAAGTTTTTCTGATGGGGGTCTCAGGGATTTGTTTCAATTTCAGAGAGACCACAAAGCTTGTAGTAGTTGAAGAACTGGAAGCTGACATACTCCTGAGATACATTTCAATAAAGCTAAGCATGGTGGATAAAATCTAGGTAATTATATGCATTGTTTGTAGCATAAAAAGTGTTTCTACTCAGTTTTTTCATTAATATTTACAAGACACTTTGAAAAATTAAAGAAGAAAGGGTAAGGTTTGTAAGAATGCTACTGACTAGTGAAATCTGTCTTCTTGGAAGTGAAACTGGAATGTAGAAAACATATGAATTGTGCAGAATATGGAGAATAAGTAATCAAAGATAAACCCTGAGGAATTTTCAAGTACCAAGAAAACAATTACATCTTTGGAATTTGGCCAGGACAGTAATCCTGGGAATTTTATTCTTAGAAGTTTCTGTCTTTCATAGTCATCAGGACCTAATTTTCATAACTTCCAGCAGCAGCGTGTTTGCTATTTCCACTTTGGGAATATTAGATTTTTAAAATATCCAAATAATTTTGCTACTGCTTAATCTTAAGACCTAACAGAGATTTATTTCATATAGAATATATATCTGCAAATGTAGGGTCATTACATTTGACTGTAAATAAGAACTGTTTGTCATCCACATACCTCACATATGAAATTGGATAATAAGCTGCTGTTTGATAGCGGCCTCTGAAGCAAGCAATTATTTTCTGTGAGTATATGAGTACATTTACTGTTAATTAATTCATACTTTGAGTCCTGTTGGAAAGTGCTGCCTTTCATTGGTGATTGAAGTAGTTAATAAGTGTCAAATTTTACTAATCACTCGTAAACCTCTGTGCAAACATCACTAAAACAAAATGTATATTGGCACAAATAAAATAATCTCATTTAAATAGTTATTTTCAAGGTGAAGTATACCAAAACCAAGATTATTGGTTACATATATTAATTGATGGGAAGCTATATTGTGCTTTTGATTTTCGTTCACTTGACTGTAATAGTTATAAAACCACACAAAAGTGAAGCATTGTTCAAATCATCAAGCAAAGTTCAATTCATCAAGGAGTAGTGCTGGCAAAACCCCCATTTTATTGGCTACTTCTGTTTAGGCTTGGATGATGATGCTGGCTTTTAGATACTGATGCAAGTCTGGATTAATATTACTGTTTTTATTGATTTGATTAGTCATGGGAACCTTCCATTCCATTACTGGTTTTTATTAACTGAATCGATACAAATTATATTAGTGCTTCAAAGCATGAATATCAATTTTGGTAGGCCTTTTGCTAACGTTTGAACTTCAGGGCCTACGTAGAGAAAATAACTTGTACTTTTTCAGATTTTTAGAAACTTTTACTTGCTTCTGTGAATGAAATAATCTCATTATTCAGTAATTCCTTTCTACAAAGGGAACTGTTTCTGAGTATAATACTCTCAGCCTGCTATTTCAGATCAAAAAAAGTTGCAGTTTCTTTTGGGGGGTGTCACCTAATTAAGTTTGTGTCTGTATTTTAATAATGTTTAGAAGAGGGCTAAAAAGAGAGGTGGGATGGTGGAATGAAAACACAACTGAGGAATTAGAAGTGAGATTAAAAAAGTGCCTTGCGAGGTCATTAGCTTTGTAGTACAGTTAAAAGTACTTGTTACTGACAAATTTTCATGGACATTAATGTTGCATTGTTGATCCGTCTGAATCTTTGCCAGTTGCTCGGTGAAGATCTTGGTGAGTGACAGGGAATAATGGAGATGAAATTAAAATCAAATTTAGACACAAATATATAATGAAGACATAATAATGTAGGGCTGGAATAGTGATTTAAAGTAAAGCAATGTATGAGTGTTGAGGAGTCACTTACCTAAAAAATTACTGGACACCTTTTTACCTGATTCACAGGGCCTCTGGAAGGTTTTATGAAGGATAGTTAACATTAAAGAGGGTGGCCGGTCAAGACAAGAGTGTCTTTGTGACCTTTCCTCTGTCATGTAACACTGTGGTGTCAGTTGTTCTCTGAACAGTGGCTTCAAGCCCAGGCCCCCTTTCAACTTCTCTGGGAGGAAGATTTGTATTCCCTCTCTCCGTGTCTAACATGCCACCCAAATGGCAGAGGAAAAGTAAGATGTCTCCTGAAAAGACCCTATATACATACATGAGGTCAGACTGGATCATTTCCAGGGTTCTCATCCAATCTAATTTGTTATATGGTTAAATGAATCGAGCTTTTGTGGCAGGTGATTATGGCTCTTTTAACATACTTGTGAGTATGGTAATAACCGTGGCTATCACATCTTACTTCTTTAACTTATAATTCACCTGGATAAAAAGGATATTTCCAGTTATGGAATATTGAGAGAGAGAAGAAAGGGGGATATAGCCTATAACGAAGACTTTAAAAACTATTTTATTGACGATGTTTATCAATTTATGTCAGCAGAATACAGCTGATGGCTTATTGGAATAAACACACCAAGTGCTTACCTATTGTCTGCTGCTTTTGGTCTGGAGGAGATACAAAATACTTGCTTGAGAGGTTCAGAAATAGCTGTCCAGTTCCTTTTGCATATTGATGCATCAGTGTTTGCAGCTGCTCGTGTATCATAACACATAAGTACTGCTGCTGCCACTGCAGAGGCCTGCTTGGGAATTGCAATACTGGGACTCAGCCCACCTGGCTGTCAAGTTAAACCAATTTACAGGTTACCAGGACAGCAGCATAACATATGGCAATATTAAAAAAAAATGAATATTATAAACAAAAAATATTTTAATGTGTGTTCACTATATTGAGTGCATATTTATAAGCTTCTAGACTGTTTTGGATTTACATAAGTTAAGTGAAAAATCTGGCTTCACAGTTTTATTTACTGTCAGATTCCCAGCTGTCTTTGGTCTTGATATTATTGCAAGACATTCAATAAAAGAGGACGAAAAAAAACCAACATGCACTTGATGTTACTTGGAAATATCATTGATTTTTTCCTGTATTGGCAGCTGGCCTCCTGGACAGGATTCACAGCTTATGAATATGCCAAAATTGATTTTGCACTTCATACGGCTTACTATTTTATTACAATGGAGAAGTAATCTTGGTTATTTCTGTAAAAAATAGAAAGTTCCATGTAAATGATAAAACTGTTCAGATCTTACGCCTGCAGCTCTCAACAGGTGCTAGTAGGTTTTCATTTAGACCTAATACACTTTAAAAAACCTAATAACGTATTGTTTAACTTGCAGCATGGGCTTTTCCTGTTCCATAATACAAAACCGAGTGCAAAGGAGTGCCTCTGTGCTGCTCAGATTCTTGCTGTTATATATAATATTCCCTTTCTATTAACTGAAAATAATTTTTAGAAGAGCAGTTTATTCAAAGTAGAATAAAAAGGTGGAAATAATAATTTTCCTCTAACATATGTATGTTTTTAAAATGAAGTTCAATACATCTTTAGTGGTCATACCATTAATGTTCTAGAATAAATTCTTATAACTATAACTACCACTGGATATTCACAAAAGAAAGAAGTTTACTTTACCTAATTGAATGGTCCCCAAGCATATGTTCAAGTCAGATTGTACTTAACCTCCCGGGAATTCTTGTTTGAGAGTCTGTTGCCCCCAGTCTCCTCTTTGTCATGGGTCTTCCTGGCTGGAATGTATTTCTCTTTAGATAGTCAGTAGTATATAACTGGATGGATCATCAAACAGATCCTGATTAGAAAAAATAATTTAAGATAACACATGCTGTAAGATGAGATCAAAATGTGAATTTTCTTGTGGTTATGTTTATGACCATTACACTTCCAATGTGACTGGGCTCAGCCCCTCTGTGTACATGGGTATGTGGGCAATAAATTCTCTCACTTTGAGTGGGTCTGGAATAGATGTATACCAGACTCTAGATAATATAATCCTGTTTGGTTGATAATCTCTGAAGATTTTGTTCATCACTTGTGTTTATTTAAAGAATAAAAAAAACTTCTCAGCTTTCCTATTTTCCTCACACAGCTTGGTTGATAATGTAGAATAGGCATACAGTTACAAAGTTAACTTGATCATTAATAATTATCAACTATAGCCATTTCTGATATGAAATACATCATCTGAAATATGGATTTAGTTTCCTTTCTCACTACAGTTAGAAAATAGAGAGCTATGCTGGACATCTTGCAGTTCTAAAGTGTAATATCTCTTTATTTTTGAGGCCAGATACTCTTCTGAGAGCCAATATATTTTCTTGATGAGTTGCTTTGTGTTGCTCTGGTGAAGAATGCTTAATCTGGAATGGTGCCGAGATGAAAACTCTGCCCAACATACTTACCTGGCAGACAAAAATTTAAGGAAACAAAAATAAACTGCAGCCCGTGATTTGGAATTGCATTGAGAAGAAAATCTGTGCCATTGTGACTTGATTTTTAGTAAGGGAAAACAACATTTTTAATTTTTTTTGTTTGTTTTGTTTTTGTTAGAGCAGACAGTGCTCTAACACAGAGAATAGTTAACCAGTTAACTAGACTCTAACTTAAGAAGTCATCCAAAGCTGGGAGGATAAAAGAGTAGCACATGCATTTTGGTCTAGTGATGTACGTCTTAGTTGCTTTTTTCTTTTATTTGTAATATATTATCTAATTCTTTAACAAAAGCCCCAAGAAACCAACTTGGCAGTAATTTTTTTTTCTGGAGTGTTATGCTGTTCTACACACACAGGTGAAATGTTTGCAATGGTTATGTAGGAAAGCCAGTGCAGGAATATTTGAAAACTGAAATGGTCAAAATGAAAAGAAGCAATTAAAGCAAGCAAGAAAAGAGAATATTATTACTATAAAAAATTAAGAACCTTTTTCTTCTGACACACACTTAGCTGAAAGTATTCATATGAAGACAAGCAACTGTGTAATTGTAAGATTAAGATATAAGCCTAAAAAAACAGATTAGAAAGAGCTGATTAGAAATTTTTCAAGAAGGAAAAGCATCAGTCACTATGAAATTATCATTAGTTGAGGAAAATGTTGAAAACTCCTCTGCTTTCCCAATATTTAAGTTCATGTTACTGAATTTAAGGCAATTGTATAATTGTTAGTTTTTATGATTTGTAGTGTTTAAAAACGGGTAAATTAAAAAATAAAATTGCAGTCTCCATCAGAACCTCTGGGAATCCTTCTGAGCTTTGAAGATACTGAGTCATGTTCTCATGGATTAGGTTCTTCTTCAAAAGTAACACAGTATCACAAAATATTCTGAGTTGGAAGGGACCCACAAGGATCATCAAGTCCAGCTCTTGGCCCTGCTCAAGACAACCCCAAGAATTACTCCGTTAACCAGCCCCATGAATCACAAGAAGTAAAACTTGGAGAGAACAGTTCGAGGATACCCTCTTTTATATTGTGTTCCTCTGCCCTTTGGATATACAATTTTGTCTGGAGTTGTTTGGTTTTTACATGTACTTCACCATCCTCTGAATCTAGATAATTAGGTGAGACATTGAAGTGGTCTGTCAAAACAGGCCCTTAGCTAACTACCATTATATACAGTGCCACAGGCTTCTATTGACTTCAGTTGCAGCTGTGTTCCTCACTATTGACCCATCCTGGGACTGAATTAACAGCTTAAATAAAATTTTACATGAATTCACAACATGCTCCACTTCACCCTCCTCATTCACTGTTCCACTTCCATTTTGCATGTTATATGCCAAACTTCCCACAGTTCAGTAAATCTGAAAGACTTTGGGTCATATGTTCATTAGTTGAAGTTTTCTCTCTGGAACCCATAGTGTAATTAGAAATCTATTTAATATGATGGTAACTATTAAAGTCAAGCCATTCGATCACTTTACCGTTGTTATAAAATTGTACAATTCTAAACTATGCATGCAGAACACTCAAAATTCCTATTAAAGTTATTTAATTAAAGTTTAATTTGTGCTTACAAGAGGTTCTAGTGCCTGAAAGCTAAAAGCACCCTTTACATTTAAAATATTTAAAAGTTAAAGTGTTTAATTTTATTACTAGAAAGAAACCCAAGATTTCATTATATAGAACCTGATAATATTTTTTTAATATAATTTAGGAATTCAAAAATAAAGTAGTTAAAGTAATTTTTAAATGCTTACATTTGCAGCAATTCTGAATAGCAGACTGCTGTCCTTTGTGTTTGAGCATGGCGTGGAGAAAAACATTTCTTAATCGTTGAAAATCAGGAGTTTTGGGACCTTTTCTTGGCTGTGATGCTGACTTCTGTCTTATAGTTTATCTAGTCCCTCTTGTTTCTGCATCAGTAAAATGGGCAAACCTACATTTAATTAGTATTTGCAAGATGCTTTGCCATAATTTATGATCTCAGTAGAGAACTCTGTTGGAAAGTCTACTGAAGATATATTCAGTATTTCTGCAAGTCTGGCTTTTTCAATTATATACCTAATGATGTATGTCTTTGAACATCAGACATGACTTTTGACTTCCAAAAGTTTTTAAAATCTGTTCCTAAATTGATATTTAATATGTACATCATGCATAGAAGTAATATGAGTTACTATATATATAAATAAGTCTTGGCAGGAAAAAAGTGCACTTTTTGAGAAGCAGCATTTAAGCATGTAACTATATCATAATAAATGCATGCTAATCTCTTTCATCCCATACTAGGAAATTTTTTCATATCAAACATCTTCCTCAGAAGTTGTAGGGAATAGGTAAATTCATTTTGTGAATTAAACTTTTCATGGCAGTGAAAACTTATGTTTTAAGGCCATAAGTATGTAAGTGCCAAACTGCTATTGCTTCATGTAGAAAACTCAGTGCAGAGTGTATATAAAATGAAAGACTGTTAAAAAATATACTTCTCACAATGGTAGATGATGTGGAAATGAGGATTAAGGTTCCTGCCCAGCAGCTGAGTGTCCTGTTATGTCAAAATGACAATTTGTACGTTATTTCACCTACTTTGCAATACCACTGGCAATTTGTTTGTTATATTTTACTGCATTTGATTTGCCTGATTCTTAGTTTAAATGTGTTTGTCTTTGAAAGACTGGCCTTGGTATTTTTTTCTTACAATTCTTGAGGCTGAGGTAGTTTAGTTGATTGGCATTTACATGATTTGATTTCACATTAAAAACTTATTCTTTTTGAACCCTGGGAAGTATTTTATGTAGTTTTGAGATGTTATCATAAAGCATTTCTAGTGTTCTGAGGTCTTGTTTTTCCCGTTGACCTGCATTTTCATTTCAGTGTATGTTTCAGAGTAATCCTGCAATTTTTGTTACAGTCCCTATTCATTCAGCAAATAGAACACTTTTCAGGATCAGACCTGAGATCTTCTTTGGAAGAGATTTCTTTTTAAACTGCCTAAAGCAAAGAAAAAGGTATCATTTTTATCTTGATTTGCACCAACAATTTGTAGATAGAAATTAGGAGTGTAAAGAAGGTCAGTAAGACCAGCAAATGCTTTGAAAATTGATTTTTTAAGTCTTTAAATTTTCCATACAGTATTTTCCAAGTAAAGAGAACGGTAGCCATGGAGACACCATCACTGATAGGAAATTGAAAAAAAAATTTTTACTTGATTTTTTTTTTCTCTTTGTCTTTATGATAACATCCTTTTGTAAATTTTGCATTAAGAAGATTTCATAAAAGAAAAAAAACTGGACTTGGAAGGGAACAGACTAAGAAAGTACCCATTTTCACAGATTCACGGAATAGTTAGGGTTGGAAGGGACCTGTGGAGATCATCTAGTCTAACCCTCCTGCCAAGGCTGGGTCACCTAGAGCAGGTTACACATGTACAGGGGGTTTTGAATGGCTCCAGAGAGGGAGACTCCATGACCTCCCTGGGCAGCCTGTTCCGGTGCTCTGCAACCCTCAGTGGAAAGAAGTTCTTCCTCATGTTGAGGTGGAACTTACAGTGGTTTAGTTTATGTACATTACTCCCTGTTCTGTCTCTGGCACCATCCTCTTGGCACCTGCCTTTGAGATATTTATATGCATTAATGAGATCCTCTCTCAGTCTTTTTTCTAGACTAAACAAGCCCAGCTCCCGTAGTCTCTCCTCATAAGAGGAGAACATTTTGTACAAGATGTCACTAAGCTTTGAAGAAACTAGTAGAATAACCTTCTCTCTTGTACTGATTGTCCTATAGAAGGCTTAAAATACCTGGATTGAAGAAAATTAATGTTTGCTATAATAGGCAACATTTCTTGCTAGTTTTGATATTCAGAAATCTCATAACACCTGTTAAAATTGAATCAGAATTCATTGCTGCTGGTGTTTTAAATATGGCCTTTTAATATTGTTTAGCATTTTAAGTAACAATAAGCTCCCTTAAAAGATATGCTTTTCATTGTAATGAGAGATATCTCAATAAAAATATACTGGCTTTGCCATAATGACTTGCTCAATGCAAAGTAATTTGAGCAGACTTTCTAGAAGTTGGATAGGGTAGCATCTATTTGATGTGAAATGCTATGTGGTATTGTTCCTTCACGCTATTTAAAAGCTGCCTTCATTCTTTAAAGAGAAAATTCTTGCATTTCGGAGTGAACTGTAGAGTGGTTTTCATTCTGGTCAAAAAATGGCAATTCTTACACCTCAGAAGAAATTCTATCCGTACAAAATGAGGGATAAAAGACAATGAAGAACACAAGGAGTCAGATGAAGATAAAAAACAGATAACATACTGCATATTAATTGAATTATATTGATTCCATGATATCCACAGTTTAGAAAGAATAAAATAAAACTGAAAAAAAACACCAGGGAAGCAACCAAAACTTACACAAGCTTTTTCAAAGAAGACACATGTGAGACCAAAGTACCTAAATTAAAATAGTCTAGGAGAGAGTTGAGCACATAAAAATCTAAAAAGTTAATTATTCATTTTCTGGAGTCAAGCAGTAGCCTGAAGCTAAGAAATGGAAGTTCAGGTGAGTTATTAAGAGTAGGCACTTAATATCTGAGTAGTAGAATAGCCTACTGAAATGCATGGTTATACTCCGTAAATGTAGATACTTAATAATGAGTTAGGAGAAGACGGCATTTGACATATATTGCTGATCCGTGACCTGATCCAATGCTTGTTGCAGTGATCTTCTTCTCAGATGCTGGATTAAATGTGTAGTGTATCAGAGCACCTAAAGTACTTCTTTTTACTATGATTAAATAATGCATATATAAGGTTCTTAAGATTTTATGTATTTAATCTTCTGTAATTCAGATGTAAAATAGAAATCCAGGCAAACATTGCTAAACAGGTCAACATAGGCCTGAGCCTCATGAAAGTCAAATGCATTCCGATTAAATAGCAGCTTAAATGCTTACCTAAATTGGATCTCAATTTGCCCACTTTAAAATTTTATCTCTGTAACTATCTCTGCTATCTATCAACTCAGGGTTTCTGTAATACATCAGATGTTTACAAATATTAGGCATCCAGCATATCTTTAAGAATTTGTATTTAACAGAGATTCCTTTTTCTAATTTTAAAAAGTATTCCTTTTAATGATGTTCAGAAACCATAACTGGCATGATGAGATATTTGTAGATATGTAAGTCATGGTGAAATTTTGAGTCACATGAAAATTACCTTAAACATTAATTGCTAATGTACTATTATTAACTACTTTCATTTTGCTCTCTGCTTGATATAATGCAAGGGGAGGTCACTGGAACTAATAGGTAGCTGTAGTAATTAATTAGTGTATTACCACAGTCAGTTGCCTCCCAACCCCATGCAAAGCATCAGGTGTTGCCATTTTTGGGTATGATGACCTAGGATCAAACAGAAAAGCCAACATAGAAATGAGATGAGGGTCATCAGCTCAGCATCATTCAGAAACAGCCTCATGACTTCAGTTCTGCAAGTTGCTCTTCTGCCATGGTTGTGTCCTGTGCCCACCGCACAAGGAATAACTTGGACCATATTAATTCATTTTGTAATGAATAGCACAGAAATGTGCCATTCATGTAAAAAGTTTTTTGGATTAGAATTACCGATGGAAAAGCTCATACATTTTTTTCCCAGAAAAAAAATGTTATACAGCAGGTAGTGCTTTGATGAGTGGAGCTACATAAGAATTGTCTGGGGCCTAAGCCAAGGGATATTATTTACAATATGTCAGCTGGAGTTGCAGTGTAGACCTTAACCCACTTCCAAAGATGCTGCAGTTAACCTAACTTACACTGAAATGCATTTGCATTATCAGTTATAACTATATGATAATTTAAGAAGCTTTTGATAAAGTCTTTCAGTTCAGTTGATAGTTGTGTCTGCCTTCTAGAAGAGGACGTTCAGGAATAAATGGGAATGAGGACAGGGAAAGGGAAAGGAGCTATGCCAATGTTAGTTCATTGTTGAAGTTCAGATGCAACCACAGCTCACAGCATGGAACCTGCTGTCAGATGACTTAGTTGAGGTCTTCTGTTTACTAGTTTTTGTGTTTGGTTTGGATTTTTTTGTTTGTTTCTTTTCCTGTGATAAAACAAATCTATGGCAACTGTCTTGGGAGTCAGAAGAAAGAGAAATTGTTTTAGTTCTGCCACAGTTGTGGAATCTCTTTGCCATATTTTGTGCTGGTCGTTTTCACAAACTGCTTGTAAAAGTAGGCTTCTACCCAGTAGAATGCATAATATCCACCTTCTGTTTGATTTTTTCCTCAGAAAGTAATGATTTAATGTCTTCTGATCTACACATCTTTCAGGTTTCACTAAAGTTTAGGAATTATATGTTTTGGTGTTTCTACTCTTTTGGAATTAGTCTGAAAACTAGTGAACTCAAAAGTTACTAGAGGGAAGAAAGGGCAAAAAATGGTTTTAGTTTGTTTACCTCAGAAATCAAACTAAGCCCACATTTTTAGACGTGCTTGAATTGTTCTCTGTGCCTCATTTGATGCCTCTCTCAGTGCCTTATTTGTCTTCACAATTTTAATTTTCTAATTAATATTACTAATACAAAAGTACCCATAGTAACAATGGCCAGTACTGGTTTTGTTATTTTTATCATGATTTCTAAAACCTTAAAAAAAAAAAAACAGATATTTTTTAATGTAAGTGGTCTGTCAATATATTAAATCTGTAGCTGCAGACCAGCTCTATTCCTGAACATTGTAAGAAATACCTAAATCAGCTAATCATAGAGCAGTGGTAAAAGATCCTTGCATCATCTCCCCTGATAAAAAGTCTACACTTAGTATATAAAAACTTTGTGTGAACTGCTGAAGTTCAGAAAAAGTTAAGTAAGTTAAATAGATTTCTCTGTATACAATAATCAGCTCCATTCTGCTGTACTTGTGGAGGCTTCTTTCATACAACTGATGTAGGCTTTTTTCTTTTACTTTTTTCAACAACTTGTGGATGCAACTGGAAAACAGAACTCCATGTGCAGGAAAGAAACACTTCTAGCAAGGAAAAAAAGGTGAATCTAGAAGAATATTGCTCCATTCACCTAAAGGGGAACAATCTGGTCATCAAATGGAGACATGATCAATGTGACAAATAGAGGAAGGTGAAAACCATTCTCCTGAAGATTTATGAATAGAAATGCTCCCTACTCAATCGGGAAGTGAAGCAGTAAACTGTAATGATTTGAGGGTCTTACAGTTTTCTTTCCTAATTTCAGAGGATTGTTTACATAATAGATACATGTTTTAACTTAAATAATGGATTTTTTTTCCGAGTTCATAGATCTTGACACTTGCAGTGAGGGATAATGCTGAAGAATGGTTTCCCTGTAGAGAGGGAGGCAATAAATTGAGTTATTTTGAGTGACAAAGCATTACTGAACCAGCATATCAGTCTTTGAAATAATTGTTGAAGCTGGCAAGGAAGTTTGTGATTTGTGAAGTCAGACTTTCTGCTGTAGTCATTAGTAACTGTAAAATGATATAGGGGATATAAAGTAAAACAAAACAAAACAAAACCACACACACACAAACAAAAACCTCCAAACAAAACAAAAACAGAAAAAAAAAAGAAATAGAAAAGAAAACATCAATTATACAGTAAAAAAAAAAGAAATATGTTCAGAGTTCCATGATCACTGAGCTATATTCACTTAGATTAGTGTGGTTGATGGGTTTGAGGGGAAGGAGATTGGAGGACAAAGCTATTGGCTTTGTTAAGACTGATGAATTAGTTCAATTACTGCAGCTGGAATTCAAATAGAAAGCACTTTTACTGCATCTAAGCTGGTAAATGGGAGTGAAATAATTGAACCAAGAGTCATTTCAAATACTAAGTGATGGCATGTCAAAAAGACACCAAGTGATGTATGGGGTTTCCTTATACAGTCCTTCATACTTCTCCCGTCAAACTTTCAAACAATACAGAAAGTTAAATTTGGCTTTCCTGGTACACAAGAATTCCATGCTGCTGGGCCATGATCTTACTTGATATAAAGTCATGCAAATTCATTGATTTTAGTAGAATATCTCTTCCTGTGTTTAATTCTCTTGAATATTTGTACTGCCCTCAATGATTGTCTTTATGATAGTACCCAAAACATATTTATGGAGAAGACAAGAGTAGTCAATACTACTGATAGTTAACTTTTGTTTGTTGAAGAAGATATTTTTGTTCCTTAGGAATAATTATTTTTCAAAGGAGGTAAGTGTTATTTTTTATTTAGAATGATAGCAAGAAGATTAATTTTGGCACTAAAGGAAGAGAGTTAGATATCATTAGATGGAATTCACATAGTATGCACTCATTATACCTACGATATGTTTTTCCAAATGAATCCCCAGAGACTTGGCTTTATGGGAATATTATTTCAGAATAACTTTAATGTGTTCAACTTGTATTATTTGGCGACTGCTCACACCTTTTTAAAAAGTAAGTTACTCTGTGCCTTAGTATGTAATTTTTGGAATAGCATGCCTCCTATACTGAGTTTGTGTCCTTAAGATTTTCTGGCAGTCTCCCAAATAACTTGCTTAGCACCATGACTGGCATGTGTGTGAATCTATATGTATTGACAACAGCTTGACCAGATGTCACTTCATTCAAATGCTGGCAGTCATGTAAGTATTCATTTTTGAGTACTAGTAAGTTCATGTTTCTCTTATAACAACTAGACCTTTAGTGAAATCCTTTTTGGATCAGTGCACAGCTTGAAAAGTGGACTATTTTTAGTAAACAGTTGGTAAAATATAAGGTACTTTTTTGCCTCAAGAAGTGTCACTAGGATGTAAACATCCACCTTACAAGGTAGTATACACAAGGAAGAGCAGACGATCCTTGAACTGGAATAAATCATAACTCTGAGTAAAGGGACGTAATTACAAAGAATGTTGATTTATTTGTTCATCTGCTAAGGAATTAGCCTGATGACATGTTTCTGTAGGCCTTTCAGGTGACATAGTTAAACATCCACTGGTAAAAATTAGCGTTGTGGTTTAACACCAGCTGGCAACTAACCTCACACAGTTGCTCATTCATTTCCCTTCCATAGTGGGATGGGGGAGAGAATCAGAAGAGTATAAGTGAGAAAACTTGTGTGTTGAGATAGGTAAAGCAAAAGCCATGACACAAGCAAAGCAAAACAAGGAAGTAATTCACTGCTTCTCACGGGCAGGCAGGTGTGGTATGCCATATGGTCTGGGATATCCCTTGGGTCAGTTGGGGTCAGCTGGCTTGGGTGTGTCTCCTCCCAACATCTTGTGCACCCCCAGCCCACTCACTGGTGAGGTGAGATGAGAGGCAGAAAAGGCCTTGACTCTGTGTAAGCCCTACTCAGCAATAATGAAAACATCCCTGTGTTATCAGCACTGTTTTCTGCACAAACCCAAAACACAGCCCCTTACTAGCTACTGTGAAGATAATTAAGTCTACTCCAGCCCAAACCTGTAAAATCCTCCCCATACGTTTTCTCTGGAAATCAAGGTGAAAGGACTGATGTTGGACTTGGTGATCCTTAGGGGTCCCTTCCAACCTGGCAGATTGTGTGATACTGTGACTGGCTGTGTGATTAAGCACTGTATAACCTATGAAAATACTAAAACTGTGGAAATTATACAAAGCAGAATATCTGTTTAAAAGAATTAATGTGAAACCACAGAGAAGGAAAACTGCATTCATTTTTTAATGTTGAAAGAGCTGGGGGAAAAATAAAGTAAAAAACAGTCAATGGTATGGAGTTGCATAAGCAGTTTTAATAGCTGTTTTTTTCCCAAACCATTTAGTTTTGACTGAAATGAGTAGTGACATGCTCAGTCAGCTACTGAATGGGAGATCAGGTGGGACAGTCAGAATGTTCCCTCTGACAGGTGGAACCCCAGGGAATGGACCAAGACCAGTTATTTCTGCAGTACACAGTACACACAAAAAAAGGAATAGTCTCCTTTGCCAAGACACCTTATGCCATGTGAGAACACAGGAACCAATTAGGTTAAATATAGTGGGCAAAAACTCCAGTATGGATGGCAAGGATCTTGACTGGGTTACTCAGATAGGTTGTGGTTGTGGGATCTCCATCCATGGTAGCCCTAAGCTACCTGCACACACTTGGAAGTTTGCTCTGCTTTGAGGTGGGAATTTTTCTGCATAACCTCTGGAGGCTATATTCAAACTAAATTCTCCTCTAAGTTGATGATTCTGTATTGTTAAGGTCAATTCCAAGTAGTTAGAAGAGGCTGATTTTGCTTCATCAACTGACTGAAAGGCAAATGGAAGCATCAAAGAGACTTAGTGGCCAGGGCTAGGGAAATTGGATTTCTGCTTATGGACAGGTTAGCAGTGAGCAGGTGGTATAATAATATTACTGAAGAGGAAATCTGTTCCTATTTTCTACTGTCTTTAATTTCAGGGAGGAAAAATATCTCTGACCTCCAGAAGTAAATTAAAAATGGAGTAGTTAAAAATAAATGAGTAGTGGTTTCTAATATTTTTGTCCTCTATAATTTATGGGATGGTATTTTGATTCTAAATCTCATGTGACTATATTATGCTACGAACCCAATTAGCACTTCTGTATCTGCTATTCAAAGCAAGTTTCTCTGCAGAGCTATTGACTTGTCCTACCACCCACTTTGAGTTGTGGTCATACCCTGAGGTCTTTAGATCAAGGATTATTATGATAGTAGTACTGAAGATGAGAGTTATCAGAACAAGGAGAGTATTTATTATTTCATTGTGGAACTTATACATGGAGAAAAAGACACACATATATGACTTTTTCCCTTATTTCAACACAAACCATCTGTGAAATGTCAGTGTCAGAATTTTGGCTTGCAGAAAAGACTTTATTTTTCAATAATCTTTTTTTTTCTTGAGTTTTTTTAGTTTTTTTTTATCTGATTGTTGAAGACTGTTGTTTTTTTTTTTTCATCTAGTCTGACAGAACTCTTAAAGGATCAGTTATCTGAATTACACAAATGTCATGGATAAAAACACAATTTCTGGGAAGGGGAAAAAGGTGCTACCAAGACAGTGCTTCAGTGGTTATTAGTACTTGATATTATATTAATTGTTTCAATTGGATAGGAATCTGCCTGGTGTCCATAGCAATACATTTCAGATACTGATATGGTTTTTAAAGGCTAACTGATTGACTGCAGTGAATCAATGAGCAACTTAGTGCTGTAAAAGAAATCCAGAGTAGTATTAAAACAGGTGCCTAGATATTTGAATTACTATATTAAGTACAATTTGAATTCTTGCATTAAAAAACAATGCTGTTTTCTCAAATAGTTTCTTTCTGTGTTTGGTCCCATGGAAGACTGAACTGTTCACCACAGTGTACGAGACTTGATGAAACTGCCATATAAGTGATAGTTCTACATAAACTAAATTTCAGGAATGTAGGGATGCAACATTATAATCACCATGAGTAATTTGACTGATATTTGAACTATGGTATGATCTTATAATTAAAGAGATTATCTAGCCTGTAAATCTGACAAATAAGTAGATGCAGCTAAAAACATGCATGTGACCTTAAATATGGCATTTCCTGTGTGAATGTTAACTATGTATCCTTAATGTTGCGGAGACACCTCATCTATAGGTTCAGGAAGGCCTCTGCTGGACTAATCATCCACTGGGATGTATATGCCAGCACCATGCCTGACTGTACACTCCAGATGATTTAAGTAGAGGCAGAACCAAGTGAGTCAGAGCAGTAATATAGAAAATATAGATTTTTCAGTCTGTGAACAAAGTGCAGACAGATTCTGTGATTGTGTTTAGAGCCAGTTAGGGTCTCCCCTGTAATAAGAAAAAACCCCACATCAGTGTTAGAGTGCTCCTGGCTCACAGGGGCAGGAACTGTGGACCTTGTCCGATACTTTAGACAGTTGTTCATTCCCACTTGCCTTAGAAAGCAGATGGCTGTCTTCAACTTCTGCACATGCATCTTCTGCTATTGGCCTAAAGTGTGAGACATCTTTTTTAAGTGTGAGTGGTTATAGAAGTTGCTCTGCTGACTCAATTTAATTACTGGATCAGCTTAAATTGCATACTGTGAGAAATATATCTTGAATTTTTCTTGACAAAGGGAAATGAAATTCCTTTAAAGAGAAAGGACTTAGTGATATGTGATAGTGATAAAGCAGTTATAAGAGAAGACTCATCACTCTGGATCCTGAGATACATTAGAAAGAGTAAATGGTAATGTTGAGAACCATTTAAAATGCATAAATTGTTATACCGACATAGGGCCATTAACGGTCATCGGTTTGATCTATTGAGCAGAGGTCAAAGGATGCTGTTTACTGGTTTCTGCTTTATGTTCAAAGCTTCTGTCTGGACTATAGCATGTCTTCAAGAAAGATGTCTGGTCATACTTAAAGGGCTTCAACTCATGAAGTATTCCTTATATACCCAGGTAAATTATTTCAGTGGTTAATTGTCCTTAGCAGAGAAATAATTTTTATATATATGTGTGTGTATGTGTCTTAATTCTCATCTCCATTTATTAGCAGTTGAATCCATTTTAACATCTTCATAGATTTAAAAAAAAAAGCATCCCATAGACTGCAGTTTTGTTGTCTAACTGCAATGGATGTTCTTTCTAATTTTTAATCATTTGCACAGCTCACTCTCTTAATCTTTTTTCAGTATCTTTTTGAAAGGAATGACAGCATCCCAGCATTGATAGTTCTTATTTTTTGTACTACAGTTACAAAGTGGAAGTAGAGGGAGTTGTATTCATGTTTAAGATAGAAATATCATTTCCACACATTGACAGACTGGATTGAAACTGAACAGTTACTCAGAGTTACAGTTAACTGAATGGTATTTTGCCACCAATTTCTTATGCAATACTAAATGGCCCCCTAACAAAGAGTACTTCAGGGTATGATGATTCCTGATTTGAAGCCATCAGTTACCCAGTTATATATATATTGTATAAAATTGTAATTTTCTTTTGAATACTTTGCATTGTTAAGATAGATTTATGGATGATAAATACGTTTTCATAATAGTGTGTTAAAAATTGGCAAATGGAGTACAAGCTGACAGTGCTTAGCATTAGATTCTCCTGTGCTTATTTTCAAATGCTTATAGCAATATTACTCATTTTAAATCTCTGTTCTCTTAAAGATGAACAATTCTCCCTAATGATTCAAAAATGTTAAGGCTCTCATGCTATTATCTTTTTTGCCTTTTTACCATTTCTGAGTCTCAGTAGAAAACCTGTTTCATTCCCTTTTTCATCATAAATCTTCTTCAAAGTCTAGTGAAAGATATCTTTAAGACCCAATATATTGTGCATCCTTTTAACAGACATCATGCAGCAGGCTGCAAGGTAATGGATCTAGTTTTCCTTTTACTCTGGTGCAAATCTCTTGAACTTCTTAATGTCACATTTCTGCACCTTTCTGAATTTGAATTCATTCCAAAGTTTTGTAAGATAGAAATCTAGTAGTTTCATGTATAAACCACATCATGTAATCATTCCACAATGAAATCCTGAAATATTCATCTTTAGTTCATATTACTGTATGGTACCCATTTTTAGATACTAATTTTTAATTTGGCCAGATACTATTTATGATGGTGAGAACTGCAGGCTCTTAGATGTATGTCTCAATCTAAACAATGTATGATATAATGATAAGATGCTAATTTTGCACCACTTGTGAACTACTAACCTTAGCAACTTTTATTGGAATTGAATCAATGTCTTTCAGGCTTCATCTGAAGACTGATCAGACCACAGAGCTGATAAACTGATCCTCCAGAATGCTAAGCTCTTGATCATCTTCTTGGAAAGAGAAGACTTACAGAAAACATTTATCTGCCTTTAAAAAAAAAAAATTCCTCTTGTGATAAGATAGCTAACATTAGAGATAAGTTTTAGGTGGCTTTAATTTACCAGCCCCACTACTATCCTTTTTCTTCCAGTATTGGAAAAGGCAAATTATTCATAAAATAGTGGATGCCAGAGGAAAATGTTTGGTATGAAGAGCAATCTAGCCTTCCTCCTTTTCACCCCTTGAAATCAATTACAGATCAAAGGGGAAAATGGTCCTATATTAAATGTGATCGCTTCTGAAATTTTATTAGATATCTTCTGAGTATGTTTTCCCATGACATTTCTAGGTTTTTGCTGTAAAAGCTGACATTCAGAAATTTACATCTCAGAAGCATCAATGTACAGGTTATATCAGTGTGGTTTTTATTTACACCTGATTTGTCTACTCTATACTGATTTCCCTTTTAATACTCTGTGTAGAAAGAAATCATGTAAACAAAAACTGCAGTGTAGGCCAAAGATGCACTCTTAAGTAATTGGATGTTGCATTAAAGTGTCCCTGGGTTTCTTTTTTAGTGATGCTTCTGCTTAGAATTGAGCCAATCTGTCTTCATATTTCCTCTTCTTTCCCATTATAATTGATCTGGCAGTTCGCCACACTTAGACCCAGACAGTAATCACTTGGCATAGAGGATATTCTGCCTCCCTAATTTTACTGGCAGAATAAATCCTGTTTTTAAACTGCTGTCATGTGGTTTTTATCAGTAAATAACACACATTTTACTATGGCATGTGTACATTGAGATAGACAGCTATGTCTTTTTAATGTGTCTACCCAGCAGCAGAGGAGGAGTCATGAAAAGTAATCATATTTTCATCATCTCTGCTGTAAGAATGCAAACCTTGAAAGTGATTCTTAGGAAAAAACCCTAAAGCTTGAAGACATCTGCTAAATTTTCTTTTAGAAGAAGCTGTATGTGTGTTACAACATCTAACGAACTGAAGAAAATGAGCTTTACACATACAGGCTATATCCCTAAATAAAACATTGTAGATTTTTTTTTTTTAATATTCCATACTATAATGCAGATACAATTGCTGGAAAACATTACTAGTTTTAGAAAATGTGTCTGTGCATGTATGAATAACTTATGTATTAGTAGCGATAAAGCTGATACTGTCCTCTCTTCAAGTTGCACCGTCTTGTACTTTACCTGGGAGAGGACAAACTCTTTGGATGGCATGCATACTGTTTTCAGTTGTGTTCAAAGAAATAATTATTTGGTGATGAACACCATACATATTGATCTGCTGTCAATAAACACCGAAGTCCCCACTGCCAGCAACATTATGCTGTCACAATGTAGTCACTTTATGCACAAAGATCTTCTAGAAGGTCAGTCTGAACCTCATCAACACTGTTTGGGAATTAGTACTGCAAAAAATCAAACAAAGGCAAAATGTTACATGATTGCATGTCAAACCATCTTATCAGCATCCATTTTGTTTAAAACAAAGAGAAAGAAGCCATTTCAGTAGTAGAAATAAGTATGTTCCAGAAAACTGTGTGTCACTAAAATTCCTACATTTTTTTGCTGAATGTAAAAGATTTGGGCTTGCCAAGAATAAAATATGAAACAAATCAGATCTTTCAGGGAATTTAAAAACTGAACCTATTGGAATCATAGAGGACTACTGAATTTACTGGATTTTTGTCATATTGCTTTAAAGCTAGTTATTCATCAGAGTGGCAGTTTTCAACCTTTCATTTTTACATGCCACATTTAAATTTCACTGTAAATTTACAGCATGAAGAACAGTGAAGACAGGGCCCAAAATTTTCTTAAGAAAAGTTTCTCTATGTTGCAGACTTGCAGATTGATCACTCTCTGATGGTTTTGTCTTCACTACTCATGCATTTGAGCCTTTTGGTACAGGGGTTTTGTTGGATGTGTCTGTTGTGGGACAAGACCCATCTCAGTGGTATTTTAGACGCCCAGGTAGATTGCCATGGGAATTCTGAGTACCTGAGCAGATAACATGATGTTTCTCCATTGAGTAAAGAATTACTATAAAAAGCTGGACTATGGGAAATGGGAGGGGGAGCAAAGTGAGACACATCCACAGTGATTGTATTGCTAAGAAATTGGGATGGTGCATTTCCTATTTGTGGGATTTTTCTAGGAAATGCAACTGCTTTATATTTGGAAAGAGTCAGATCTCCAAAATATAGCCTAGTAGTGATTTTATAATACATTACCTTATCTTTTTGAAGTTTTAGGTCATTACACAGGATAGATATAATGATGGTATGTGTGGTCAGGCAAATGTCAAAGCTGTACAGCCATATCATCACAAAGAAAGACATTGCTTCCATAGCAGCAGTGATTACAGATGGACATTTCTAAGGACTCTGTGAAACCTTTGTATTCAACTCTTCTGCTATTCTTTTGTATGGTCATTTTAAATCACTAAAAGAAATAGAGTGAAAAACCACCAATAAAAGATAACCCTTCAGATGTTTATTTCTTACGCAATGATCACAAATCGCGCAACTCAATTTGAGTACTGGTGGCAAACATCTTAGTGCTTTTTATTGTCTGTAGTTGGCAACCATGGATAAAAAGCTGATCATTCTCTAGAAGAAAAGCTATTAGATAATTGCTCTCTCAGTTTGCAATCATAAAGCTAATAATTTTAGCTTTACTCAGAAATAATTTCTGTCTGGTTTTGAATAAAAATATTTATATCTATCTCTTGGGTTTATATAATTTTCTTTTAAGGAAAAACAGTGAGTAAGAGAAATTGATTTGTTAATCAAAGGTTTGTCATCGTTTATCGAATTCTTAATATTTAATCTGAAAAACTGTATTACTCTGAGAAAATAGCATTTCAAAAGTTGCAAGGTTACTTTTCAGTCGTTCAACTGAGATGATAGCTGAATGTGATGTGAGATTTTTCTGAGTGCCTTTTGTGTAGATTATTGTATTTACTGTACTATAGAAAAAATGATTATGTTCCAGACTATTATATCTTTGCCCTGAAGAAACACATAATTTATGGTAAAATTTACAAAAATATTTCAGAAGCTTTTTAGCAAGAGCTCTTGCATCACATCAAATGTGTTTTACATTGTGAATTATTATAGCAGGTCATATTTCCACTTTTGTTTGGATTTGTATCTGATGTCATAACCTGTAAAAGAAAGCAAGCTACAGAAGGCATCTATGCATATATTAAAAAAACCCCAACAACAAACAAACAAGCAAAATCCCTGAAAAAAACAAACAAAAACACACAAAAAACCCACAGCAACAGGAAAAAAATTTACCTCTTTCAAGATGCTTTGCACAAAGAATCAAAATCCTTTAATCAAAAAAAGCCTTCAGTGTAAAACCTGGATAAAAGAAATATATTTTATTTAACACAAGCTAACTCAAGTGTTTTAGGTCCTTATACTGAGGTGCACTTAGAACATAGAAGTTATTGACAATGAAGACAGAAGTGTCTTTTGGTATTGAAAATAGAGCCATTTAGGATATGAAACATAAATCACATTGACTTAACTGTGTTAAAATGTTGCTTTTATTTACAATATCACTGAATGAGCAGCATAATCTTATTACAAGAATATCAGTAGCAGAGCATGTTCCTAAATATCCTTCATAGTGTAGGGTAGAAGCATGTCAATACATCTGATGAATTCCTTTGACAAGAAAATGTTACTTAGCTTGGGAAAGTTTGCTGTTGACAATACAGTTTTCTGTGTTGTTTAAAGTGAGGCTAAGAGGAATTTGTCTAGAGTACATCATCTCCATCTCCCTCAAACCAGAAGAAAATGTCCTTTATCAGGAAACTAACTTAATACTGTGAAACAAACTTACTATTTACATTCTAGTTCTTAAAATAAGTAATAATAGAATCTAAAAAGAATATGTATTTATTTTTACTTTAAAATATTTTTTTCCTAAAATCTGTTGGATATATTAAAAAAAATCACAATTATTCTGTCCTTAGTAGAGGTGCAAAATCTGTGCTTTTATAGAAACTATACACTCTACAGAAGTATGTAGATTTTCCCTATGATTCAGTAGGTTTTGAAGTTGTAGCTGTCAACAGTGTGTATAAAGAAGTGCCTATATCACTTGTCCTGACTGACTGAATTGCTCTACAGATGGATTAAATACAGGGGAAATAAAATCCCATGGGTGTCTATGAATGCATGAAGTGCATGAGTTCTCACCTGACTAAAACCATTTCTTAGCAGAGGCTGACATATGTGTTCCACAATGAAGATTAGGCATTTTTCCTGTTTTCATTTGAACTTGCCTTTACGTTCAAAGCAACTGAGCCAGTAGTTTCTTATTTTAATGTACTTTGTCTGTGAAGCCTTTTGAAACAACTAGAGAATCAGATGGGGAAACTTCTGTTACAAAAGTTGGGTCAGTAATGCTGCCATCTGGACAGAGAAAAGGAGGTGGGAGTGACCAGTCATACTGAACGTGTACTCTGGGCGATTAACTAAACCCTTCAGTTTCCAAGGGGCTAGAGAGCTTATCACAACCCCCTCATTGCTTGCGAAATAAAAACTGAATGAAAAAAAAGTTGAGCGTTGAGTTGGGAGGAGGGGGTACGTAGGGTGGCCCACACAGCCATGGCTATGGCAGAGTTCAGGCAAGGCTGGTGCACCTCTGAGGGCATGTGGACAGTGGTGGACCTCCTGCACCTCTCTCACAAAGCTCAGTCTGGTCTTTTTCTGTTACCTGCTTCTGGAAACCCCATTATGTGGCCAAGGGCACTGTAGTAGAAGCAAAGACTTTTTAAGATAGGAAGACATATGATAGGAAGACGTATGGTATTTCTAAGATGCATGTTTCCTTCTTTTCTGACAGATTTGGAGCTACCTGTACTTATTTTAGAATAGTACATCTTCACTAGGCTGCTGCAGTGCTGTAGTATTAATCCACTGGTAATACAGATAGGAAATGTATCTCCAGGACTTAAGACGTGGCCAGTGTGTCACTTTCCAAAATATGAAGAATATTGCTGCATTTGTTTACTGTGAAGTATTGATCCATCAGCTAGTTTGCTAAACAGTTTCCTCTTGGAATATTGCATCTGTTTGACATGGTAGGAATACGGTAATTTTGATTGTATGGAAAAATGCAGAATATGTCTGATATTCTGGTCAGGATGTTATTGTTGGTTTGAGACAAAAAAATTCCAGAGGTGGAGCAATCCCCTACCAGAGATTTGAGTAAGATATATCTTCCTTTAATTTTAGGTAGATCAGATTGTGCATATCTATGCTTACCTTTAATTATTTTTTAAAAATTGTATTTATTTTAATTTCTTTGCTACGTTGATTTACTCTGTTAGAGCAAACAATATTTTAGTGATTTATCACAGTTACCAAAGAAAAGAACTCCATGTCCCAAATCCAACAGGATGTATAAAGTAAGGAAGTCTTTACACAGGCTACTGTAGCCTGTGAAGCTGACTGCGAGATCTGGGGTTTAAAGCCAGAATTGCAAACACCAGAAGGTGGACAATAAGGAATATTGGAGAGCCAGGATGTAGCTGGCTGTGAATGGCAAGAAGTGCTAGCTGTGACCTAGGCTATGTGTCCTTGTATGCCCAGTAGCTCACTATTGACAGGTATATTAAAACCAGGAAAATATTTGCCAGCTTTAGCATTGTACAGCATCAATAATCCTAACACCTTTTTTGATGGTAAGGCTCATTTCTTTGTGCCTCAAAGAACAAGTTAACTTCACTCGGTTTCCCTGCAGTATTTAAAATAACAGTCAAATATAGATAACTGTATACAATCATTCACCAGGTTTTCATCTAATCCAAGTAAAAAATTGATAGTGTGGCCGACTGTGCAGCTATTGCTTTGTGACAGTGTTCAGTGTCTGGCAGAGTACACAGTTGGCAGTTTTGATAGCAGACTTGGTATCGCATCAAGGAAAATTTCAGATGTGCCCTCTTTGATCTTGTCCATTTTCTGTCATCCTATGATAACATTTCTAATCCTGATGTAAAACTCAGTTCTTCCATTTGTAACATCTGCATTTGTTTTATGCAGCTTACGTATACCCTTGGTTTTAGCAGGTGAACTAGAAAAAAAAAAGTATTACTAATGTACTATGGACAGTTGAAATTGGTTTTAGTAATTCTGCTGTTAAAAATAGTTGTTAAACTATCAGAACAAATCATAAGTGCTTTCATTTCACCACGTCACACTATTGTGTAGGCAACAGCCAATCCTTCACTGTGCTTGTATGGCCGAACGAGGGATTTTTGGGTTTATCAGTAATCAGTTTATCAGTAATGGGTGTTCTTATATTCTCTTAATTACATAATTTCCTGTAAATGTATCTCTTGGAGAGGAGTTTTCTTTCCTTCTATTTTCTCTTTTTGTTTGGTTTCATTACTGGCCATTTCTCTGAGGTCTAGTAAGGAAGTGATTTTCCTCTTTGGTTCTCATTTGAATATATTTATGTGCACAGAGCCCTATATATATGTTTCTGTTGCACAGGAATATGAATCTTTTTATGAATATTAGAATAAAAAACTGCTCAACTGGATGCACTATCAGCAGGTTTCGATTACCAGGTCTCTTTTTTTTCCCAAAGAAAACTCAGACTGGGTGATTACTCATCAGATAAGCATTATCAGCTCCAAAGTAAGAATCAAGAGATCGTGAATCATAAAAAAATAGAGCTGAAAGAGACTTCAACATGTCATCTAATTCCCTTTCCCCTACTCTCTCTTCAGTTAACTCTACAAATGTGTTTCTTCATTGATGTTTCTTTGATCTCTCCGTTGAGATTCCACAATCACCTGAGATTATCTATTTCAGCAGAGATTATCTATTCCTCTACCCTTGCCATTTTTTTTAGTTCTCCCTAATGTCTAACCTGAGTCTTTCTTGTTGCAATTAAACTCCTTTACACCTTGGTTTATACCCCATGGATACAGACAACTGCTTAGTTGTATCTCTTTGCAATAGCCTTTGAGAAGCTACCAAACTCTGTACTGGACTTTCCAATGGTGAGGCTCAAGGGCAGTGCTCTCTGTTTGCACTTTCAACTGTGAACCAAATCTTCCCTGAGAGGGCAGGAAAAGGATTCCTCAGAGGCAGAGTCTCACAGTCTTGTTTACTGGTACAGAGATATAATCCTTTTTCCTGCTGAAAAAAGGAACATTCTGTTATCATTTAATTTTTCCAGTTTTCCTGATCAAGAGCTCACTGTTTGTTAGTTTTCCTACTGTCATTTTCACCCCCTACAAAATATATAGATAAAAATGATGGTTTAAAAATTAGGATGCCAACTGAGTTACTGGGATGTCCAGATGAGTACTCTTCTTTTCTTATATGGCTTTGGATAAACTGTGTTGCCCTAAACACAGGAAAAGGTGTGGATTGCTAGGGTGTGTTTAAGTTTTGAGTTCTTAATTTAAAAAAGAACAAACCTTGAAAACCCTCAGCATCAATGACACCTAGTTTCTTGCTGTTAAACCTCTATGGATAGCAGCATTTTTTTTATCTGCGCAGGTGCAGATAGGCTACTCTTTAGGAGCTCCAGGAACCGCTTTTGAAAATGGTTTTTTTCCCAGACTTCGGAATTCATGAACTAGTAGGTGTTCCCTGCCTGTGTGCCCTGAAGATCCCAATCTAATCAACATACCCCGAGTACATCTTGTCACATTGCTGCCCAGGGTAGGGGAGGATGGGAGTTGAGCATGATAGCAGGGCAGGCAGAAGCTGTGGCCTCGCTGGCTAGCGAGCAGTGCCACAGTACCCAAACAGGAAGGGTAGAGCAGGTCCAGTGACAGCAACCAGGGCTGAACCAGCAGACCAGATCACCAGAGAAGTCTACAGTGATGAGGAAAGTTCAAGGTCAAGCCAGGAATTTCAGTCAGTGTGTCAGAGTCAGGGTCCCGATGCAGGGAGTGCATGGCCAGCAGACACACATGGCTTAGGCAGAGGCTGGAGCTGAGAGCTTCAGCTTAAAAGCAGCTTCCAGAAGTGTGGAGCCCTTGATGAGGCTCCTTAGCATAACTGCTTGGAGGAGTCTCTGCTCCTGGAGCTTCTTCTAGCATTTTCTTGAGGATCATCAAGGCAGCAGAGGCTTCTGAAACATCTCTCTCTTACCAGAGGTCCAGCCTTAGCACAGAGGGCCGCACTCCAGGATGTGAGCTCTCGACCCCGACACATCTCTCGTACTGTCCTGGTGTGGTGTTCCGCGCATAATGCAGCATTTGCATTCAAATAAGTGGGGAAGCCCAAAGAGATCATGATGGCTATAGTTTATAGTATTTATATTTTTATAGGGTTTGTTGGGGGTTTTTTTTGGAGGGAGAGAGTTGACTTCCAGATTGAATGATATATCTAGAATTTCTTCCATCTCTAAATTCCTAATTCTGAATTCCATCTCTAAATTCCTAATTCTAAATCTCCAGATTTCTGCCTAAACTCTGTAAGGGAGGGAGGACATATGAGATCTTGCACTAATGCTTACTGTACAAACACCTATTTCCTATGCCTAGTATATAATGGAAGTCATCATGTCTAATTTTCATTGTAGAACTTCAAAGATTGTCTTTCACAAAGTGGCATTTCCCTCTCCAAGAAAGTGAGTCTTTAGAAATGGTATTCCCAAGGATGGAGATTGGCTTTTAGAATCCTAATTTCTTTCTGCTTCCAAAATAGAATGACTTAACAGGTATGACGCCTGGACAAAGCGCATCTGTACAAATCTGAGACTGAAGTTTTGCCTTATTTATGTCTGTAGACACAGCTTTTGCAGAAAGTGTTGGACAGAATCAGAGAAAATTATTGGGAACTCTGTTCTGTGACTATCCAAACCCTACTGAGCTGTCAGTTTTTGTATCTGAGAGTATGAATATTCATGCTTCTGTACCAGAGCTCACATTAGAACTGGAGCTGAGACTGTGAGCTTTGTAAAGGTTCTGCATGATGCAAACCAGTTGAATGCTGATAATGTGAATGTGTTGCTCAAATCCTGAAACATGGGGAGGTTTATGTGTTGATTTGTGGATTCTGGAAGCAGTGCTTTAGGAAATGAATCTGTCCTGAGGATGGTTATGTGGGCCTGATGAGGGAGCATTTAGCAATATGGTAGTGCATTACAGTCATTTAGTCATTTTTAGCTTCTTGAAATGGGTTGAAATTTTGATTTAACTACCTTCCCCTCAATTTCTTATAAAATGTTGAAAGATTAAAGAAAAGAAACTGCACGGGAAACAGTCTGTTGCCCTTGTAATATTTTTTGTGGGACAAGGTTCTGAGGTTTTTTACAGCCTCTTCCTATTTTTGCAGCGGGTGAGGAGGGAGGCATTACCCTTTTCTTATATAATTTGTTCTATTTTTGCCTGTATTTTTAAAGAATTTATTTTTTTAAACACCCAATTATTATAATAAGGTATTTAAAATTAAAAAATTCTTTTTTACCTCTCCAAATATTAGAGATAACTCAAATCCCAGGCATACAAATTGTTTGCACTTGTCCCATTAACTCATTATTCTTAATACAGTTTGTAGGAATTCTAGCAATATTAGTGGTACACAAATATACTAAAAAGAACATAGATAATTACAGATTGAATATTATAGCTATGTATTTTCAGTTCTATATAATTCATACTTGATGAAATCACACTTTGCACACTCTATTTATCTGTAATCAATAACTGTCCTAAACAACGTGTATTCAGAAGAACATAATATAGAGCAAAATAGTGTTTGAGATCAGGAAAGTGCTTTCAAACTTGCATAGAGTTCTTTGCCATGCCTCCTTTATGAGTGGCAACTTTGAAGGCTGACTCAAGTCAAGCGAACAGCAAATTTTCCTGAACACCACCTGTGTAGCTAATCAAAGATAGAAGTGACCCTGGCTGTTGCCTAGGTAGTATTTTCTGCAGAATGCATTGTTGCTGGGCACAGACAATGATTTATTTCTAACTTCAGGCATGCAGGCTAGAGAGGATTGTTTTTTCACCTTCAGAAAACTTCCCACAATACCTCTCCCCATTTGTCTGTGATATACCACCGTGTAGATAGTGATGCATTACACCGTCTGGCCCTGATGCTCAAGTCCATTTCAGAAGTGAGTTATGATTTAGTAAGAAAGGAGGCACTCGGCTTTCTTAGAATGGATTATGTTTGCTTTCATAGGAATCATAGCAAAATGGAATAGCCTCATTGCAACGAACAAGTGTGCATATTTTTTCCAAATCAAATCAGGATCGAAGAGGTTTATTGATTTATTAACAAGATGTAATTAACTGGCAGTCATTGAACTACACTTACAGGAACAATGTCAGCAATACAACAGATAAACCATGACATGAGACACCTAGAGACTGTAAACATATTCTTACAATTTGTTCAACACTCTTCTGGACTCGTTTCCAGGAAGTTCTCATCTCAACACACACAAACACCTCAAAGCTGGATGTATGCTGCCCACGGGGCCACACGGGCTGGATTACAAGCACCCCCTTTCCTGTGAGGGCCAGTTCCTATAATTACACCTCCCCCCTCCCTTCCCACATGGCTTGCACTGCTCCCTGTGATCCACTGATCAACATGCTGGTGAGAGACCACCCCAGGAGTCCCTGCATGTTGCACCCTGTGCTGTCGGATCCGTTCCTGTAGGGCAGGTAGGGGGGGCATTTGGCAGGCGGGGTTGCAATGCCAGCTGGGCAACTTCTGGCAATATCAAACCCTGTTTGGCAGCTGCTGATACCAAGGTTTCCACCCACTCAGGAGTTTTTGTGCTTTTTGAATAATAATATAATAATTGGTAAGCCTTGGCTACTGTTTAATCCAGCTAGTGGTCACATTAAGCAAACTGTGACTCTTAATTTCTTCTTTGCATTGTCAGGTTTGGGCAAACACCCTCTCAGCAGAGACAGTTTTGGAAAATCTGTTCACACACACTGCTACACTTGAATCTTCTCATATCACTTGCTGTTATCTGGTCATGTTAACAAGAGCAGACTGGTCAGATTCCCCATGCCATTTCCTAAAAATGTTGGTGCAAAACCGTGCTTTATTTCACAGAAATAAATCAGGGGGAAAAAATTGCATAGAATTATACAGTGGCCAAATAATTATTATATAAATATAGGACTGGCAAATATCGATTTAAAGACATATAATAATCATTCCCAGATTTTAAGATGGGCCTCTTGGCTGTGGAATATAATGCTTCCTACATGGGTTTGTTTATTTATACCAAGTTGTGGCTTCAAAGTACATCTATAACTGAATACATCTTTAGCCTGATAAATGTCTGATTGAACGAGCTTCTGAATTTTGGTCTTTTTGAATGCTGAAGGTGGCTTTTCTCCCTCACAGGATGTCATTGTAGCCATGAGAATATATCTTATATTAATTCATCATGTGAGAATGTCCCATGGTTAATGATGACCTAGAAAAATCATGAGGCTGCAGCATTGTGAGCATTCAAAAAACCAAATTTTTCTAAGTATGTTTTCCTTTGCTATTACATTGATCCATCCTGGTTACTGACTACATCTTTAAGGAATCTAAGCAATATAATTTACAGAGAAGTTATGAATGGTTGGGTTACTCTATTCCTCTAAATGTTCCTATTTCAGGCTTCAGGTCTCACTGTGCTGCCTTGTCAGGGCTTAGTGACCACATGTATCACCACACTGCTGAAAGATTCTGTATTTCCTATTAATGCATACTTTGGACAAAAACCAAAGATGGTAAAATCAAAGCCTACCTTATGATCAGTAGTAGGTTCTCTCCTGTGATTCCTATAGGTTAGCCCAATAAATGAAAATATTAGGGCATAGTTAATTCAGAGACTGTCGCTTGAAATAAAGGATAGGGACGTATGCAGTTTTTGGATTAGAATATTTCAGTGTGTTGAGCAGAAGTAAAAGTTAACATCGAAATTTCTCCTTGGGCATTCTTGTTAGTATGAACTTAATTGAGATCACAAAGGACATTTAGAGCTTTTACTGGACTTTAACTAACCTGTCATGGTAATGAACATAATTACTGTGGCTCTTTTTTTAACCTGTAGCAAACTGTGATTGTTGAGCTTTGTCTCACATTATTCATCTGTATTAGCAGTGTGTACTGTGCTACACTGGCAGGGGTGGGGAAAGAAAAATGTGTAGTCCCTTTTAAAAAATTCAGATACAGGGACTGTTCAAATGTTTATTATTATTTTTGTATAACTTATTACATTTCCAATTAGTATATTATGCTTGCATGCTATATTCTTCATTTTGCTTGGAACAAAATTGTGCTTTTTTCCAAACGTGATCTGCTGGCATGCACAGTCTTGGATTTCAGTTTTTCTGTTTTATGTTTTGTTGACTTTAGATTGTGAACTCTTTGTGGCAGAGACTATCTTATTTCCCTTTACATTTATACAGTGTTTCATGTCATGGGAATCCAGTTTTAACTGAAGGCATCATGGAAAAGTAGCATTCTTGTAGGGTTATGTAATTTATGACCTACCATTTTCCCACATGAAAATGGTAAGGTTTGCGATAAGCAAAATTAATACAAATTGTTTGCTTAATAAAGACAAGGGGAAGACATTTCCAAGGGTATCTTACCTTCATGACTTGGATGTGAAAAATGAATAATAGATGTAAGGCAGGCTCTTTTTATTGCCTACTTAATACCTCCAACATAAAACTGTAATTGAGCATAAAAACATAAATTCTCCTAGCACAAAACATTTCTTATTAAGATAAACCTGTCAGTATGATGATACAAGCAATAACCTTGGATTACAAGAATGTGGGCTAGAAATCTTTATAAGTAATCTCACAAAAGTCCTCCCTTATTGACTTATACTTTAAGAATCAATTGCTTCAGATTTTCATTGGATTGAGAAAATGGTTGAGAAAACCGGAATAAAATGTATATAAAATACTGATATCCTTATTTCTGCTTTCTCAAAGCTTCAATCATGCAGTTTTAGCTTAGGAATGACTACTATGATTTGCTCTCTCTTTTTTTTTTTTTTTTTTGGTCTTTTACTTAGCCAAAAAAAATATAGGGCTCAGCCCCATTACAGATTTACATCTGAAATTCTGCATTTGTAAATACAATGATCTTTACTGTGTCTGCAATAGGCATTGTAATTTACAATTTAGGACATGAACATACACACATTTATTTAGAAGTAAATATCTGGTGCCATCATCATTTATTCATCATCCATTTTTCTGAAAGAAAGCTGAGCTGGTCACTTTTTTTTATATATCCTGTATTATAGGTTAACAAGGGCAATGATATCCATAGTAAGAGGCTATTTTTTAAAATGAGGTTACCTGTCTCTCCTGGTGCTTGAAGTTCTACGTAATGACAGTCCAAGAAGTCCTATATAACGTAGCAAGCGGAGAGATGCTCTGTTTGTTGGCCCATATTTTTCTGCTGCAGTAAATGGGATTATGCTTTTACTGCCTGCTCATTGAAAGCAAACCCAGAATTAGCTTTCCACAAAATAGCAAAAATTCTAGCAATTATAGTGTAAAACCAGAAAAAGAATATTTTAGACTTTCAAATTGTTACTGAAACATTTGAATTAATCTGTGATTTCGTTAAATCTGAATCTTCAAATACCTAAATTTATAGCTGGATTTGAATTGAAAGTGTCCCTTAATGAAATGGAAGTCGTTGCTCAGAAAATATGTAATGCAATTAAAATAAAAGAAGGATTGCAGCACTTTGGAAAGATTCAGTTTATATTGGAGACAATACGTTTGGACATTCAATCTTTTTTGTGGAGTTTAGTTGTTTGAAAATATTTTATCCTATATGTATATCTCATTAATGTAATCTAATAAGAAAAATATGTATCCTAATCTTACAGACATGCCAAAAGATATTTCTACTTTGTCTTTTGGCCTACAGTATGTACATATAGACAGTAAGATATAAATTAGTACTTTTTTAAAAAAAAATATATTTTCCAAAATTGGTTCAGTCGAGTCCTCTGTCTCTCAATATTTTGAGCAGCAAATAATTTTCCTTAAGGCTATCCCTCAAATTCACTTAATCCATGTTCTAAGTGAATCACATTATAGAACAAGGAAGCTCAGCTTCAAACCTATAGACTCTTTGGGTTCTCTGTATGCCAAATTTTCACTAACGCTAGGGATTTCTGTTTATCTTGAGGTAAGCATTTATGACAGCTTATTATGAAGAAGGCTGTCATTTTGTGTGTCTTCTATATATAGAATGCAAAAATAGCATTAGCTCATTTCTTTAACAAGAATCCTACTGCAAATGGCAAGACTGAATAAAACTATATACTCATGTCTTTCTCAGTGCCCTGTAGAAATAATTTGATAGGTCAGTGGATGCAGTAATCTACATGTGTAACATTGGTTTTCCAGATGTCATTTTTTCCAGTTTTGTACTCCAAACACATGGAAGATATAATAAAAAAAAAATAAAATGCTTGAACCTCGCTTCAGAGATTATATTATAAAACAGCCTGTAGAAAATATGTATCTCCCTGTAAGAAGGTAGAATTTCCTTCTTGGATAAAACAGTATAAACTTTATTTACTTATAAAAAATTGTATATACAGTTTTCAACAAACTTAGGTGTATAACAAATACAGACATTTCTTTGCCCCTTCTACTTGCTTCACCTGACACTGTCTGTGAGCAAATAAACAGAGTACCATGGGAAAGTCCTGCAACCCGCTGGAAAAAAAAATCATTATCATGTGATGCAATTCCAAATCAAAGCAAAAGTGCTGCAGTCTGGGAAATTTTCTTGCACTTCTAATCCATAGTATTTTTATTCTGTGATTTGATTGTTTTTATGTGAAGTTGCCCTGAGGCAGCTGTCTTCACTTTTTAATCTCAGAGTTCTCTGACTTGAAGTCATGTAGCCTTGGCCATTATGTTCTAGTGTTTTCCCTGTTGGAGCTTTTATGGTTCGTCTCAATATACTAAGTTCATGTACATGGAATTAATTAGTGTGAGGGTATCAATAGTTTAATTCCTCATCCAGCAATTCAGTGCTAGTAGCAATGACGAGGGAAAAAAGTCTGTGTTACTTTGCAGGTAAGGACTTGTAATAGCTGGTGAATGAATAATTAGACTGCAGGTTCTTCTGGATAGCAACTGTTCCTTACATTTATGTTTGTTTAATGTTAAACACAACAGATCCCTGTTCATGCAACAAAATTAATGAAGTTCAGCTAAAATCTTCTTAAACCCTGTATCTGTTAAAGTCAGTGGTCATTTTGCTGCAGATGGCAGTGGTGACAAGAATAAATCCTCACTTCTAAGCACAAGCTGCTATTGTTTAAGGAAGATTCTATTATAAATGTGTATTGTTTTCTTTAAATATAAATATGTCTAATGAAAGAGAAACAATCAAAGTGAAGAGAAACAAAAATCTGACTGGACAGGTGGTCACAAAGATAGTAGTGCCAAAATTTCTCACAGACAAATGGCATCGTTTACTTCATTTTTCTTAAATAGAAATAAACTTTCCAAAACCAGTTAAAAATAAAAGAAACATTTAACCTAAATTTTTCTACCACTGTGTCACTGAATGTTTACATTATAAGCTGAAAATAGTTTGCTAAGTTGTCAGCATTTAAGAGCAATTTAGATTAAACATTTTCATGTTCATTTGTGCAATGCCTCTGGTATTTTAGCAGTATAAAAAGATTTTCTTGGCTTCAAACCATTGGATCAGGGTGATTTTGACATCCTTAATCTCTCTTTAAGAGCATTAGGGACTTCTTTTATTTAAAAATCTGAGTGATAAAAGGTAGAAAGAAGTAATTTTCTAGAAATAGTACTTTTTAAAAAGTTATGTCAGCAAACACTGTGGATAAAAGAAATGACTGAATTCTAAGCTAATGGTTCCAAAGATAGTGCAGACGTACAGAGTTTGCAAGGTCTTAGGATATGATTTTGAAGAAAATGTATAGCCTTGAACTGACTAGTCTACATGCTCACGTATGTACAAGGAATTCAGCCTCAAGCTAAGAATCCTCATTGCAAGGAAAGATGATTCCAGCAGAAATAGTCTTTGGGGGTCTGCAGCATGTTAACTCACATCTAAAAATACAATCTACTCAGTAGTAGTATTGCCTAGTCCTGATGATAGAACACTGCTAGCAGTGTGGGAATTGTTCTTCAGTTGTGTGGCTTTTTAGGCCAGCGACTCATATGTTAATGAGTTAATTATTGATACACATTTCATTGAATAAATGAGTGATCCTTTTTTAATTTTAGCAGGAGTTAAAGGTGCTTTCATTTCCACTATGAAGCTATTGCTAGCACTCAGGACCACACTAGAATATTCTTTAGCGATGATGAGAGATAAAATCACAGTTTATAAAATCTTCAAACATTGACACTGGTGAAGTGAGAAGGTATACTAGTTACATAGCTATAGTAGATCAGCTCTCCAAGATGATTTGGATGGTACATTAACATTGGCAAATCTGACCAGAGTTGTTTTAAGTGAAAATTAATGCACGGTCTTATGTCCATGAAACAAAGTTTGTGCCACCTTTACAGGATGGTGTTTTGGAAAACAGTCAAAGAACATAAGGGTCATCAAGGACACTGTTCAATTGAACATGAGCTTCAGTGTGATGTGGTGGCTGATAGAAGAAGTATAATTCCTTTACACAAGCAGAGGATCAGCAGTTGTAATTGCACCTACATATGACATTTACAGAAGCATTATTGAATGCAGTGGCCGTTTCTCATGTTCATATTTTCAGAAGAATGTTGATGATTAGGAAAGAACTTCAAGAAGTGGGAAAAACCTGTCCTTTAGAAAGCCTCATTACCTTCCTGTGGTTATTTACTGCATGAATTCCGGCCATATCTGCACAATATAATAATAATGGCCAGTCTTCGAGAACGAAGATTTGGGGAAAGGTCTTTTACCTTTCCAGCCTGCGCAATGGACTTTTTAGGTGAGACACAGCCTGCGCTGAACTGAGCCCAATAAGACACCGATTTATAGTGGAATGTTCTACTATCCCTTAAATACTGTATATTTTCACCTTGTTTCAAATTTCTATATCATCCCATTCTTTAATCCTATGCTGTACAGATGATGTATTCCAATTTTGCAAAGTACAAATTTAAAAAATTAAGTATCTATAAAGTCAAAGTCAGATAGTTAAAGTGTTATTAATCTCAAAGCAGATACTTATGGAACTGTAGTAACAAAATTATTCTAGCATAACACATTGGTTTTGGGTTTTTTTTAGCTTTTAAGATCTTACATTAGAGAGAAAGTAATACAAGTTCTACACTTTCATTGCCATATGTTAGCTCCACTGAACTCCAGACCAATTAAATTTTCATTTTCTAGTCTTAAAAGAAACAAACATATTTAGCTTGGCACTGAGCTTTACAACTTTGTAAACTTATATTGCCTTTTATTTCATTTTTCCTTTACCTTTATGGGTTTAATTATATTTTGCTTCAAAATTTCTTGTAAAGCCTTTCAGCTATTAAGGTAAGATTAATGAGTCTGTAATTGCCAAGATCACTTTTATCAGTTTCTTAAATATGTACATGGCACTTGCTATGTTCCAGTTATATGCTGCTTTCTTGATTTTGTTAGATTTATTAGCAATGCTTGTTCTTGGATTTATGTTGTCATGTTCTCGTTTTCCAGGGACTGGAGGTGATCCAGTCATACTGGGATAGTAAACTCTTTGGATGATATTTCATGCTGATATGTTGTATTTGGTACACTCATTCCCATTAGCCTTTGTGTTTCCTTGCATGTTTTTGATTACTATTTTTATCAGCATATCAGCTAATATTATCTAGAGACCAAAGGCCTGTTCATTATAAAGAATGCTGGCAAATACTCACTGACCATGCAGGTATCGTTCCCATAATTCACATTTAAGAAAGACCAATGGAAAATGAAACAAGAAAGAAAAAGATTCAAATACCTAAGTTGTCACGAATGAGTGCTTTAAGGTCACTTAAGAAATAAGTCAAGATGCATTAATTTAGGCACTGATAGGAGTGCTTGGCTGTTTGTACTCTACTCCCATTTGGGTCACCAGACATTCCATCTTTACAGACAGTGCAGTGTTGTGAGTTGAGAGAAAAGCGAAGAGCAGTGACCTCTACCCTAAGAGCATGCGCCTGTGACCGGATTGTGTTTCCTACACACTGTCATGCTGTGCCATTCAAGGTCCTCTCGTGCTTCTTACCTGGCCCCCAGGTGTCACCTCCTGCTGAAGCGAACGGTCTCCCATGTGTTCTGTGCCCTATCTGCCAGCCCCACATGCAAGTTCCCCCATGGTGCATCTCAGATGACACAGGGTACGTAGTCTGATGGAAAGGAAGGAAATTTCAGAGAGTAATGTTACTGTACATTGGACCATATGCCACAGTATTAGATGTCTGCCTCTAGTCTGCAGTGTACAGACTTCTATGGCTTATGCATCTCTGTTCTTTAAAGGTCTCCAAAAGTAGTGCATATGTTTGACACTAACTGTGACGTGTGATAGCAAGTTAGGTTCCTTAAGCTCCCCTAGCCATTGCTAAAGACTGAACAAAGTCTACCATAGATACAAGATAATAAGCTCTCTGAAGAGCAAAAAGAAGGGAAGTTTACAGTTAATGTACTTTCTTATGCCTGGAGAAGGAAAGTGTGAAAGAGAAGACCAGACTAATATTTTCAGCATGCTTTTTTAGTGGCTATATTCTTTAAATAGTAGACATACTAATTAACACTATTTTTATTTCCCTAATAATTAGTTAATCCCAAAATTGATTCATTGCATATGTACTTATTTACATAACTGGTTCACTCCATACTGAATATCTGTCACTCCATTACTGATTATCTGTGTTATTGATTCATACTACTTTATTTCTCTCCAAATTTACTTCATGCAGTAGTTGATTCATCATATAATTACTTCACAGTTTAATTGAATCATTGCACTATTGAGCAATTCCACAGTAATTGCTTTCAAGATAATTGATTACTTCTCACTGCGACCAACCATAACTCACCTGTCATTCTTTACAGTCCACTTTGTATATCTTCTTTTCTCCTTCTCAAAACTGTCCTTCTCTTTCTGTGTGGTTCTATATATCCTTCTTTTCAGTATCCATGAATTAGTTCTCCATCTCTTTTCCATTTGGGTAGTCATCTCCTTGAGCATGTGCTTGATCTCCTTTTTTTCCCACTCCAGCTACATCCACTTCAGTCCAATATTTGCTCTTTCCATCTTTCTGATCACAATATAATGCTAGAATCTCAAAATGAACAGTTTTCATCGTTTCTCAGAGCCTCCAAGTAATTTTTCTTACCCTCCATCTGGTTTTGATTTTGTTGATCATATTAGCCTGTATTAGCTTTAAGGCCCCCAAGTCCTGTTCCTCTTGCAATCTCTCTCTGCCATTTCTGGTCTTATGAGAGTCCATCAGGACCTCTTTCTTCCATTTGTTTTTTGATTATCATATCCACTTCTGATTTCAAATTCCCACTTTCTACTTGCCATTAAGTCAGCCATTTTACGCTGATCTGTTTGCCTCTGTATGTTCTCTAAATTGCACTGGTTTTAGGCAGCTTCTGAACATTTTTTTTTTTTTTTTAGTTTGAATGTGACCAAAATTTAAAATGTTTCAAATCATAAGCTACAAAGGCAATGATAGAAACATCAGACTTGATTACCCTGAATCACAGCAAGGTCAATGTATCTCAGAATTTTTTCTCCCTGTAGCAGATGATAAGGAAATGACTATAGCTAGAAAAGTGCCAAATGATACTTTTGCCGATTTTCTGCCCTCACTTACAGCCATCCAGTATTTACAGACTTCCATAATATACAGCGTAGCCTTGTATCTCTGAACTTCTCTTACAATGTGAAAAATTACAGTCAGTTTAATTTCTCCCTCAACAGATACTAAACTTCTGATTATTCTTACTGTAGTTTTCAGGGACTTCTCCGATTTTACTTCATGAAATGGAGGAGTAAAGATTTCATACAGCTGGTCAAATTATGAAAGAATGCTATAATGATACAGTAGCAAATTGATGGTTTTTTTGTGATCTTTGTACCCTCTTTAATAAATCTTACTTTTAATCTGCCTTTTTAACTACCATTAATTTGATGGTTCCAAAAACTACATATAATCTCCATCCTCGGGGTAACATCCACTTTAAAGCCCATCATTCACATTTATACCTATGTTTTCCAGGTGTGCTATAAGCTTTAGTAACATCTAATCAACAAATCTCTCAATATTATGATTTTGGTAAATTGGTTTTCATTTTTTATTGGACAATTTTTCTGTTGTAAACAACTTTGCCACCTTACCTTTTAACACTTTCTCTGTTTATTTATGATTGTCATGAACAACAGAGGGACCAGCATGACCCAGAATTTACAGAATTCTACCACTAATCTTGTGTAATTGAAACTGATTACTCATTTGTGTCCATTGCTTTTTACTTTTAAATCGGGCAGTATTCCATGCAAGAGCATTTTTCATCATATGTTTAGTTTGTTTAAGTCTCTTATAAGGGATATTGTGGAAAGTTCTGTTAATCCAAATGCATGTTTTTGACCAGATTACTCTTCTTTCTCATGGTCATCCTTTCCATCAGTGAAGGAGATGTTTGTTATATTTCCTTCCACTAAAACTCTATACACACTTTTTTATTGCACCAGGAGACCTGTAATTCCTTGTATTCTCCTGTTCTCCTCGTATTCTGCCACTGAGAAAAACCTTGTGGACACATTTGGCCTGAGCTTGACTTCTTGTGCCAAGTAGTTGGTAGATTTGCAATCATATACTTAAAACTTCTTCAGAAGTCCTGGAGAAGTGCTACTGGTTATGGTTATGTCTTAGTATTTTCTCACTCTTATTTTCCATTTGATAAAGTTCCTTGGATTTCTTTCTTCCAAAGACAGATCTACTTAAGCTCTAGCGTAATGAAAATGGGCTGCAAATTACCCCAAAATCTGGACTTTTCTCTGTAATAGCTGAGTCATTCCTGAGAGATTCTGTTACACTATTATTATTCAGTGACTCTACAGACTTTTTAGCAGTTTTCTTGCCTAAGATGTATTTGAAAGAAATTTTTACTGAATTTTTTATCTTTTGCAAGTCAGTTCTCAAAATCCTGTTGGGCTGCATTTGTAGCCCAAAAATATGTATCTTGTGAGAGCATATTCTTTAATGTTTTCCTCATATGAACAAACATCCATCTTTCAAAGGTGTGTTATTATTTCAAACAGCCTTTTATTTTGCCATATAACTTTTATGACTCTCTAAAGTAAGATTAAAGTTTTTGTGAGAACCGGCATGCATTTACATTGAGCTTGAATCTTTGGACACTTAGTCTACTGATGTGAGTGTTTCACCCTTTTAGCTCCTCCTTTTAGTTTCCTTTACTATAGTTCTTTGGGTATCTTATGTTTGTTATGTAATAGTAAAGAGGTTTCTTTGTTTAATTTTAGTGCATTATGATCACAGTTTGTATTTCAACTAGGACAAGTATGTCTCCTGCTGACCACCTTGTTTCAGTTGTGCCAGATATGCCCGCCCAGTTTATATTGTCAATTACAGCCAAGCATTCCATTTTATTTATATAACTTTTTGGTGTCTGAGTAGAAATGCACTGAGTAAAAATGCCCTGATCTTGTTCTGCTCAGATGTTTTAATTGGTATTTAAACTGAACTGTAGTTGGTAAGATTGCTCTTTGCTATTTAAGGCCTGAATCATATTAGCTTTTCTTTTTTCTTTCTCTTTTCTTGAAGTTCTTTTATTGTGTTCTACCCTGAAAGATGTATCATTCCACACTTGGCTTTTCTGTTCTAGTTTTTGTCCCCCTTAGTTTATATCACTCATCTCTCCTCTGGTCTACTTGAGTGACAATGACTCAGCTTCATTTTTGGTTCAGCTGAAATCCATCCTTTCTATACCAGCTCTCTATATTCTATGAGTTCTCTAGTTCATCTCAGAAAATGATATCAAATGTAGTCTCTTAGAGAACAGCTTAAATTTTCCCTCTGTCCTTTTTCTGCTGTAAGCAATGGTTTATGTTTCATTGTTTTCATGGTCACAGGCATTATGCATCCTACTAAACATTCAGCAGCCTTTTTCTATTGTTTGAGATCCCAGCTTCCCAGAGGGGTATGCTAGATGCAGGATGATCTGAAGCAATCATTTAAGGGGGAAGTTGCATTGATTGGTTTACTTACCCATTTCAACTAAGTGTGCTTTTTCTTCAAGGTGTTCTCTTGTGTCATCAACACGGTGTCTGTGAGGGCTCTGCAGTGTGGTCTTGGGAACTTTATAACAAACTGAACCAGAGCTCATTCTTTTTCCAAGACAGTTGTTTTCTCTAATAGTTTTCATTTTATGGGAGAACTTGTTATATGACTGCAAGGGTATATAATAATATTTTTTAGCAAGAAAACTGTAGGAAAAAAGACATTGCATTAACCATAAACATAGTATTTCTAACACAGAAAAGAGATGGGCAACAACAAAGGTACTGAAATATTCAAATAACTTCAAATATATATTTCAAATATAAGAAAGTGCAGGGTCAAAACCAGTAGAAACACAAAGAGTATTTGGAACCTTCCTTCAGATTTGGCCATTTAACATCAGTTTGACTTAGTTAAATCTTGGAAGATAGGTCAATAGATACATTTACATAGCTAGTAATTTGAAATATTTTAGGTCAAAGTCAGGCCTTTATAAACATGAAAGAATTTCTGTCTTTAAGTAAAGGTCTTCTCATAAGCATTTCTTATGAAACTTCAGAGGAAGAAGGAATATTGAGGAGTGAAGGACAGAGGAATGCAGGGGAGGAATTTATTTTAATTGTGCATAGAGGCAGATTGCTTCTTTCCAGCTAAAATTTCTCTAATTTGTTTTCGGTAAACACCACCACTGATTTAGTAATGATTGATTTATATTTATGTAACACACTTCATCTAAATAAATCCCAAAAGATTTAATAAATTTACCGAGAGATAGAACTAATTGTAGATAGTTTTAGAAAAAAGTGCTAAAGCCAGTATTGAATTTTGTTTACGGATAAAGTGAGCATGTACCAAACGTTAATGGGATAAGTCATCTCATTTTGTAACATTCTCACAGCCTTTTTTTTTTTAATAGAAAATATGGTCCACCAAGTGAAGCTGTGAACTGGGGCGCAGAAGTTCTGCATTCGCACTGAGTTCAGACAGAGTTCTTGAAGGGCCATTTATAACTCATGGAATTTGTCCATGTTTCTTTCTTTCTCTGTTACATGGAGTTGGCATTTATACTGTAAAAAAAAAATCATTGTCGTTTTGTGGGAGCAAAGACTGCTGATAGCTAAGGGCTATACAAAAATAGCAGATTCTACTGGAATGAAAAAGAGAGAGATGTTGTTAGGAAAAATATAACCATACACATTTAATTTTTTGTTGAAATACCGTCAGTAAATCCCATCTAATAGTAAAATGTTTACATTAACATTGAAGGTCTTTTCATGGGAAAGGCTATGGAAAGATCAGCAAGTGTCATCAATTTCTTTCATTGAAGCTTCCTAGAGGATTATCTTTCTACTGAACCACATGCTTTATAAGTGCCTTATACCCTATATTGAATATTAAGAAAGTAGCATCACATTAATTTAGACATTTTGGTTACCACGGTTAGTTTTTAGACTGTGGACAATATGTCTCTAAGTAGACTTGGGATAGAGACCAATAACATATGCAGCAGATCCAAGTCTGTTTGGGTTGGCATATGCATATGATGCATTTAGTGAGGTGCAATTAACCTAAGCATTGTGGTTTATATATTGGGGTACTAAGGTGAATGAGACTCTGTTGCATTGTTCACAAAGAATTGCTGTAATGTGTCACATAATCTGAAGATGCTTTGTATAAATAATTCCTAACATTTTTTTTCGAGTATCACTTCCCTGTATGGAGGATGTAGGAGATATACCTGTGGCCAGCCGTAATAGATTAATAGGCATGAATCAGGTGGGGAAATAGTATGCATTGTTTCAGGAAATGCTTACCAACGGTAGGATTGATTTAGACCAGCTTTTCAAATTGAAGAAATGAAATCTTTTTTGACAGAGTCATTTATCTAACTGGTTTAACTCCATTGACTACAGATATAGCCTGGGTGACTGCTCTGTCTGTGATAGTTTAAATGCATCAAATGCTCTCATGGATAAATAACAAAGTTTTACATGGCTAAAACTAATCAACTACTTAGGACCTCATCAGCTGTCACTTTTGCCAATAACCTTTTCATTGTTAATGCAATGTACTGCAGTGTGTACCTACCCCTTTTAGGTGGTCCAGGGTCATCAAAACAGATCCATCATTGTCAACTTTCATGTAACTTTGAAGTCTGCAGCTTTTATTTCAGATCTGAGCAGGAACTCTTGTGCCTTCAAGCCTGTCTCCTTTTTGTTTGTCTGTATCAACCTTTAGGCATCCTGTCTTCTTAAAATTGTGTCACAATCACATCTTTGGACTAAGTACAACAGTACTGCTGTTACACAGGGCCAACCCATTCCTCTGGGTTCCTTCCCTAGCTAGGGGAACAGATGCTCTCTTGGTCTGAGAGAGGATCTAGAGAACTAATTTTGTTTAAATGTTTCACTTTTAAATAGGTAAAGTGATGAAAATGCAGTAACAAAATATTATATATTTTAGTAGTAAACTTGGTTTCTACACCATTTAAGGACAGTACTTTTCCAGTGTTGATTTTTATAGAGTGCTCAAAAAATATCTGTTAAGTTAGAAGCTCATGTCAGTTAAGCTGTGGTGTCAGTCCTCTAATTCAAACTCATAAAATATGCAGTGTTTACCTGCAACAGCAATTGCATATAAAACAATACATCATCTACATCGTGTATGTACACAGTAGTCATCTGAAAAGACATTATGTCGCTGGTCAGATGTTAGATATGCTTATCCATTTTTTATTTTCTACACTATTTATAAGAAATAAAATTAAAAGCTTGGCTTTTGGGTAAATTTATATTGTAACATGGATGATGATTTTTAAAACTTACATTATTTACCGCATAGACCTGCTACACTGCTTCACTGAATAAATAGCAGTCTGGGCAAAGTCAACAATTTTGCAAATACATGTTATTTACGTAATCCTTTTCACAGAAATATGCAGAATATTTCTAACATATTTCCAAGATGTTTGTGAATAGTGCTAATTAGAAAGGCTATTTATTTTTTAATGGACCCTAAAAATGATTATGGTCTCTTCAGTTGCACTTTCTTTATTGATAGGTTGTGTCTCAAGAGATTTTTGGAAGTATCTCTTGTCAGTGTAGGTGTAGGGCCTAAAGTCCATGCATGTTGAGCACTTAAAATCCATGCATGTTTTTTCTTAGAGTGGTAAATTATGTTTCTGACACTGTAAAGATCTGTATTACATTAGCTTTAGTATCAAAGAACTTTTGATTTACATATGTTGTGAAAATGAAAGCAGTACTTTCTCATGCTCCCTGCTTTTGTTTAAGTTATTTCTGTGACAAATGTGGAAGCTTCTGGAAAGTTCCTTCTTGAGTTATACCTCCCAAAATGCAGATTTATGTACTTCAGCTGCTAATTAATGAAGCTATGGTATCTGTGACTAAAGTCAGATTCTTTGAGGTGATAATTTTGATGAAGCTCAATAGTATTTATGTAAGCTTTTGGGGATTATTTTTTACTTCTTTGTCATGCAGTCTGCCTTGCACCATATTGATGAAAGTCTACATTAAATAACTGGAAGATCCAACTACTTTATTTAATGTACTGAACATACAATTTATTTTCTTAAGATTGGATACATTTTAGTTTCTATTAAAAAAAAAAAAAAGAAAAGAAGGTGGCATTAGTTCATGCCCCTGTATTTGGATCTGCTTTGAGAAGGGGTAACTTTCTTTCAAGGTTCTGGTTTTGCCTTGCTTTCCCCAAGGCTACTACATGTTTCCCTAGCAGGAGTTATTAGATAGTGAGGAGTGAGGCCCAAACAAGTTGTCTGCACATTTATGCAGATTGCTTAAGGAAAAACTCGTAGTGATTGCTGTCACCCTGTTGTTATCTGAGAGAATGATGGTTCTGACAGAGACATTTGCTGCCCCAACATTTCTGTTAACGTAAAGATTGATTCTACCCTTAGGCATTATTTTGGGGTCTCAGTGGAGCTCCTGAAGCTTTTTCATTTCCCTTGTATATACTTGCTTCGTGTCTTCCATGCTTGGCATTAGTAAACATATTTCAAACCACAAGAATTAAAATTGTACATGAAGGATGTTGCTTGGTACTGTATTCAGACTGACCTGAATCTGAAAGTCAAGTGTGTGGCCAGTGTGTAGATAGGCTACATAAAATAAATATTAGAGATGGCCTTCAAGAAGGATCTGGTGTTGCAATATTGTTACCATCACTACCATTACCAGAAGGACAATATGTGTTTTTAATTAGGGAATATTATAGAATGGGATTTTTTTAGTATGTGGTTGGTTGGTTTTTGTATGATGGAGCTTCAGTTCCCCTTTCCAAGGATATACATCAGTCCTTAGATAATCATTATGCTGGGAATGATTTGGTACGACAGCTGAAGAAAACATCTATAATCCCTTCTGACAACATAAGTTATTTAGTATTTTTAAAGTTAATTTGATATTTCTGACTATAATCATATTCAGAAATTCCTAGCACAAAACAAATCTATTATTGAAGAACTCTGTAGTACTTCTTATTATTTATTGTATTTAGCTTCCCCACAGTAGGGGTTTTAAGTTTTTTTGAAAGAAGCTGGATATTAATGCCAGAGGCCAGCAGATAATGAGATGACTTATTTCACAACTAGAATGGTCTATTAGAAAAATTAATTTTTGAGATGTCAGATGCCGTATGTATGCAGATAAAATTAACAAAAATATAGCATGTAATTTCCCCTATGTTATTTTTGTATTGCTATGATTTATTTCTGCAAACAATAGTTGCTTGAAAAAAAAAGCAGTTACTCCCTGAGTCGTGACAATGATTGAGAGCTGGTTGAGCATCCAGCTGCTTGAGTAGGCCTGTTTTGTCACCAAATGCATGCTCCTGTAATCTACAAACGAAATGCAAGACAGTAAAATTTATTCAAGCAAGAAATACAAATTTACCTCTCTCTGATCAGGATTCCCACCAATTCATCACTTTAATGTATGCTTTGCCTCAGCATAAAAGCCTACTTAAAGGGCTTTAACTTACTCTGATATGACATGTTGAACAAAGTAACACTATTTAGGGAACAAGCCCTGTTGCAGTTAGCACCACAGTTAACTTGATGAATTCTAATACTGAAAATAATTTACTGAAAATGACCTGTTGTGTATCAGCTATTCAGTGAAGAGGCAGGGGAGAGTAAATCCCCCTCATGACACAGCTGCAGAACCAAACAAAGGTCATAGGCTTACATTTCAATATTGAGCTTGTTTTCGCTTGTGTTATCTGTAGTCTATGAACTTCTGACTTTGTTATTTAGTGTGTTTGGTATATTGATTAGTAAAGGTTTTGTTAGTTCACAGCACAGTAAGGCTAGAAGTAAGCACTCCTAGTATCTTATTTGCTCTATTAAAAATAATCCTTTAGACACAATTTGTTATTGTCTGGTTTTCGCTACTGGGTGGTAGTCATCTAGATCTTAAATCTTGATTTGGTATGAGTAAATAAATGAATATGTTATGTCGAGCATAGGATACTATTCCTGTTGGAGCCCAATACTCATTGACCATCTTCTTTTAGATATTCCAGATGTGGAAGGTTTAGTGTTTAATAACAAATTTGCTTATTTGAGATTGTATGATTTTACATGGGATTTTGAGGTAGCAGAGCTGTACAACAATATATGTAAATCACAATGCCAGGACAAATGACACTTTGCAGAACACAGCATTTTTGGTATAAAGTTGAATCACAATGTGAATGGGAATCTTGTTGCCAGTCTGTATAATAGGCTCATTGTCGTGACACTGGGCATCCTCAGTGGCCAGGAGGGAGTACATGGAGTGTGAAGTCAGTTCAAACCCATTGCTATCCAAAGGTCTTTTTGTTTACTGTTCTATTATTTTATACTCTATGTTTGACAAAGGTGCATATATACCCCCCTGTACTGCTCCAGCATGTGCAGGAAGAAATTTGCTCTCTTTGAATTAACTTGTGCATGAACATTGGTTGGTTCATTAAATTAACATAACCAGTTGCTTTCCACTAAACTGACTTCGGATATATTTATCTAGACCAAAGCTACCCTTTGGGCCTGTTTGTATGCAGCCAAGTTCAGCTCTCTGCAGCAGCTGTCACCAGTCACTCCCTACATCCTGCCATGAGCCTTGGGGGCATATTGCCCTTGGCCATCTCCTCTGAGTCTTCTTCCACTGTAAGGGTTTAATAATTGATCACAGTTTCTCAAAACAATGCACAATGCTAATTTAATATCCACAACCTCACTGGGACCTTTGCAAGGAATCTCCCCCTTCTACAAATAAGTCAAGCTTTATTCGTAGTGGGGCTGATGGTTCTCTGCACACATGAACACAGTGGGGTGTCTCATGCAGTGAATTGAAGTGATAGTTCACTAGATCAGAACTTCTTCAGGCAATTGTCAGGATTACAGCAATCACTGTGGATGCTGACGTTAAGCATAACACTGATCAGACAAAAAAGAAGGTGGTGATTTTTTTAGAGTAAATATTCAAGGAAATAAATAGGTTAATAACGTCATCATAATTGAATAAAAATTGAAGCCCTCTAAAGCTACTCTAATGTCCTTCTCCTGGACTACAGCACACCTAGAGCAGCCCCTGTGTCTGTCTTTCCAGCACTTGGGATGAATCTTGTGGCTCTTGATGCCCCAGTATTTTTGAAGTGTGGTTAATGGGGTCGTGACTGTTGATACTATATCTGCTGTATTCCTTTTGGCTCCACTTTTAAAATAAAAAGCTTTTTTGTATAATTTTGCTATGATTTTTCAGAGTTCTTAAACTGTGTGGTTAAATAGAGATTTAATGAAAATGTCAAAATGATCAAAACATATTCCTCTTTATGTTACTTAGTGACAGAAATATTTACTACATGATTTAGTGAACTGCATTCCTCTCCATATCACTCTTCAGAAAAGGTTAGCATTTGGATTTTAGCATTGGGTGTTCCATCTCGCTCTGTACAGGTGCTTGCATTTCTCACAGCAGAGGAGAGTAGTTCAACAATTCTTAAACAATTGGGCTTATATTTAATGCAGTCAAACTGAGTGGTGCCAAAAACGAGTGCCCTGTTCTCCTTCAGTTACTGTCAATGTAGAATAAGCAAGCCAGTCCACATACATGATATGATGAGCTTTTTAACTGAATTATGGATGGGAAGTTTTCTAAATCCAGAAAATAAGATTTGTTGCAGCTGTTGGCCTTTTTCATAATGATACAGACTCTTGAAATTTTCCTTTTAATTATAAACATATACATACATGCACAGTATGTTACATGTGTATATGTCTATATAGTACATATATATATATATAAGGGCTGTATTTAATTATAGGTAATATAGATATGACAAGTGACTCCTAAAGGAACTCCCAGATGATCTTTGCACAGTATTTTGGCATTTCAAATGTGTTTCACGTAAACTCCTGTATTTTCAGGGGGTCTGTGTTGATGTCGCCAGAAGCAGAGGTTGTAATGTGGTCGGCTCTGCTCCTGGTCTCTGGCTGTTTCTTGGTGCTCTCAAAGCTTGCACTGGCAAAGTGTGGTAATTAAAGACATAGCAAAGCATGTGTGGTAATTAAAGACATAGCAGCTGTGTCCTTCAAAAGAGGATTGGGATTGGTTTTCATCTTTTCATGCAGTTTTCTGAGTCTTTTCTTGTTTCAAGAAATCATTGCAATAACAGTATGAAATTTGAGTTTACATCAGTATAGATATATTAAAGGAGAGAGTTTTGCAAAATTCAGTTAGCTCGTGTAAAGCTGTTTTCCATTTTTGTCCAAGTTGTTGTGTCTGCTTTTTCGAATTTTGAATGATTTTTAGATCTATGCTTAATTCAGTATTTTGGAAGAGTTTCTATGTCATTACAAATATATATGTATTTAATTTACTCTTTCAGGTAAAACTAATGTAAGGGGTGACACTTTCTGAGTAGAAAGTTCCATTATCCCATCAGTATTAGAAGAATCCAAGTTGGATGTATTATATTGGCATGAGCTTCTCTTAAAGACATCTACAGGGGACCAGAAAGAAATGTTCTCTTCTACTGGAGCATTACAAACTGTGCAAGCATTCCTTTGTTTTTTTTTTTCCCTTGAAAAGCTATTGAATCAGTTTAACTGCAGAATTCTAGGTTCACAGTTCTTTTAGGTGGCAAAAAGAGGTGCACTGAGCTCTAAGAGAGCAGAACACATTGAAGAAAAGTGCTAAATATTTTTGAACTATAGAGTTTACAAGCTTGAGAAGTGGGCCCATGGGAATCTCATGAGGTTCAACAAGGCCAAGTTCAACATGTTGGAGCAACCCCCAGTATCAGTACAGGCTGGGGATAAACAGATCTAGAGTAGCTCTGCCAAGAACGACTTGGGGGTGCTGGTGGATGAGAGGCTGGACGTGGCCCAGCAATGTGCACTTGCAGCCCAGAAAGGCAATCGTGTCCTGGGCTGCATCAAAAGCAGCGTGGGCAGCAGGTTGAGGGAGGTGAGTCTGCCCCTCTACTCTGCCTTTGTGAGACCCCACCTGGAGTGCTGCATCCAGTCTGGGGTCCCCAGCACAGGATGGATATCGACCTGTTGGAGCAAGTCCAGAGAAGGACCACCAAGATGATCAGAGTGATGGAGCACCTCTCCTATGAGGAAAGGTTGAGAGACTTGGGATTGTTTGGCCTGGAGAAAAGGTGGCTTTGGAGTGGTCTGATGACATCCTTCTAGTATCTGAAGGGAGCTTACAAGACTGATGGAGAGGGACTTGTTTACAAGGGCATATAAAAAAGAGGGACTTTTAAAAAGGGTATTTTTACAGGACAAGGGGGAATGGCCTTAGGTTGAAAGAGAGTAGGTTTAGATGAGATATTAGGAAGAAATTCTTTACTGTGAGGGTGATGAGGCACTGGAACAGGTTTCCCAGAGAAGCTGTGGATGCCCCATCCCTGAATGTGTTCAAGGCTGGGCTGGATAGGGCTCTGAGCAACCTGGTCTAGTGGAAGGTGTCCCTGCCCACAGCAGAGGCATTGGAACTAGATGATCTTTAAAGTCCCTTCCAACTCAAATCATTCTATGATTCTACGATTCTGTTCCTGGAGAAGCCTTTTCTTCATCCTCTGATTTATTTCTTTTTGCTTCCTATATGTTCTCTCTTAGCATCATTATTCCCTTTGTCTCTCTTTCACATTTTTCTGTTGTGCACTGAAATTTGTTTACTATGTTTTTCCAGTAAACTTTTATGAGTCAGAGTAATTATCTGGTGTTGTCTGGATACACACCTCAGGCTTCTGAAGTCTCCTGGGTCTTCCTGGCATTTCCAGGTAAAGATTATCACTTTGTTAAATTATTGTGTTTAGTGCTCCCTTGTGTTTTGCAAGGCATCCATTTCTATGTCAATGCTATTGCTAAAATAGCAATGAAAAGGTTAAACGGTTTTTCATGGAAAGGCCAGAGCACTACTCTTGAATATCCAGAGTAGCCCAAGTCCACTAGTTGCCTAGAATTAGCCTGCAGTCCAGGCTCCTACAACCTGTGAAAGCCAGAAACTTGTAGGATTCTAGAAATTCTTCCTGCCTCTTACTAGGCCAGTGAGGTTTCGGAGTGTAAAGCACATTAAGAATGCAGGCTTCAGAAAGCTGGATTCTGGGGAAGGTAACACTCCTTTTTAAATCTGATTTAATACACTTCTTAGTTGCTCTGCTTGTTGGAAGTAATATCCTTACAGAAGTTGTTTATCATGGCAAGGAAACAGTTTCACTAACAGTGTAACTGTTAATTGTTGTTGCTGTTTCAGTTGCATTAATCATGCAAAAAAATCTTACATGGGATGCATTATTGACTAAATAACGGTGTCTTTAGCAAATTTAAAGAAACCCCCCCATTCTCTGGAAATCATGTGCTATGTCTCCTGGAGTTTTTCAAGAAAGAAAATAAGGCTTTCATCTATGTGATGATAAATATTGCTGTTTTGCAATTACCACCATATGTGTGTTACAAATAAATAATGGCTTTAAGTCTTATGAATGTATTTTTCTTACTAATGTATCTTCCTTCTTCCATAATGAGAATTATTATTTTATTTGAGAATTATTAACTATTCAGTTGTGATCCAGCTGTACCATTTATGATTAATCCTTTGGAGGAAGGAGAACCTAAAGAAAAGCACTTTTTTTTTTAATGTAGGATAGTTATTTATAAGGAGAAATAAATCCATATTTTACTTCTCTTTTCTACAATGAGGATTCCAAGAACATTGTCCAATTTGTACCTAATGCTTGAGATACAGTTTAAAACAGCAATTTTTGTTCAGAATTCTCATTCTTCCTAAACTAATTTAACTTTGCTGCTAAGTTCCTCCAAATACATTTCTAAATATCTGACCAAATTACCTAGTTCTGTAAAGTTTTTGGCCCTTTAGCTTGCCACAGTATTTATTTTTTAATTTCAGTCACTATTCAGAGCTTCCACATGCCATTACAAAGGTGTGGTTTCAACTGGATGATTGGCTTAAAATATTTAATGACTTTATTTAAATAAACCTTGTTCTGATTTTATTTTTTTTACACATTTATCACTTGCCTAAGCTGACACTGTTGGGTTCATAAGTTGTTAAAAAATGTGTTACTAAGATGGGTATGTTGACATTATACATCACAATCACTTTTTCCCTAAACATTGTAAAAAAATATAAAAAGTCTTATTGAGCTCTGTGAGGTTATTTGCATACAGAATTATTCGTATTCATAACTTCATATGCTGATAGAGCATATATGGAGCATATACTATGAAAAAATTTACATATTTACAAGTACTGATGCCCGTACCACTCTAAATAGGGTGTGAAGGGAAATGGTGATCAGAATTTGGCAGACTTCCACTCTGCTGAAAACACCATACCATTTGTGATGTTAATATACTGTAAAGGACCACTGTCTGTTAAAATCCTTTTGGTTTATTTCTCATGTAAAGTATAGTAGACTCAGCATTCCTGATCTACTGGTGTCTTGCTTCCACCATCTGGTTTTACAAAACTATTTTTACCTTATCAAGTGTCAGTGGCTGCCACTGAGTGACCGTTTGATGTGCAGTCAATCACAGACAAGAATAAAATTGCATAATAGACCATAATTTCCTGTCTGATCATAAGCTCAGCTTTGTGTACTGGGCGATTTCCTTCCAGCTAATTGACAAATGCACTGGCACAGGGAGTGATGGGCTGCAGCTGCATGCCTTTTGTCAGAAAGACAGAAAGAAAGGACATCTTGAGAAGTATTAAGGTGTTTGTGACATTGAGATGGATCTTCTTCTAGGAATAGTTGTAGTCAGAACGAAGAACTTGTAATTTTTTCATCAAAAAAGACTGCCCGTTTTTTCAGGCTTTAAAATATGTTTTGAAAATGAGAAAATCACATAGAAGACCAAGTTACTCTTCTAGCATCATTCCTCCTAACAACAGGGACAATGGAAACACAGCACACAGCCCAAAATAATAACTTGTTACTGGTCTACCACATTTTCTTCAGAGAACTAAAAGACTCGATCAGCACAATCAGCCTTTAAAACCAAACCAAGTTCAGAAAAGCTCTTTCAAACTATAGTGTACCTCATATGCTTCACAGAAATGATGGTGCATTTTTGTCTTCCACCCATGGATGTAAAGTGTGCAAACCAGAATTTTTGCAAGAGAATTTGTGGAACTGTGCTATGCAGATACATCTTGGTAGCAATGTGACCCATTTACAAAGGTTAGATGCTACCTCTCACAAAGCTTCACCATGTATAATGTAAGACAGAAAATAGCCCATGTATAGAGAATTATATGTAATTAAACATAGATTTAGTCTTCTCCGTGTTCAGAAATTTTGACTTCATGCCTTGCTCAGAATTCTTTGGATTTGCATTCTGAGCTTCTGTTTCAGGGGGAAAATATATTCAGTTTGATCTAATGAAATGGATATTTTAACTTAAAAACTGTATTAAATAAACTTTCAGTTCACCAAGAAGGAACTGATTCATCCTGTCATCATCAATTCAGCTGTTATTTTACATTTTAATTTATGTGTAGCTTGCTTTTGACATAGCAAATCTTTTGAATAATTTTCTTTATCTGAAATTCATAAAATGATACACACCCAGAAAACATTTGCCTTCAGTACATTACATGTGCCAGTGGAAAATGCTGTTCCAGGGTAATTATGACCGGAATTAGATAAACAGTCTTCTTATTCTGATATCTGAGATATTTTATTCTATCATGGCAATAAGCTAAAACCTCAGATTATGAGGCCTCCATTTAAAAAATTATGGAATTACTTTATATAGCTGTCATAGTCTTTAATTAAAAACAAACAAACAAACAAAACCAATTGTTTCTTAGCTTTCCAGTGAAATATACCTCAAAATTATAAGCCTGCAGGCCTTGAAATATCTAACTTTGTATCAGCTATGGACCTAGATCTACCAGAGAGAGAAATCATTATGTCATCTGCCTCAAAGGTGCTGATACATTGGACAGTAAAGGAAATCCAGCAAAACAGATTGGCAGAGAATTGTTAAAGTGGCAAGAAACATATTCAGCAAATTTGTGTCACAGCATAGCTCCACATGGTCTTCAGTATTCGCTGTGCATATCTATAATATATACATGCTTTGGCTTTGCTTAGTGTTGGTTTAAAAAAAATCAGACAACAAAGCAGAAACAAAGTTGCTTGTATCTGAAATGTTTCACAACTTTTATCCCATCAGATTCAGCTGATATACTCTATACATCATTTACCAGTTTGAGACCTCCTACTGTATTTTGGCATTTGAGTATGATTTGGAGCTTTTAATTTTTCGTATTTGTAATCGTATTTCAGTCATGTTCCCAGTAAGCATTTTTGTGAACTGGAGCCTCTCATCTTACTCAGCAAACTCATGTCTATGTCTGCTCAGTGAATGAGAATTTCACTCTGTACTGAAATAACAGCATTCTGAGTTGAGTTGGGGGGTTTATACATACATACATACATATATATATATAATTATACATTTAATATATCTAAGGGGGGGTGGAAATGACTGTTATGTATTTTTTAAGTAGGCCCAATTAATTTCTCCACATGTATGTGTTCAGACACTGTAGTGAATCTGTAGGATTCTTGTGTGACTGAGATATTTTAAATGGCGTTTCTCTTTTCCAGCTAACTAGCAGTTTTGTGGAAGGAATGACATACTATTTTTGGCAGTCATTATGGGCCATATGTTTTTGCCTGGCAAAATTGGCTGCAGTGTATTTTGTTGTGTCAGGGACTTAAGAGGTGTTTGCTATTTGGCTGTGAGATAGATAGCAAAAGTAGATGTTGGAAAAAAACCAAACATGGGTGGGAAGAGTTTTGAAAAACTCAATAGGGAGAAAATTATCTTTGATATATGGTAAATCTTTAAGCTTAGCTACAGGAACTTGGTTTTTCTTAACTAATTCAGAGGAAAAGCTGAGTACACGTTTCTATGACACAATTATAAATTTCTTTGGCAACTCATCATTTTATAGATCTCTTTTCATGTAAGGAGTTAAATTTTCCTTCCAGGGAGCAAACAGATAAGATAGTTTTACTAAAGCTTCTGTAATTATTTAGGATCTTTAACTAATCTTTATATTACATCTGTAGCAGATGTAATTTTGGCAAATGAATGTACACTGGACCTGTCAGGGTAAATTTCAAATTGCTGCATAAGTGCTGTATGTTTTGGAACAGTACACATTTTTTTAAAAGGTAAGGAGCTAAGGATGTTTTAAGATTGTTTCAGGAGTATCAACAGCCTGTGCCTTTCAGGAGGTGGGAGAGCTGAGGCGATCTGCGTGTTCCTGCGGGTGGCCGAGGACTGTGTGGCGGAGCAGAGACCCACCATCAGGTCTGTGCCAGGTCAGGGCTCTGCGAGAAGCCCAGGCAGGAACAGCAGCAGGCTGGTTTGGGCATGGAACAGCTGTGGCTGAGGCAGGGGCTGTGACCTTGGGGACCCTGGGCAGAGTATGGAGCCCCCAGCAAAACCAGGCAGGGACAGCCAGGGCTGGTGGTGCCTGCAGTGTCCTCCCTGGTAGCATCTCTTCAGGCTATTCTGTAGAGCAAAAACGTTCTCCTAAGCCTGCTGTACCACTGCTGTAGTTTTACTGGTGAGAAGAGAAGACTTGAGGGAAAAGAGATGGTGCTCACAATTTAAAAGGAGTAGGATAAGGTAGTGTTAAAGGTGAAGGACAGGGACAGGACTGTCCCAGAACATCAAATCTTATTTTTCTGCTAGTAGAGAACTATTTATTGGTAAAATTGGTAAACTGGAAAGATACTTAAGGAAAAAAAGATGCTGCAGCATATAGCCCTAAAAAGAAGTGCTCTGTGAAGAAATACAATTTTTTTTGCACATTGTGCATTTTAAAACAAATCAGGACATGATTGTAATGATACGGGGATCCCCTCAAATGGGATGAGTAAAAGCAAAGAATCCTGAATATTCAAAAGCTGACATTAGACCTGTAAACACCAAGAGAATAAACCCTTATGATTTTGTTCTCCAGAGTAGCTGGCTTCATCCTCTCCCTTCAAGCAGTGCACATGGCTGTACAGAGTACAACCATGTACTAGTTGTACAGCCCACTGTCCTGGACTGTAACGATGTTTATTCCTTTGAGTTTTGGCTTGTTTTTATTTGTAGTAGCTCTTCTAGAAATTAATCGAAGTGATACCAAAGGTTTTCATATCAGTCAGTGAGTATGTAGATATGTTTTCTCTGGGACTTTTTTTTTTTGTATGTGGAACTAATCTGTTTCTACATAGTCATTCCAATGGTATAGCTACCATTTCAGTACCATATTATAATGTGGATTTTATAAATTTTTTACACTTCTTTTGTCCCATACTGAGCATCTAATAAACTTCATGACGTTAGAAAGCTCCTTCTTTAGTTAAGTGTAACAGCTGCCATATTTATTATACATTTCTTTGTCTGGATCTCAGCTGTCCAACAATTTTTCTAATATTTAGCAGAATGTAGATACTATAAGAAAATTATGTTAAATTTCCGGTGGAGCTGCAAATCAGCGTAACTGGTAAAGCAGTGGAATCTCCCTACTGCAGTCTTCACCTTGTTGTTTCCTTTTTCGACCTTAAGGTTATTGCAATAGTCCTACTTGAGATTTTCTGATCCTTTTGTGGATTTCATTGAACTCATGCAGTCGTTGCAAAAATACTGACCCATTCTTCCACAGGACAGGGGTAATTTAACAACTGCAAGAGTATACATTTTATTTTTAAATGTAGTACTTCTTATTAATGCAGAAAGCTGTAGCATAGAGCTTGAAATATGTGGAATTGAAAGACTCTTATCCATGTCCAAGCACATTAAAGAACAGTATGCATCTATTTAAAATGAAAAATGAATTTAGGTTGATTCTGTATCAAGGAAGTTCATGGCAGCTTTGTGCTGACTTAAGCAACCAGTAAATCAGGGCAAAAATAGCTAGGAAAATAGCATTTTTTAAGAGACTTATAAAGGAAATGCCAACATAACTGTAGTGTTGGGTTAGCTAGCTATGCATTCCTCCAACTTTAAAGAGAATAGTAAAAGTGGGTGAATTAATCACAGGAAATAATTTACTGGACAAATTTAGCATGTGTCTTGGATTAAGAGGCATACTTCCTAGAAAAAAATTAGGTTACTGTGAGAATTGCTGAGTTTAAAAATTGTCTCACTGCAATACAAGAAAGCAACTGCATATGCATGCATAGCTCTGGAGGCAAAAAAGAGACTAGTGCTGAACTCTTGTCTTTTTTATTTGCGTCTGTTCTTGGTTTGGATTAGTTGGTAGCATTTTACTCGGTTAGATTTTACTCAGTCTTACGTTCTGTTGGAGTACGTGTATGGAGATACAAACCCAGGACATCTACAAAAGAGCACCATAATCGTTCAGAAGAAGGGACTGTTAAACCCCATGTATTATTGTCTACAGAAGTGACCATAAGCAGAGAGACCCTTCTGAAGAACGACAATAGGGCAAGCATAGATGATATTGCTCCCTGATGTTCTTCCAGCTATCTTTAACTGAAATGACAGGAGCTTTAAAATGTATTTTCTTAAGAATAAGTAAAAAAAAAATCATATGATGGTATCTGTTATTTTTTACCTTCTTTGCAGTCATAAGTTCCTCTTTGGCTCAGCATATGACTGAAAGATGTTGCTTTTCTAAGCTCAAAACCTACACATAAAGTATTTATTTCATACTAGTGTATATTATCCTTTTGTTTCCAGTAGAGAGATTACTGAGCTACCTGAAACTGCCTATTTGTTTTTTTCCCCTTGAGCCAAATTTATACATTGTGCATCTACCACTTCTCTGGAAGAGTTTTCCAGAAGGTCTGCTGTTAGCATTGTGGGCAAACATAGCATTTTTGCCACTTTTGAATCTAGCTCATATAAATTTGATATGATGCCCCCGAAATCTTGTGATGGAAGTGAGTGCCCTATCCCTACTCACCCTTTCCATTCTGCTCATGACTTTGTAGGAAACAGTCATTGGGTACATATGAAGCATTTATGGAGAATATTGTCTCAATTTCCCTGAACAGTAGTTTGAATAAAAGCCAATCATGACTTTTATCTAAAAAGTAAATAAAACCATCAGAAATGCCAATCTTGAAATTTGAGTTAGTGATCAAGGAACATTTTTTTATTATATTTGTTTGGTATTAGCTATGACTAAAGATTTTTCCCAGAGAGAGTTTATTCCTTGCTAAAGGAGAGAAATAACCTCACCAAGGATGGGGTTTTATAGACATTGTTTATGTTTGATTACTACATTGCTCTCTATGTGTGACTACATCATAAAATCATTCGTTAGGTGAAGGTAATTTACAAATGATCAGAAGCAACCAAATTACTCTAGCTTAATGAGTTGCCACTTATTGCCTGTGTAGGCTTTTTTTCTGCTGCGGCTGTGATGTTGGCTTACATTAATGTGCATTAATTTTATTTCACAAATGCAATGATCAAGGAGGTCTAATGCTTCCAGTTATTATGGCTCAGCAGTGAGTGGTAACTCATTAAGTCATGGTTAACTTCATTGCATATACCTGTCAGTCGGGACTTGGTGCAAAATATACAGCAGGGCATTTTGCCTGGAAAATGTCATACCAATGCATCGATATCTGCAATGACAACCCACTCATCTTGAGGTAGTGTTCAAGCTGTTGATTTTCAGCCATACAGGCTGAAATGTGTGAAATCATTTGTCTCTGAGACACTATCTCGCTCCTTCTGTAGACAGCAGAGGTTCTGTAATTGGATTTCCCTCTTTAAAGAAGAAGGGAGTTGTTGGCAGGATGTTCAGTGCAAGGGCATCAAGACTCAGGATCCTGCTATCTCAACTTGGCTCCAATTTGTTGGAATTTGGCAACTTTTTGAAGAAATGACATCTGTTAAAGAGTTTTCTTGGAGGGAGCTGAGGATATTTTTGCTAATTGATGAAAAGGATACATGAATTGCTATGGGACTGGTTATTCTATTGATGATGAGATTTTATCACATATTTATGTCAGGAAAAAATTAGGCAAGCCAGTTGGCCAGAACTGTGTGACAGTGACAGCCTCCAAAGTGAGACTTCATGTAATGGAAGTAGAGTAGAAATTAAAGTGGAGCTGACCGAACCAATCTGCTCTCCAGTGCTCTGGGGAGCAAAAGGTGTTGGGAAGGTGTCCTATTCCAGTGCAAAACTTAGATACACAGATCTGTGAAGAAAAGGACTGTACCAGTTCCAGGCTGCTTAAGTTGCTGTGGAAAGACAAAGTTAGAAGAACTTCGCACAAAGTTGTTTAACCCTTTGATTGGACTTTCATTAACATGTGCAGACTGGCTGTGTAATACAAACCAATTACAAGTTAATACAATTCTGAGCTATTCCTTTCCACTCCTGACCTCAGCTCTCAGAGTCTCCCCAACTCATCTTTTTCTGGTTTTTGTTCCTCTTTAGTCTTTTGCTTTACTTCTTTCCCATTTTTCAGTTCCCTTAGCACACTGAAAAGAAGAAAATAACAATAAAAAGTTGTGGAACATGATGTAGTGCCATCCCATTATCTTGTGTTCTGCTGCTAGTTTCTCACACTGCATATGTCCTACAGTTGCATTTCTACAATTTAGGTTGTAGAAATTCCAGGCAGCAACTGATATTCACTGGGAGTTTATAAAATGTCTACAAATGCATCTAAAGCTAATTAAATCTAAAGATTAAAATACTAGAACAATATTTTGTATGATTGAAGATGGAAGAGCCCCAGGGATCCAAAAAATATGTTTTATATGGTTTTATTTTATTTATTGAAATAAAAAAAGTACTTGGAACAGCTGCCTTCAGCCTGTGCCTTGAACGGTGATGCACAGTTGTGTGGTAACAGAGGGACTTCCAGAACAGTTCCACGATACTTTACCAGAGGGACAAGAATTTTATGTTCTCTGGATTTCTACCTTCTCCTTTCTGTGTGTTTTCCTGTTTTTAATTGGTACTAAATTGGTCAGCTGTACTAGATAAATTATTAATCATGGTTTATGAGACAAATTTAATACTGAAAAGGAAAGGATGATACTTTCAAGTGTGAAATAGTCTAGATGTAGGTTTTTGACCCAAGAAGACATGTATTCTCAAGTCCCGTGCTGAGTCAAAGAATCTGATCACCACAAACACTGTCACAAGACTTTTTTCCCCCCATTGTTAGGAAAATACATCTCAAAGGACTTTTTATCTGACCTCAGTAGGGAAGGGGCTTTTACAAATAGAAGAAGTTTCACGTATTTCACGCTGTCTTTGGGTTAAACTTTGGTAACATTCTTTGTTTTGTCTATAGGAAGAATGGAGAATTAGATCTTAGGCAATAAGATCTTAAAGTTTAAATATGTGCATTCTTTTTCCACAGATAATATGTTGTATGTTATAGCTTTTTTTTGTGTGTGATTCATTAGTTTAGGAAGAAAATGAGTTGGCTATTTTATGTTAAAACTAAAAAGGAAATTTGTGTTTTGCATGTAGCAATGTAAAGACATCTACAACTTGTTTTCATTCTTGGCACAGTTCAGTTGCTTTGATTCTGTATATCAGGACTGTGCCTTCACAGTTTATTCACAAGCAAGGCCTAAGCTTCTCCAACATTTTATATTTATCTTCTCCGTTCAGAACTGGAAAACCTGTTGGATAACAATGGGGATTAAATCTTTGGCACTTTCGATATGGCTTGCCAAAGAAGAAAGGCTACTGAATCCAGGGCTCTGAAATGTGGCCTGTTGAGATCCTGACGGGTGCCATCCCCCGAGCTTTCTTCCAGCCTTCACTTGCAGTTCTGCAGCTCCTCTACACACCTGCCCCATGTACTTGTATCTGAGTAACTCCATTTATTTATTTTGGATTTCCGTCAGCAGTTTAGGCCTCAGGTAAATTCTCTGATCTCTTGTTAAGCCAATATTTATTTAAATTCTAGCAGACAAAACTTTAAACTCCAACTCTTTTTAAATCCTTCCTTTAGAGAGGTCTCAAATGTCTTCATAACTTCACCTGTGATCTCTTGAATAACCTGTGTTGCTAAGAATATTATTTAATTTTTGAGGTGAAATGGCAAAAAGAAAAGAAATCTACTTTTCCTAAAAAGACAGCTTGAAATATTATATTTATGAAATTCTGATTTTATTCCACAGATTGAATTTTTGTGTTTAATCTTTTTATGCTCTGTGCAAGTAAGCAAAGTTCTCTTCTGTTCTTTTACATTAAAAAGAGTTGGTGGATTGCAGACTATATAATAGAGTAAAAGTGCTTAGGGGCAAAATATCTGCGTATTAGAACTTTCCAGCAAGAAAATTTTGGCATTCTAGCATTTTTCTGGCATTTTTCTAACATTCTTCAGGCTTCTGTGCTCTTCTGTGCTCTGGAGTACAAAATGTTGCATTCATACTCATTTCGATGGTTGCATGTGGTAAGAATTGTGATAGTAAACTCCTGATACCTCCTACACAATGGGGATTATACCTCTTGTAAGTGAATAAAAATACATTTATTTGAGAGAAGATGTTGGGATTTTTGATGTCAAATTTGACTTAAGCTTCCAGTAAGTGTGTTGGGTTTATACTGTCTTTAAAAACAAGTACCGCTTTCTAATTAATTTCAATTATGCTTTTTTATGCTTCTTTTATCAAGCACTTTCCTCTTAGATGTGATTTGCAGAGTCAGTGCACCTTCTGATTTTGTTGGAGTTTTGGTTTTGCTTTTTTTTTCATTTCCAAAACGAAAAGCACTGGCTTTTGTGAGACTAGGGAGAAAGAGGATTATGTATTAGTTAGGAGGGACTCTTGGAGAGGCACATGTATGCATTTTATGTCTGTATGTGAGCATAACCTATATATATGTATTAAAAAAATATATATATATTAACATAGTGAGATAGTCAGAGCATAGCATATTAAAAAAGTATTTTCCCCATTGATTTAACTATATATTTTGCTATTGGCCTAGATAATGTTATTTACAATGGAGCATTATGAGTGTTCCTGAAAAGATGGAAACTGTTCAGTTCCCATTAGCTGTCACTATTTTTTGCCATATACATCCTCTTTTGCTCTCCAAACAATAATCAAAATAAAATTCAAATTTTGCTGATTTTTCTGAGCAGTCTGAATATACAACTTACACACTTCAGTTATTTCCGTAACACCTTTAAGTAGAAATTAAACCAAGATGTACTGCAGGAGGCTACATAACACAGGGCAGGGCACCAGCCTGACACTGCACTGTGCAATCTTACCTTGTATTTTAGTACATTAAGAGGGTGCTTTCAAGTGCAAAACTTGAAATGATGTGTTAAATTGTATTAGTATCTGGCCTTCTCCCTTAAAGCTTAGCCAGATCGGAACTGAAGACATGAAATTGCAAATACCTGCAACACTGTCTGCTGAGCAAAACAGTGGCAGCATTCTCAGCCATAGTCAAATGTTCTTAAAGTATCTGACACCTTTGGAGTTGTCAGGCAGACTATATGTTTGAAAAATCATAGAATTCCAATTTTCAGTTTTAAAAATAGTTATTTCTTTAAACTGGATAAATACTTTTGAACTTATGCTTTTGTCAGTCAACAAAAATGCAAAGGATTAACATCTTCAGCTAAAACACTGCAGTGGGAATGGGAAATAAATCTTTAAAAAGACTGGTTGTTGCAATCAATACCCAAGCAGTTTAAGTGACAGGTACCCACTATCTAATTGATATAAATGTTTTTTTTGTTTTATATTGTGTTTTGCTAATTCTTTGCTTCCTGCCTGTGAAGGTGTTGGTCGAAGCAGTCCACTGGGGACATGTCTACTGTTAGTACAATCTCCGTGACTGATATGGAAGTAATGAGGCTTTTTCCTGTTTCAGAGTTCTTGTAGTCATTCCTCTGACCATGGGCTCAATGAGCACATTCAGACTCTTTATGAAAAACAATTCTGTCAGCTGAATGTCAGGAAGCTTATGAGTTTGTTTGCTGGGCTTCTCTGGATGTATGAACTGGTTGCTGCAGCTCTAAAAATGATATGACTGGTGCAGTAGTGATTTTCTGCACTGAAGGTGGATGCTGACAGGAATTATGTACTGCAGATATTTTAGTGAACTCTGAAAAGACCACGCTGTAATACAACATTCCCAAACACAGAATTCTGTGATTCTGATGTCTTCTAGCATGTGATTTTCTCTCCATCATTACTTTTGTAGAATTATATCAGTGGGAAACCAGTTTATATGACTGTGCTTTGCCTTGTAGCAAGGAATTGTTTTTTCTTGTATAATTTAATATATTTTGGCTCTGGAGCATACCTCAGTTTCCTGCATTTATTTGATATATGCGCTGGGGAGGAACACGAGGGGCACAGGAAGCACATGTGCTGCAAAGGTTAGGACTGAACTGAAAATCTTTTGTGCCAGTTAGCAGCTACTTAGGCAGCTGCCTAGTGGGGTTTCTTCTGATTCTAAATGTTCTCTGTAATTGCTAACACTGCCAAGGGGAAACTAATGTTTTTTATTTAGTGATCACTAACTATTCTGTGATGAGTTTAAAAATGCTACGAGGGAGTATTAATAGCTTTTCTCTGAAAATAGTACATGCTTCCTGAAATTGAAGAGTAAGCCTCTCGTAGTCACTCTAGTACAAACACATCATGAGAAATTCTCACTTAAAAAGCTCTTTTGCTCTTGTTCAGTGTTTGTCAGGTTCAACTCCAGCCATGGCTTCCCGGTGGAGGTTGGTTCAGATGCCAGCATCCTCCAGCTGAAGGAGGCAGTTGCCCAGCGACAGGGAGTTCCAGCCGACCAGCTGCGGGTGATTTTTGCAGGGAGGGAGCTCAGCAATGACTTGACACTGCAGGTAAGAATCCCTTGGTAGCTTCTCTCCTGGACTGCTGCCAGCTACACTGCCTCTGCCTCTAATGCTGCCAATCTGATGTTCATGCCTGAGATCTAATAGAATAAATAGTGCCTGGGGATACCTTGAACTTTACTCCACACTGCTTCATTAATTCTGACCTTCTTAATTATGCATTAAAACAGCAAGCAGGAAGGGTAGGGAAAGAGAGAGAATATGAGAGAGAGAGCACGAGAGAGAGAGCTGTGCCTAGTGAATAAATGTTTACTGACTACAGAAGCAAACCATGCACAATTTCTGTATCTGTTCAATTTCTATCTTACTTATTCCATTTGAATCTTAATGAAGAAGGATGTGAATAAATTGCTCTAAATCAAGCTGCACAGTCATCACATTTGATAGAATTTGTAACCCAATTGTGACCCCTGGAGGATAGCTACAGGGCTGCTGCTGCTCCATGTGCTGCTGTGTCTGCCCAGGTGTGTGCTGCTGGAGGGGTGGTTCCAGATCAGAAAGCCCACAGAAGTGTATTCCAAACCACTGAACTCATAAACGAGTAAAGCTGAAAGAGGAGCAGAGAGCACAGAAGAGCAACTGTAAGAACTATAAGTAGGTGTCTTAAATTCAACTACTGAAAGTTAGGGAACTGTTCTCTTCAATAAATGCAAAGGGCTGTTCATCTGTGGTGAGCAGTAGTAAGCATTGAAAGACAGGTTCAACTTGCTCTTTGCTATCTCCACCAGTGCAGCCACAGTTGCTTTATAAATATTTTTGTTTATCCTGTATGTGCATTTGGCAGTTCACTCCCATAGGCAGGGTTTAGCATAAGATCACACATTTAAGACAATTGGGGAACTTGGGGAAAACTGCTGGCCTTTCAACTGAGTGCAAATACTGATTTAATGAAATTGCTGTCCTTCTGCAGTGGTATCAAAGAGCCGCAGATGCAATATGTAGTAGTGCAGGTGATTGTATAAGAGATCCCTCACTGGCAGAACTATTCAGATTAATTGGCACTCATACTTCAGATGTATTGCTGTACTTAGAATGGCTGCTAAGCCTGGGTACAGAAAGTCACTGGTGTATTGATGACCTATCACTGTTTCTCCTTGGGTAGGTTATTTATTGTTTTGCAAAGGGCTTTAGGGAGTTTCAGCACACAAAGGTATAGAAATGTGAATTGTCAGTCTCCAGTGCATCAGCTGTGAAAGTGTTGATGCGTACATGCATGGCATATACATCAATGTGCTTCACTTACATGTGAAAACACATATATGACAGTGTAAGAATAAAATAAAAAAATCACGTGAATTGTAGAAGTTGTCAGTTGCCAGTTGCTAGATTTGGGTGTCTGTGTTGTTCTGTCAGAAGCTTCTGAATCACTTGGCTTTTCCTGGGAAGCTGTAGGTGTTGGTATTACTACCGTTTTATGTCAGCATGAAACACAGATTTTCAACCCAGTTTGACACTTGCAACCATGTTTGTTGTGGGCTACAACATACAGTCTGTTGCCAGAGTAAATTAAAAATTGCGTTCCAGATGTACAGACCTGCTGATTGCCTAATTTCATTGGAATGTCAGAATTACCAAGACTTTCTGTTATTTGGTGAACTGGATCTAGACGTTATTGCTTTGACTCTTGCCTTCTAAAGCACATAGGAAATTCAAAAGCTGTTTCAGGTGGTATAATCCATAATTCTGTGTTTAGGTTTCTTAAATATTGCAATGATTAATATCATCAGCAGTGTATCAACTACATTTTTATTCTTGATATTTGATTGGGTGTATTCTACTTTGATTCTGTGTTTGAATTTTTTGCTGTCATATATTAGTGTATGTAAATTTATTTATTTTTGAAATTTGTCAGCACAAGATGAGTTATTTGAGGTGTTTGGGTTCCTATGGCAGGCTATTTGGTTTTTTTGCATAAGAAGCTGAATGCTAATAAAGCTTGGGTACTAGTGAAATACTAACTGCTAGCATTTATGTTGCATCTATAATTTCAGAGTTAATATCACATATGAGCAAATTAACTAGCGCTTGTTTTCTAGACCTATGGATTTGCATCAGAACAAGAAAAATATAACATTAGTTTGTACTCAACTGATGCTTTAAAGTTATTTTGTTATATGATAACATAGACTTTCTATTAGGACCATTTTGTACTTCCGTTTTTCGTAAATTACTTTTGGACTTTTTTACTCAAAATACTGTGGAAGACTAGAGGTCAGGAAGGAGAACTGATGGTATTGCAGATAATGAGATTATAGAGGACCTGGGAAAAGCTGCAATAATTGCATGAGTATGGGGCGGGGATATAGGAAATACTTCAGGATAGCAAACTTTACTGGTTTCACAGCTCACACAACAACTAGATTTGGTTTGACAGCTACTTCAGCATCTCAGGTAGCTGATACAAAACATAACAGAATGGAAAAGCTGTGTTTGTTTTCCTGTTTGGAGAGAAGGAAAAATCTTTCCTGGTAGCTGAAACTTGTGAAAAAGAAATGAGGCTTTGGAATGGACAGAAATTAAAGAGAAATTATTATAAGAAAGAAAGTGCCAAGCTGAGATCTTAAAAAAGTAATTTGATATCAAGAACAACAATAAAAATATTGTAGGAAGGATAGAAGTGAAATATGTGGGGAGACATTTAATTTGGTACTGCAGATAAGTATTTTGTCCTTGAAAAAAGAGAGGAAGATTAGACACCGATTCAACTGTGCACAGAGGAGATCAGTACCTAAGCTAATGACTAAAGCACACGTCATAAAATTAGAGCCATGTTAAGGAAATACTGGTAATGACTGGATGAAGAATGGAACCTGCAAATTTGAATCTCATAAGAAGGAATTAGAGCAATAAGCTGCTTCCTAAAAGTGTAACAAATGGTGTCATTTTAAGGGTGCTAAACATTTCAAAGAATGATGAAGAGCTCCCTACTGATTACAGTTCACTTTGGAATGAGTGGAAGTAATTAATTAATATACACTGAAAAATAGAAATCCTTTCAGAAGGCTGTCATGAGTATGGGAGAATAGTGGTAAGATCATCTTGGGGCAATAATAGTGAAAGTAGAACAGAACCATAATAGTCACCAACAGAATAAACAGGAGGTATCTGCATATCAGGAACATTGAAGTGTCCTAACAGGGGGTGACTGCTTACAAAATTGTCATTGCCTCCAAGAACGACAAAAATAGTTAGCAAAGCTTCTGAAAGCCAAGTAGGTAATATGTATTATTACACAGTTTTGCTCAATGCAAACAATTTGAAATTTACTACTGGTGATAGCAGCAGTGTTATATTGGTACAGACTTCCCCTTTCTTGAAGAACTCAAAATCCCTTTGTGTGAGGAAGCTCTTCGCAAACAGTTTGCAAGAGAGATTCCCTGCCTTGCAGAACTTACAGTGTAAATGAGTAAAGCAGACAAATGATGTGATGGGAATCAGGAGCTTAGTTTGTCCGTAGTCAATAGCAAAACAGGAATAGAATTAAGTCTTCTGTTTCCCAGTCTTGTACCATTACAGTGTTTCCTCTATGAGGTAAATCTAGAAAAAACTGTTCTTTGAAACAGAGAAAGACTAAACATGATTAGTACAAGGACTTGTTAGTTTTAGGGCAGTGCTCCACTGAGACAGCTTCTGAGTCAATGTTGGCTAGAATTTGACTGCAGCATAGGCTCAAGGTTTGGAGCCTAGGTTTCACATGAATCTGCATGTAACTGCATCCACCCATATATATATGCCTAAAATAATTTATACATACATTCAAGAAACAAACAAACATGACTAGAACTTATTGTTGAACACTGATTTGTGAGCTCACAAGCTTAACTGAAAATGAGTAAAAAGGAATGGCACAACTGGAGTAGCAGCACAGATAATCATTTATATGGAGAAAGGAAAGAGTAGTGGTAGGGAGAAATGATGCTGTTTTTTAGCAGGAAAAGGTATTTGAACAATGCCACATTGCATTTCATCGAAGAAGGACCTTGTGTACTTAAATGTATGGCAACTCTCTTACTCTAAGCACAGCTCAGTACAGTAGAGCTTCCAGCAGTTCTTATATTTCCCTGGTTCATTTTACTGAAGGTTCAAAGAAGAAACCAGGTGACACAGTGCAAAATGTGTCCCTAACCAGCAAAAAACCCCCGATGTTTAGTTATAAACCGCTGAGCACTAAGATTGGATTGGGTCTTTTGACAAACACAAATACTGCCTCGTGTTACAATCTACAGTGTTATATATGGGATACCAAATCACTCACAGGAACAACTTTGATGTTCAGCAGTTTTGTGGGTTACGGAATACAGTTGAGCCAACATTTGCATACTTAAATGCTGTTTGTAGAGATTTCCTTACAGATATACTGACTGAATCAATCATTGCATGTGAAATCTAAAGAGAGAAAATGATTTTGTGTGCGTGTAAATCAGTATTTTTTGTCAATATTTCATTGACCTGTGGATCTCTTCTTCTTTGTAAAGCTGGAAGAGATGTGTATTATACTTCTTCAAAATAGGAAAAGCTAGCTGAATAATTCTTAGATATATTATAGTAACAGAGGAAATCTCGATATGCCACGTCTGTGGTGCCAGGTAATGTGGACTTGGCTAAATGAGAGGCTAACAGTGCCTCCCACTCTTGTTTCTTTTGATGGCTGCAGACTCACTGTGACAATAGAAAGGTGTTGAACAAATTTTTTTCAAGACTCGTGATGGGCCTCATGGTATTATATGCCCATAATAAATGGGGAAAGTACTGTGTAGCCATATTTAGTGTTATATTAAGTCAGGGCTCGCTCAGATCTACAGATTTTCCATATCTCTTGAAGAGGATATATGTTGGCAGATCAAGAGCTAAATGCATTAATAGATTTGTCCTTCAAGCTTGATAACACATTTCCATTCTGACTTTAAATGCTTTTCTGTTCTATTCTTTTTATGCTAAGTTTTTCCTGGAATATGAGGAATATGAGGGATAAATTATCTTCAAGTAGTTTAGGAACTGCGAAATGTGAATGGGCCATGTTTGAGGGGGCTGCAGATTCTTGAAGTTTGCTGGTTTCTTCTCTGTTCTTCTGACATTTCTTAGTGTGTTTTAGTTGGCCTGCTAATAATTGAGGAGGAAGTGTGGCAAATTTTCTGCAGTGTGCTGTCTGTACAGATTTGTATTTAATTTCTCCATGTATCTGGGTTTTGGCACCTAGATGAATTCTGTGTTGTTTGCTCAGTCTCGTTCATGGTTCCCTGGCATAGGGTTTCTGGTGCCAGTATTCTTAGAGGAATCTTACTGACTCACAATATTTCTGAATGACCTGTGCTGCCCTTTTAGGTCAATTTCCTAATTTCTAAATATGAGTTTCTTTTGTTTTCCACTTTGATGACAGTTTCAGTAAGTTGAGAGTCTTATGAATTTCTATTCCATCTATGGCTGTTATTAATTTCTTATATGTGAGAATATATCAGGCAGCGGATGATTTTTTTTTTAAACGTCATTTCTCTTAAGCAGTTAAAATTCCCTACATTGAGGTCATTAAGTGAATTTTACAAAATCCATTTTTGAATGAGCCATTGCTTTGTGTCGGACTGATAGAGAAATTGCAATACTATTTGCACGAAATACGGTAAGTTGATAAGAAACTCCTCTGGCAAACCACTCTAGTTCTTCTCAAGACATATATAGTGTTTCAGAATGAAATTATCTTGAAAATTGCACTAATATTAGATGGGCTTTTGTTTTCTATCTACACGCTTGCATTAGGCAGGCACTTTTTAAATCATTCTCCCTGATCACGAGTATAACCCAATTCATATGTTTACAATTTTGTCCATTTTATGATTTGGATCCTTCTTTAGGTTGCAGGAGAGAAAATGTGCAAGAAAAAAACTTTAAAAAGCTGCAGTTGTTCAAGTGGTGGCAGTGAGTACTAACTTTTACGAATCTGTAAATAGTGACAGTAGGAGAAAGGTCAGTCCACATCTTTCAGTCGACACCTTTCTAAATTGCTTTAGTGAAAAAATGTTTAGCCTACTGAACACTGTTACCAAAAACTATCATTGAATAAGCAGAAGGTCAGGGGTAGTAGGGACATTTCCTTCCTTCTTCCTTCTTTTTCTTCAAAAGAAAAATATAGTATTTACTCTTCTGGTAGAGTACATTTATAAGGAAGGATCCATAGAGACTTTGTATTTCCTAATTCATAACTAAAATATTAGGATTTAATTCACACTCTACATAGTGAAGATACTGGATTAAGAAATGGGAAATTGGGACAGAGCATCTGGGGGTTATTTTTAACATTGAGAATGTTGTGTCAGGATAATAAATCTGTAAACTTCAATGTGGGAAATATATTTTAAATAGCAAATGGCATACCAAATATACCTCCTCAATTAAAAGGTGGAATGAAATTCCTTGGAATAATTTCTTTGCTTTAGTCTTATTTTACTTACTTAAATCTTTACAGCTCTGATTGTCTGAAATCTCATCTGTAATATGTTTATATTGGTAATTATCAAGGTCACACAGCTATTTAATAAACTGTTCTGGGGTTTCTTCTTTTATTTTTGTTTTTCAAGCTTTCTCACTCGTAGTTGAAAATGTGGGAGGGAAACTTAAGCGCTTCATATCTGGTTTCAGTTTTCATCATAGATGAAAATACTCGGTACTCTAGGAAAGGCAGTATTATTCCTGTGAGGCATAGTTTTGATGGGGGAGGGGATGGGGAGATGGGGAGAAGAAATTAAAAGAACACAGTTGTTGCACTATGACAGCAAAGACCTAACACCCATACAGGCTTAAAGTGGAAGAAGACAATTATTTTAGGAGTTTTTGAAGCAAAAGTAGTTATATAATTTCTTATGTATCCTTGGAGCAATCCTCGATGAATTTACAATTCCTAGAAGCTTTCTTATGAACTCTAAAAGCCCGTTGGAGAAATGAATGTAAAATGTTTAAAAAAAAAAATCAGTAATAAGGAGAACAATGGAGCAATACAATTTGCTCTCCTCATTTAGACTAAATAAAGCAGCAAAAGTACCTGTTCCACAAATGAATCACTTTCCTCATATACAGAGCAGGTTGTTATTTCATTTTTTCACGTAAAACATTGGCTCCATTGATTTAGTGTAAATGAAGCCACTGACTTTCCATGAGCCAGCATTCTCCCTCTCATTCTCTCATGCTTATTTTGCCTCTCACTTATTCTCTCCTTCTCCTTCTCTCTCTCTTTCTCTTGCACATACACAGTCCTTACTGTCCTGGGGAAGCTTCTTAGCTAGTGCAAAATTATATACCTCCCATCCATAGAGGTACGGATGTGATTCCCGTTTCTGCTGAGTCCCGTTTTCAGTGCTGTTCCTGAATGAATTGATCAGTGTTTTCTTCACTTGTACTGCTTTTCTTATTGGTTTCCCACAGTTCAAGCCACATTTCCTGCTTTTTCCAATCAATTCCAGTTCTTTGAAATCCTGTTCCCATCCAACATCTGTTGTGCATTGCAGTGTTAAACCAACATAGAAAACTAATAGTTCTTTCTAATCTTTCCCTTTCCCAGCCCAAGAAATAATGGGGGGAGAGAATGACAAAACTAAGTTGCCTTGCAGATCTGCTCTACTTGCCAAAGAGTGAACATTTCCTTCTGCCTATGATTTCTGTCTCTTACTGGGTGATGTGCTTCTGTGCTATCTGTTGACCTCCTTGTTTACTGATCTCCTTGTGTCTAACCAAGAAGCTGACAGATCTGCAGGAGGCTGTAGAGCTACAGGACAATGGAGTAGCTACAGATAGTGGAGGAGACCTTGTGGGAAATCTGTCTCATTTCAGACAGCTTTGTTCCTGGCAGGAGAACAGCCAGGTCCTCTTGTGAGATACTTCATGCATGTCTTTCTATCAGTTTGTCTATATGTGTGTGACAATGTATAAAAGGTCATCACCTTATTTTAGTAATTTTGAAAAGGTGTGTGAATGTTGGCAGTTTTTTTGGTTACACTTCTCATGAAGAGACTTAAAAAAACCCAGTTGCTAGTTTTATGGTAGAATTAATACAAAAATAGATACAAATAATGAAACATTTTAAACTTAAAAAACATTTCTAATACAGTTTTCACCTATTAACTATTTGACATAAAACATTATGATGGAAACATATAAAAGTTTTATTGTCGTATGTTTGGTATGCGTGATAGACCAGAGCTCTGACTTCATGATTTTTTTTCTTATATAGCTCATCCCACATTAACCTATAAAAATATTTTTACTGTATTGCCTTGCCATCTTTAACATAGCAATCTATTCATTTATATCTTTTGGATATGCAGTAAACTGTGCGTACAAAACAAATAAATGTATGTGAGTGTGTTTAAATAAAGACAATAGTAGCTGCTTTCCTCTTTAACCAATATCATATAACCTTTATTCCTGCCTTATTTTCATTACCCTAGATAGTGATTTGGGGTCTTTATTTACTGTTTATCTTACAGCAGTGTGTTTATTACTACAGTTTAAGCACATGTAATTTAAAGTGTCAGAGCTTCAGGAAAGGAAGAATCAATCCAATTTTAAAGCATCTTAATGTTTCTACTGTCAGAATTTTATGGCAAAAATGTTTCAATGACCATAAATGACAGTAAATAAATTAAAATGACCACTGGAAACCTTATTCTTTATAAAAGTGTTCCCTTCTTCCTTATGAATAGTGGAAACTCTAGTGCCTTTCTTCTGAATGTACTAAGGTGCTCGGCTTTGTAATATTGGTGTAATTTTCGTTCTGGTCACCAAGTGGTAGTTGAAACTTGTGTTAGTTTTCTAAAAATAATTTTTATATTTTTTTATACTGTCACTATGACAAATAGAGAAACTGAGAAAGTGGCACAACAACACATAACAATAACAAATGGAAGAAAGGATACTTGTGGAAATATATGCCATGCTGATCTAAATATTTCCAGACTGAGAATCAGAAGTCTTGAAGGATTGTCGGAATTTCAGATAAAAAGGTTTCAGGTAGATCTGAAGGGTTTGACAGAGAGAATTATGCTTAATTATATGGCATGTACTAAATGTGAGGAGGTTAGATGAGCAACCAAAGAAAAATGATTATATGGCAGGGTTCATGAAGTATCTGAGGTTGTCCTACCAGTCAGGAAATAGGCAAGAGATAAAGGGAAGGTTGAAATATATTAGAGATAACTGCAAGAGCAAGAAAACCCAAGGAATTGAATTGCGAAAGCGTATGAATTGACAGCAACCACTGGTAAGCCCAAATTTTTTAAAAAAACAGAACAATAAATGAGGGAATAGGAAATTTTCAATGTGTTAATATAATTTGTGATGTAAGGCTATTTGTGGAGAATATAAAGAACTGCATTCAAGGTTTGACACCTAAAATAGTAGAGATGAACATGTTATCACCTTCAAAAGACGTGTGATTACATTACAGAAATCTACCTTCAGTGGTAGAGCCACTTAGTGGGTCATCAGAATTGAGCGATTCTTTAAGACTACCATCAGATAAGATTAAAGACTTCTACCTCACAAAATGTTAATATTTTTTTAAAGTTAAAAAGACTAGAAATTTTTTCAGTACATTAAAAAAAAAAATAAAAAAAAAATCCAAACTGAAGAGCAGTAATCCATGCAAGTCTATTGTCTGGGAAACCAATTTAGGAAATACTTCAGCTCATTTACCTGACTTGAGCTATGCGGTGAATGCATTACCTACAACAATAAATTGAAACAAAATATTAAACTTGCTCAGCCTACTCAATATTTATTACCATTTTTATTGAAGGCAGATACTGGAAATGTTATCCTATAATCCAACAAGGCAATTGAAAAATTATGTAGTGCAGAAGTGCTTGCAATTCTAAATACATTACTGGAAACAAGATTTGGGTAGGTGAACCGGTAACCATTGATTTGGTGGGGTATATTTTCAACCAGAAATGCTGACCAACTAAATACTATTCAGCCAAGTAGGCATTTAGCCTTATTATGAATTAGAGCTACGAGTTCTAATTCTGATTTCAGAAGAGTGGAGAAACTGGATGCAGTAGCACATAACAGTATTAGTTCCTACACTATATTCCTGCATTGATTTTGCACTTGCTTTTCATAGGACCATTCTGTAAATGCCATCCTTTATCACTGCAGAGGTAAAAAAAGCAGGATCGCCAGAAGTGTCTGTTTCCAATGGAATTCATTGCTGATCTCATGTTTAAGTGAATGCAAATGAAAGCTCTCTCCTGTTTCTCTGAAGGAGAGCACTGCATGGCGTCAGTCTCCAGAAACAAATGGAGAAAGATTGACACAGAATGGGTTCATGCATCAAGTAGCCACAGGATTTAATCTCCTTGTGTTTCTGGTTGTATATGTGTCAGTCATAAAGCAATCTGTGAATTACTTATCTCTTGACATAATTCAAATCTCTCAGAAGTGTTATTTTTCTATTAAAAAGATGGATTGACTTTCCAAGGCCCCTGTGGGGTATAGAAAATATTGAAAAAATTACTATCAATAAATAAATGAAATACAGAACTGGAGAGAGAGTTCACTTTGTTCACATTTATGGAAATTTTCATATGTTCCATTGTTTCACTGCATTAGGAACATGCTACTTCCATTGTAAGGTAATTTAGTGTGATGTATTGTGTATTTATAGTAAAACTAAAAATTGAATTTTTCTAGCAGCAGAGAACAGTAATAGCCCTGCAGGATATTCACTAGTTCACAGTATCCGCAGGTTTAAAGTTGCACTGTACTGGAGACTATTAGTCAACACTGGGGTTTCTAGTGCTGCTTACATGAGAGAAGTTGCATTAGAGTTTAGAAGAAAGAGTATCTGAGAGAGAAATAACCTTTCCTAAAATGAGACAAAGATGAGGTTTGCTTTGGAGCCTTGTTTTGCCATAGCCCACTTTGAAATCTCTTTGTGGTAGCTTCTCTTGATCCTTTTTGAAATGTCAGCATGCCAATGCCTTTTTTTAAAAGGTGCATACCAGAGAGAGCATGCGAGGTCTTGTTGAAGAATTCTGTATCATGTCCTGACTTCATTACACTACAGAGAGGAGGCTGAAATATGTTTTTTAATGTCCCTATAACTCAGTAATCCTTAAAATTCTGTAACTTTATGCTGTTTGGGAAGGGACTACTTCCATTTTCTTGAGGATAATGGTATTTAGAGAGACAACTTATTTGGCTATGTTAGTCTAGAAGCTTCTTGCATGAGTCAGAAAAAAGCCTGTAACATTCATTTATATTTATACTAATTAATCTGTGATCGTTTTTCATTGTAACAGTAATTTACATCCATGTGATTTTATCAGAGTGTACTAATTAATTTCCAGCCTTTCATCCTGGAATGTGGACTGCTGATTTTGAGCTGCACAAGGTGCTACAACCTGCTGCTACGAGTCCAAATGACTTACAGTGTGATCTGCCAATATTCCCGCTTTTGAAGTTTTAGTCTATTGTTATATAGGCTGTGTGAGGAGTTCTTTCTGGTTCTTTCTTGTGTAGTCAAGGTACATTGACTATGTAAGAAAAAGTACTCCTTCTGGACACCCTGCTTATTCACTTCTCATTCAAACTTCTTTGTTGTTGTTGTTCTCAACTGTGTTTGCTGTAGTCAAGATTTCGTTCAACGCGGAGTTCAGGTTGATGATCTGAGGTCTCACGGGCCAGTGTTTTGGAGACTTCCTATCTTGGGACTGAATGAGTATGAATCAAACCTGCATTCTTTTTTTAATCAAATTTCTATTTAGATGTGTGAGCTGTGATGTTTTTGTTTGTTCTATACATCTTCTTCTGCAATTTGTTATGCTTTTATATAAGGTAGGTCAAATGCTGCATGTTAAGCAATGTTAGTGTTTTAAACTGAAAGTTTTTGGAAGAGGTGAGGTATTATGTTTTTCCCTCCTGCCTACAGCAGTCTTGCTTTTCAGTTCAGTAGGAAAATGGGTATTTTGTCATGTATTATGTCAGTGAATAACAGATAAAGCTCACTCCTAGTTAATTTTCAGCTGTTGGTTTGAAAACAATAAAACTGGAAAGCAAGGGCATATGTTAATGATGATTGCAAGCATTAAGGTGTCTGTAAGGTGGCCCTGCCTTGGCAGGGGGTTGGACTAGATGATAGCCAGAGGTCCCTTCCAACCCTCACAATTCTATGATTGATTCTGTGATAAGCATTTGTGAAACTTAACATAAATCTGAAAGATAGAATTACTTGAAATTGGTTTTAAAAAGCAAAAAAAACTTTTTCTTGCCAATGCAAAAAAACCCTCCGAATTCAAAGTTACATTTGGACTGCCATAGTTTATAACTGATTCTGCTTAGCTCCATTCTGTATTTCTTGTCTGCCCTGACCCATGAACATGAAAGATTTCCATAGAGAAATAACTGTGGCTTTGCTACTTGTACAATAAGAAAACTCACTGAAAATATCTTATTGCAAAGTGATACAGAAAATACATTGACATATCATATGATAGTGATTTAATTGTAACTGCAGATGTGATTGATTTCATATAACTATTAAAGGTGGTAACCCTTTATGGATTTCTTTAGAGGATGCCATGCTTTCAAAATTATGTATACATGTGTCTAGAGAGCATATATAATTTTCTGAGCATTATAGTGTGAGTTCATTTGTGTTAAGTTTTAGGGCAATTTATGAAATTTCATAACCATGAGGAGTTTTTATGTTGAATGTACAGTTTATATATATACACACATATGACTTTCTAGTCTTTCTACTCCCAGCAGGGAAGTTAGAAGACCCAAAGCCACTGTTTTGTTTGCCCTGTTGTAAGTATCAGAAAGATCTAGGAGGGAACTGTGATTGCAAGTTATTAACTTCTACTGGTGTTTTTATTTACAGTAAGTATCCATCTTAACTGCATCTCTTATATATTTTTCAAATTTTTAATAACTTGGGCATCTGCACCAGTGTTGACAAAATGCTTTCCAAAATGGCTGAACTTGTGGTTCAAGTGGGACAATTCATATTGATATTCGTAAAATATTCTGGTTTTATTTTAAGGCTTTTTATGTATTACAGGTTTTAATAATATCAAGCTTAGTTGTTTCAATTTCTTTTCATGTTTCAGAAACTAATGGTGTTCAAATTCTATGTGAGCAGAAAAACCCAAAACTTTTAGGTAGAAGTTGCATTGCTTGAAATTGGAAGTAATCATTTCCCCGTCCTTCCCTTTTATTCTGGTTTTCAATTGCTAACAGTTTTCAAGACAAGAAGACGTGGAATCAATCTGTAGAATATAATACCCTGTCTAATTCTAAGGTTTGCTGCGTAACTGAGCACCAAATGAACAAAATCTCTGTATTCTCCAGATATAAGCAACATGGAATTAATCTGGGAATAGCTATATTTGGTCAAATATTTCTTTGAAATATGGTTTTAACAGAACAGCAGTTTTTCAAAATAAGCACATCCAGAAACAGAATTATTTAGAAATATCTTGAATTCTAAGTGCCTAACACCTGAGACATCAATCAGCTCATGCTTCTATCATACCAAAACAGCCACAGAAAATCAGCATGTCATGGTGACATCTCCTTTCCATGCTCTGGAGAACCTAGGAAACACTAAGAGATATACCTTATGGAGATAATTGTTGCTATGTGTGCAGAGGGGGAAAAAACCCTCAAACCATGCCCTGATTTATCCCATTTTGATTGATAGAGTAGCTGTCTTTGCAATGTGAAGTAATAGCTTATACTATATTTTGCCTCCTAACTACAAGCACAAAATTAAAAATAAATTTTAATTTAATGAATTTTAAATACCTTTAAATAGAATTAAGCTGAGGAAAATGAGTGCTTGTTTAGCTTCAAAGGTCATTTTTTTCCAAATAAGACTCCAGATTAGTTGCCAGTTTCTGGATGTAAAAAGTGTTATTTTAGCCAATCGGAGGGCTAATAATATTTTAGCATGCTTTACTTCAAATTTCTAATGCATAAGAACCCATTATGGCTCTTGGTAAATGCTGGGAAAAGACTAGTCCAGAAAATAGGGAAATTAATGGATTATGAGATCAGTATATCTTCCTTACAAACAAACAAATATATAATATGTTGCTACATGTTTGTTGCTAACTCTTTCTTGAACTAATAAATGTCAGCTAAATTGCTGGCCTCAGTCACTTTTTCCATAATCCAACCACCCTTCACACAAAGAACCTTTTCACTTGCTCATACTACTTCCCGTCTTCATTTTCAGCACGGGATGTATTACTTTTCGGTTAGTTACTAGTTCATTAAACTTGTTAATGTCAAACAAATATTACCTTAACTTCACCTTGGCAGAATACCTGCATAATTTACAGTATTTATTTTACTTCTGCCTATGTTGAAAGTGTTGAATGACTTTTTTAGCTCAAGTCATTGACAAGAGGAAATAGGAAGAACATGCATACTCTAGGAAGCTTTTGAAGAACCTATAAAATCATCATGATATAACTGTGAGAGTTATTGTAATGTTGTGTTCTGTGGCAATATACATACCATAGGTTTTATCTGCGTGTCATTTTCTCAGATAAAGGCATGTCATTCCTTGTGACAACTTTGCTGTTTCTCTTCAGGTTAGGAAACAGGGACCTTCCTGTCAAAATATTAAAGTGTCTTTTTGGAAATAGCTGAAAAGTCCTTCTTATTCTTTCTGAAAATATTTGGGGTTTTTATAAATATCACGCAGTCACCGAACACACCTGGTATTGTCTCCATTGGGTATTTCTCGGCAGAAAGAAAAAAATGTCATATTTTTTCAATCCTGCTGCCAAACTTGGGCAGTTAAGCATATCAGGAAAAGAAACACATACTTAGATATTAATTTGTATTTGTATGTGATTTAAAAATCAATGGAATTTAATAAGTAGAATACCCACTGCTGACACATGCAGACAAAATAGTCTTCTTCCAGTATTAGGAAGTGTTGTTTTGTTTGCTTGTCTCACTTTTGAAATAGTTGAAACAAAACTACAAAGTCTTGGAAGCTTAAGTAAAGAGAAATCATGTGGGAATTTGACTTGCTATTAGCATATTTGGTAGACTTTTTTGTGAGTAGTTAAACTCTAAGGCAGTATTATCAAAATTTGAATCTTAGAGCAAAATACCAAAGCTCAGGATCTGGTGGAAAGACAAAACTAAGCCTGAGAGTGATAGGGAAGATAGAAGATAACTGATATTTATGCTCCTTTCTGTGATCCCATTCAGACTCTTTTTATTTTGTTAAATCCTGACCAAAAAAAAAAAAAAAAAGAAATCCCATGCTGCAACATTTCTTAAGGAGGTCACAGTAGATATCTGCTTGTTTCAGATGCTTCTGTTTGAACTGATCACTATTTTAAGAGTGATCTGCTAATTAAAAATAAATGAAGAAGTATTTTATTTTTATATTACTTTATGGAAAGCATTTCTTTATATGATATTAAAATCTAACTTCCCTAATCTTCCTATATGATATTAAAATATAACTTCCTACATAACTTCTCTTCAGTGCTTGTTCCCTTTTTAAATCAGTAGAAGAAAGACAGCAATCAAAAAAGGAAATATTCTTCAGACTTCGCTCCTCAGGCCCATAAAGACAAAACATGAGTTCGATTTTCAGTAAGATAACAAGTACTCTTGTTCTTTTAAGTAGATAGCTAAATGCAAGAGCTAAATGTAGATTAAGGTGATTTTACTGCATTTATACTGGAGGCTCTTCGACCCACTTCAATAGAGTTTCCTCTTAAAAATTCCTGCACTAAGCTCTGGTCTCTGGAGCTGATGTTACCTCTTTTCCCTGGGCCCTCATTGCCCAGGCTTACCTTGGCAGATGGTTTCATCTCTCCTGTCCCTCTTCCAACTTCAGCCTGGTCAATCAACAGTTGCTGTTCTTATGCCCTCACTGTTCTGGTCCCTGCAGTATGTAGATTTCTGTGAAATATTTTACTGGTTTGTCACAATGAAATGTGTTTATGTTATATAATTATGAAGTTACACACTTTTTGAGTCAGCATTAACTATCCCTCATTAGACAGTCATTAGAAAGTATACAGACTTTTTTTAGTCTAAGTGCTAAATGTCTTTCTATAACAGTGTTGGCTATTGTGTGTATGGCATAAAGTGGTTATTTAGTCTGTGACTTCTAATAGCAGGCATTAACACTGATTAGTCTCAATTACTTCTTTGTTATTAGCAAATGTCAAGAAATAGAAATGTATTCCTTAGTGTTCCCCAATAAAACACATTCTCATGCATGCAAAAATGCTATTATAGAAAGCATTTACAACTTCCAAATATATTTAAGCAAAAAATCTTTTGATAGTATAGCTGGTTATTTTCATAATGAGTTTCCCTATCATGCAAGATTCTGGCATTACATACTGAATTCTACAGTTTAGAAGACGTGCATTATCACAGTTTGGCACACACTTAGGTATCTTGCTGATCTCAAGGACTAACACTCCGTATTTACAGTATGGCTCTAATATGAAGTGGATGTCACTTGGCATCTTAACATATTGAGAGCACAGAGCAATATCCTGCTTTTTCCAGAACAGTTAGGACTCTCTCAATGAACAAACAGCTTAATGATGTCTACAGCTACCAGCTGAGTATCCTGTGTTAGGTGAGAGGATAAAGACAACTGTGTCCTGTGCCCAAGGTACACAGGTATGAGCTTCAGGAAGGCTGCCAATGAATAAACTTCAGCTTCAGAAACAGGGGATGAAGAAACAGCCACTGGAAAATTGCCAGTCTGCTTTCCAGACTGTTCCAATTTAAATTGTCCTGTTTTGTTCTTCACCTTTATTCTGTAGTTCATAGTATTCTATCTAGAATTAATTTCTTCTTTCCTCGAGCCAAATAAGGCCAAGTCGCATATGATCAAGTTTGTGAGTTTCAAGAGTCCTCCCTGGATTTAAGTACAGGTATTAGTACTGCAGTGTTTTGTTCCTTCTTTCCCAATTGTCTCAAAAGAATTTAAACTTGAAAAGAAAAATTATTTGCCTTCAAAACTGTTCTAAAAAAAAAAAAATCCATGTTTTTTGTTTCCCATGAAGAGTTATGCTAGGAGATACAATGACATTCAGGCCACTTATTGAGCCACCTATTTGACAGTATGATTGTAGTTTCTTCTTAACTCTAAAATATTTGTTATATTTCTTCTGTAATTATTATTTCATTCTTTCAGTATGTTATTGTGATTTTATGAATTATGGAGATGCTGTTTTGTTTTGCTTTTCTGAGTACTTAAATTCCCAGTAGTTGACTTTTTTTGATTTGTTATTTTTTTTTACATTAAGATAATCATACTATTCAATTTTCTGTTACAATTATTGATCTATTATTGATTCCATTACCTGTCAATTCCATTATCTATCTGTATGTGCTGGTTTTGGCTGGGCTAGAATTAATTTTCTTCACAGTGACTGTTATGGGGCTGTGTTTTAGATTTGTGCTGAATACAGTGTTGATAATGTAGAGATGTTTTTGTTATTGCTCACACAGAGCAAAGGCCTTTGCTGCTTCTTGTACTGCCATGTTGGCCATGTGGGCTGGGAGTGTATGGGAGGCTGGGAGGAGACAGCCAAGACAGGTGACCCAAACTAACCAAAGGGATATACCATACCATAAGAAGTCATGCTCAGTATATAAAGTATATAAAGTAGGGGTAAGAAGGAGAAAGCAGGGGATGTTTGGAGTGATGGCGTTTGTCTTCCCAAGTCAGTGTTACACGTGGTGGGGTCCTGCTCCCCTGGAGGTGGCTGAACACCTGCCCATGGGAAGCAGTGAATTAATTTCTTGTTTTGCTTTGCTTGTGTGCACAGCTTTCCCTATTAAACTGTCTTTATCTCAACCCACAAATTTTCCAGCTTTTATCCTTCTCATTCTCTCCCTGATCCTGCTGTTGGGGGAGTGAGAGAGCGGCTGTGTGGGGCTTGGTTGCTGGCTGGGATTAAACCATGACACTATTCTATGTTATTTCATTGGTGGGACTGAAATTACTGTTTTTTGTTATTACAAGAGAGGCAAGGATTTGATTCTTATTCTTGTCTTGTTCCCTGAAGGAGTAAGTCCCTGGAACTCTGCACAAAGAAGAATAAAAGAAAAACCCTTTTCCTTACTTCCCATTGATTCTGTATCCTCTTAGGAAGCCACGTTTATGAAGTCTTAGAAATGTGATTCCATATTCACTATATTCAAGGAAGAAAGTTCGTTTGGCATGTGAACTGGTAAAAACAGGCTTTAATGAGAGATTGCTCCAGACCTTCCATATGGAGGACTTTCACAGGGCTAGAGATTGCGACTGTACTCTTGCTTTACTAACAAGGAATCCCTTTTCTGCCTTTATTGCTATTCCCATTCACATTATATGGCACCATCATATGTTGTCTGGGACATTTCAAATATAAATTGACTTTGAAACTCTCACATATAACTAGCATTATGAACAATGTCAACACTCAGGTAACACCCCACCCCACCCCCACCCCTTCGTTTCTTCATTAACGAACTCTTTAGTCCTCAATATGGTCATTTTGCCCAAATTTCTTTCATCTGTAAAACATCCCCTTCCCTGTCTGTTTCCAAGAATCTTTCTGCTTCATTGTCAGGTATCACAGCAGGTACTGCTGAGAGAAAGAAATCTCAGTGATTAGAGCTCCATGGAAAAAATGTGAGACAATTTTTTGAAGTTTACTGATGGTGACCCTGTGCAAGAGGATCCCTGCCTGAGAAGGAAGATTGGTTTGTGCTTTGAATCTATAAAATCTTCAGTTAAGAAACAGACAGCAGATACACCATATCAATTCAGTGTATGTTAAAGATTTGGAATTCTTTGGACCCTTCTTGGACCACTCAAACTGAAGATGTTTTAATTATTATATATTTAGATTTAGTGTTCAGCCTATGTTATTTTGAACTTTCTGATCATTAATGTCAGGCTGGGATGTCACTGAAAGAGTAATTTTCCAGAACTCATGTCTGCTGCTTTGCCTTGACATCGACAGGAAGAGTCAGTTTACTGTTTTAGTTTTCCTGTTAAATACATTTTTATTTCCCTCGAGATTTTGATAAACCTGTTTCTCAGGTGCCTTCTCTGCTAGTGCTCTACTCAGTGTAAAGAAAGATGCTGCTTGAGTGATTATGCTATTACCAGCTGACCAAGACGTTTTTGCTATCTAGATCCTTGCCTCTTTATGTTAAAAGGCTGAGACCACCTTCTTCACTGAACCTCTGCTTTCATTTTTCAAGTGAAGAATCTGGAGGGCTTTAGAGATTAGACTACTCTGGCAGTCCCCAGTCAGGAAAGGTATGATTAATAAGAGGGATGTTTCCGCTAGGTAAATCCAGATTTTCAGTGTAGTGTGTCTCCACCAGTGTCCCCCTTTCATAGAGCTTTGCTATTCTGCATTGCTTACTGTGGTGGCAGCTTCTCCACTTCTCACAAAGTCTATTAGCAGCTGTACCTAGATACCTCCTATACATGGAGAATTTATTGTTTTTTCACCCTAAGGTTCCTCAAGGATTTTTTGGAAGCTCCTCTTCTGTGCATTTCTTCCCTTACCCTGGTGATAAAAGACCCAGTCCTGCTTGCACATTATTCTAGTCCTTACATCATTAATGTACCAGCTGTTTGAATCTATGGTCATGACTTCCAGCAGGATAGTAGAAGAAAGCCATTGCTCCTGGGTGATCTTTTAAATACTCCCCCCTTGCCCCCTCCCCTGTTTTGCTTTTTGAGACAAGGTCTCTATTACAGTTCCCTTTAGACCCTCAGAGTGTTATTTGAATGTCAGTTAAGCTTGAAATTAACTGCCAGAATAATCTCTTCTGAAAAATTTCTTCTGTTCACATCTCTAATCAAGAGAGCTAGAAAAGAAGTACTTTCACCATGGGTGATAGTTTCCTGTGTGTCTAAAAAAGTAATTATAAAGCTACAAAGATTGTTCTGTTTGTGGCTGCCATACCACCTTGTGTGGTGTTTAAGCAGAATTCTGACTACTTTTTTTCAAAGAATCACTTTCTCTAGAGCTGCAGAAGTGCTACTGGGATCTTTACACTCAGGGAAGTCTAAAGCAGAGAAAGGTCGCAGCATACACTATCCTTTTATTTCAGTTAAAACTGCACACAGAGGGCAGACCCAGCAAGTGTTGTTAAAGGAAAGGATGTATACAGTAAGTAAGAATGCACTCAAAAAAAAAAAAAAGTTATACAGGTAAAAAACCAACCTTCCTTTATTCTTTTTCTTGATCTGGATAAAAAGTGTGACTGAACCACTTCACCTTAAAGGTAACCCAATTATTTTCATGTTTGAATTCAACTTTTAACTAATTCTTTTTTTTTTTCTGTGTGGATTTCTTTACGAGAGGAGACCTTGAAATTATGCAGTCTGTTATTCTCATGGAGCGGTTTTTCATTCAAATGAGCAGCATCACAGTATTTCTTATTCTAAATTATGATTTATTATTATTATTATAGTTTGAATAATTTCGGCATGTAAAGTAAATTAGTTGTGATTTCCAGGGAAAGAATGAACAGGTCAAAAGGACCCTCTACTGTTGGGAAAGAAAAAGTATCAATGGAATTTGAGTAGTTTCCAAAGGAACCTTTCTCTATCAGAAACAAAAAAACCTAACAAAACAATCCTCAGTATTTATTCTTTGCAGGTCACCTCTGTAGCAGAAGAAAAGAAGTAGGATTTTTTTCTCTCATGAGAAGCATCTATTCCTGCAGGTAGAAAGTGTGAGATCTTAGAGTGGTTCAGGAAAAATAAAAGGTTTGATTATGCAGTAATCTTATTTTCATCGATAAGTTATTTTGTTATATGTATGGCTCAATGAAAGCTGCTCAGCTGAGAACTTGTTTTCAGTTATGAAAATAAAATTAGATTGTTTCTTTTTTTACAGTACTATAAATGCATACACAATGTAAAAAGAAAATTCAGCCATGCTTTCTTGCTCTTCCAGAACTGAATTTTATACATTAAATCCTCAACTCCGCTCTGGATGGATTAGTTTTGAGACATCCTTATACTGGTAAATGTAAAATACTTTCTTTTACTGAATTATTGCAAGAAAACATTTACTGATTGGAATAAATTTTAATGATTCTGTGAAGTACTCAATGTAATGAACTTAATAGAAACAACTGAGTATACGTTCGACGAAAGGGAGGCTTTAAGTGTCAGTTAGTAAGAAATTCCTGTAGCAAGTGTTACCCTGTTGTTCACTTGTGTGCTGCTAGGGTGCTGCAAGAGCATGGACCTAAATTTTAGGGTTCCATGTGAGGCTGATCTTACAAGAGCCAAGTACACGTTCAAACCTTTGTAACCATGTTTGCAAGACTTTACAGATCATTTCAGCCAGCTGAAATTATACATTAAATGAAATTGCTAATATTTTTTTCTTTAAAGTGCAGTTTGCTTTTGAACTATTGCTTTAACTCTGTTTTCCAGGTTTATATATATATCACAGCTTCCTTCTCTTATGCTTCTGGTGCTTCTTTCTTTAGCCTTTTTCTGTGAACAGATATTTCACATTTTTTGTATAAATGTTTGTTGTATTGTCATGTGTAGGGTCGTAAATCACTTGTTTGTTATTTCTATTTTTTTTTTAATTACTGTTCACATTTATTATTACAGCAAATTATTTTGGACCTGAAAGGCAGGAAAGTACTTTGTACTCTAGCTTTGGGTAGAGAATTACAAGAGCTTTAGAAATCACTGTTCCTGATAATGGGCTTTACCTGTAGTTCTCTGTGTGAAGACACCAAAAGCAGGTCCATTCCAGAACTGGAAAGCTCAGAGAAAGCAATATAATTTATTAGAGTCACATAACCTGACTCCTCTAAATGAAGATGTTTCTGTAATAACGTGTGCAATATGGTAGAGGTTCCCTACTATTACCTTACTAGAGCTCTTTTCAGTCTCTAACTGCATTAGCTGTAGCTTTTGCCTTCTGTACTTCACCAACATCTTACATGTCTAAGTGCTGATAAAAATGATCCTCATCAGGCTGTGTGCAGGACTTGTTTCAAGAATGTCCCAGACAGAAGCCTGCCCCTGCTACATACAGACAAGGCAACAATGCCTAGAGCCACTTCTGCCTCAGTTTTGTAAACTTGGAACCAGACACACTAAATCAAATGGTCAATGCTCTGCACATTTGTTTTTAGCTTTTAACATGTAGCAATCTTCAGCTGAAACATCTGCTATAATGAACTTGACATTTGCACTAATGACAGCATGAGTTTACTTAATGTCCTGCATTAAATTTGCTTCCCAAAAGAGTTGTCCTTTTTCAAAGAGGAGTGAGGATTTTCTACTTGTGTTTTCAGAAATCATGAAAGAACTGGCCTTGTAACTGTGTGGCTGATAGCTGACGTTAGGGCTGGACTCAGGGAAATGGAACAGGAAACAGCAAGGCTGACTGGGGAGAAATATTCTAGATTTGTTGCTGACGGGGCAAATTTGTGAATCCAGGGAGCAGCAGTGCATGGAAGCAATTAATAAAGACTGAATCCAGTCTCCTGTGCTTCGGATTGATTTTTTTTTTTTTTAATGAGGCTTGGAAGATGGGACAATTTATTTTAAAAAGGAAGTAGAATGATTGTGACATAAGACTTTCTGTATAATGTAGTTCTGTTTCTAATAAAAAAGACAGCTACTTGTTTAGAAATTCTTGCTGGCTTTGTAGAAGCTGTTAGAAAACTTCCTTCAGAGCAGCTAGCCAGAAAGAAAAGCAGTAATCAGTTCAGTGTTATAGAGCCAATATAATCACATGATTATATCTTTACCTACTTGATGAATATTTATTCTTAATCAAGTGTTTTGTATGTAGCAGAACCTGTTGAGATTAAAAGTATCCACTGCAAGAGGAAAAAAAGAAAAAGAAAGATCTTTGTTACCGAGTTCTGTTCTCTGTCTAAAAGGAAATGCTTGAATTCAGCACTGTCTATAAAACAACAGAACAGTGGGAATTTGTTTTCCAAATGAGAGCCTTTTTATTTACATTTCCATAATTTTCTTTTTATGGTAGTGCAGCTAATAACAACATGATGCATCATAGCAAGAAGTGATGAGACAAAAGGAGCTCTTTGATGTGACATCAGTTATATGGCTTTGAATTTGGAGATTTGTAAATTGGAGAAAACATTGAACTCACTTCTGTGCATAAACAAGCAAATACCATGTTAAAAACTCATTTAATCTGAAATAACAAATTTAACCTGGATTGTTCTAACCACAGATGATTTTTGCTAATAAAAGCATGAAAATGTGAACTAAATATAGCCTCAATTTTCTGGCTGACTGACTATGCCACAGGGCTGGAGCTTTTGACATTAGTGCATCTCTCCGGTCAGTTTCTGGTTCTTTTTCAATTCCAGCTTTTATGTACAGATATTTATGTAAAACTCCTACCAGTATAACCCCAGTGGATCTTAGAAAGGCATCCACTCATCTTTTACAAAAGGACATATTTTCCCTTTTCAGATTATGCTAAACTTGAATAATAAGGAGCACACTTTATTGTGTACCAGTTTTCCTTTTTGGTCTTCATTATCTTTCTTGTGCTGCAGTTTCTGCAGATTATCTTGGAAGGGTTAAGGTCACAAGTAATAATGTTGTGGGTGAAACAAACATTGTGAAATGTTTTGAAATATCTAAATTATGATGATGACTTTGTATTTGCAAAGCATATTCAACCATGTAGATATTAACACCTCCTGCTATTTTTATTAATTGCATTGATGCCAGTTACATATAAATAATTCATCCCCCTCTTGCTGCATTATTCCTTCAAATCTGTGTGTGTTTATATAATTCAAATTTCATTCAGATTTGTGTCAAAAGAATGTAACTTTGGCTGCAAAGTCAAGTACTTGCAAGTTGAAAATGGCATTTTTATGACTGTCGGTACAATGTTAATTCAACCTGTCTGCATTAGCTGGTGGGCTGAGTGATGTCCTGTGGAAAAAACAGTATCCAATGGGGTAATTAAAATTTATATCACAATATGTAGATACGAGAGTAGCAAGGAGATAATTAAATTTGCACAGTCAACTATGTAAGTCTGGCATTTCCCAGCTTGCGAGTGCTGGACTTTGCAACTTCAGTGTGCTTATAAAGTATGCTATTGCAGACAGTTCCTAATTTCTTTTAAGGGATTGAAGAAGGAAGCTGCAATAGACTGGACTACTGAAAACCTCATCTGGCAGTGTCTTTTGGGATGTTGGAGACTTGAATTCTTAAACTAAACAGCTGCCCCCCTGAGCTACCAGACTCTCTGTGAATTAGTTTGCTGCTAATGCTGGAGGGGGAGAGAGTCTATTGATACAGCTTTCTTATTGACTAATCAGACTCTAGTTCCTGTGTCCAGAGATATGGATTTCTACTGTGTTGGAGAGCTGGAGTAAGTGCTGAGTTATAATCAGGTGAAAATGGGATCATCTAACTGGCAGGCTTAATTAGGTTGTATCTCCACTTACATAATACGTGCTGGGAATATTTTTAATGCAGAAAGCAGTAAATGCAAAACCCAGGGAAATCAAAGTCTGTCTATCAGTATAAAGGGAGTTTAAAGGTAGTTTTAGGCATAAAATGAAGAAACACCCTGTACCCAACTGAAATGAAAAAGGGATATGCAAAGAATTCATAGTGACATTGGGGTTTGAATGTAATAAGTCAGTTCTTCCCAAAATTCATTTGAGTTTCATGTCCCATCTAAAATTTGACACCTAATCTAAAAAACTTGTTCACTACTTGCATACTATGGATTTAATGCTACTTATGGATTTAATGCTACTTTTCTTTTTTCATGATTCTTTTTGTTTTCATAAAGTTCATCATGTGAAGGAGCGTTGACTCCTGGTTTATAGGTAAGGGAAAGTAACAAAGGACACAAATTTCCTTCTGTATGAAAGCAAATAAGTTAGTAGTGTTACTGTTGCATAGTCATTTGCTCTTATTGCGATTACTTTTTTCTGAAGTCTAAACCAATAAATTAAATTGCAGTTACCAGAAATTTTGTCACCGAGGGAAAGTGTGAGTTCTGTATCAGTATTAATGGTCGATACATTTACATTCACATGGAAAATGGAGATCTTTATTTCGTTCTGAGAAGAAAACAGAAAGATATGTGTTTCATGAACACCAGGGAAACATACTGGAGGTGTTGAACGATCCAGATGTCTGAGGAGGCTGACTGGCAGTGGTTCAAAAGTATTTTGGAATAAATATCTCTGTTGTAATTTTCCCTTACAAATACTCATACTGCCTTCGCTTGGCCCCATATTTTCTTCTGAATTATCTTTTTTAATTATTTTCTCATTTTGTGTTTTTTTTTCTACCCCATAACTAACACACAGAATATTTGGTCAATAGACATGCACAGAGGCTTACTCTGCTTTTAGGAAGTTGCAGGGATAGCTGTGTAGGTTAAAAAGTGGATAAAAGTACAAGTGATTCAGTAATGCTGGTAAAATCCTGATGCAGACACGGGTCTTGTGACAGAAGAGAAAAAAACACTGCTTATCAGTGTTGACAAAGAGGTCTGGACAACAAACTTCTGACAGAAACTCCAAACATTTAAGAGCAAGCATGAGAAAACTCTCCTCTTTTTACAGTACGAATTCCACAAAGCAGTTTCCATCTGCACACAGACCTATCATTTATCAAACTTGTATGCACTGTTTCCACTGTGGGCATCTCAAAGTTAGTTTTGTTAAAAATGTGACAGAATATTTTCTTGATTCCTTTTTCTTTTGATAATTCAAATTAAGATAGATTTTGCAGGTAGTATTAAGTGGGAGGGAATTCAAAGCAGGGCCTGAATGTGAGTCTTCCTGTTTATACTTGACTGACCTAACCCCTGAGCTGTAGAAAGGATCAAGAACTGGTACTTTAAAACTTCAGGTATCGATTGTGAAGTGCCTTAGCACAGCACTAGGCAGCTGGCTGGGACCTGCAGTTGAGCACAGGCTGATTTGGATGGTGATGTGAGAACCTGGGCTCGCAGCATGGCCCATGGGTGGATCTCACACCAGAAATTTCATTCTTAACTGAAGAAACCTGTCCCTACAAACAAATCATTTAAACTCATATTCTTCTACAGTTAATTAAAAAAAATTAACATCCTCTGATGAAATACATAGCTGAAAAATGCCTGGGAAGCCCTGTGCAGACTTTGTTTTCTTATTTGGCAAACAGATATTATGTTCTAGTTTTGTAACTTACGTTGTCCTATATGTATTCTTTAATACTAACCAAAGCATTCAGTGAAGCTGGATTTTATTATTTACTGTAGGCTTATGTGTATATATATATATAACCAAAAGACATTAAATCTTTCCTTTTATTTCATCTTTCAAAAAAAAAATTGTTTACAGTGGCATCAGGAGCCACTGTAAATTTGGATCCTGAAATATAAAACTGAGATTAAAAATATGTATACTATAACTGTGGGGTTTTTTTTATTTTCTTCCAGTGATTTTCATTATAAATAAATTAGTTTTTCTTTTTAAGAACACATTTAATTTTTCCAGCTATCAAGCACTAAACACTTGATTAGCTTAAACTAAGAGGATTCGAGAAAAATTCTTCATGCATGATTTTCAGCTTCAAGTAAGATGTAATAGAATAAAATAGATGTTAATTAAATACCTCTGGTGCTTTCTTAGGTTATGGAGGGAGAAAATTAGAAGGGCCAAAACCCATGTAGAACTTAATCTGGCTGCTACTGTAAAAGACAATAAAAAATGTTTCTATAATGCAGCAGCAACAAAAGGAGGCTGAAGGACAATCTCCATGACAAAGGATGAGGTACTTAATTCCTTCTTTGCCTCAGTCTTCAACAGTTAGACCCTTTGTTTTCAGGATCCTCAGCCCCCTGAGGTGGGAGATGGCAATGGGGAGCAAAATGAAGCCCCCTTAGTAAAAGGGGAAATGGTCAGTGGTGTGCTACACCCCTTAGACACCCACAAGTTTATGGGTCTGGATGGCATCCACCCAAGGATACTGAGGGACCTGGTGGAAGTGCTTATTGAGTCACTGTCATTTACCAGTGGTCTTGGCTAACCAAAGAAGTCCCAGTTCACTGGAAGTAGCAAATGTGATGCCTGCCTACAAGAAGGGACAGAAAAATGTGCCTTGCAAAATATTATGCCCTTGAAATTTTGGGACATAGGGATGTAAATTACAGTAATTAGAACTACAAGCAAAGACTGGGAAGTTCAAATACTCATGGCAGTCCACAGCAGTTACATTTCTTCCAAGCAAAAGAATCTTAAAGGCTCCGGAGCCTCTCTTCAGTAACCTCAGTTGAAAGTAAGGTATTGAAAGATACTTTGGGCTCCACTGTAGGTTGTGAGGCTCTGCTGCAGTGATACCAGCATTGGTGGAAACTTTTGGTAATTCCCCTAGAGTAAATCAGTATTGCAGACCTATTCCCTAAAAGGTACGTCTGTAGATGAAGTAGGACTGGTATGTTTTGCTGTCTGTAGTGTGCAGTGGAAAGCCTTTCTATCAGTGTTTAATGGACTTAAATGACCTTTCTGTATTTCCTTAGTTGGAAGAAATTTTAAGTGAATTGTTGTCTAACTGTCTCTCAATATGGGATTGATAGAGCAGGGGCTCATCAGGCAATGAGCTTCCTGGGAAGGGCAGATAAGTAAGGTAAGAGAGGGTTCCAAGAAATGCTGCTTGTTTGGCTGAACCCACAGCCTTCTTTTACCTTGCTGTTTGTACTGTTATAAAAGCATCTATTTGTTCAGATGGTCTGTTGGAGGGAGATATTCTGTGGGCATAAAGCAATTTGCCTGTAGCTGTGGTACTCCAGGGAGCTTGTGTATTGTGATCATCCCTGAGGCACTGATGGGTCTGTGCACTGTCAGCTCCTTTCCCATTTGGTTTCTGTTCTCTAGTACTGCTTCACTCAGACACTGAACTGGGAGATACCCAAGAGATGACTATACCTGACCACTACAAAGGAAAATTAAAGCCTTTTCTATTCACTCCCCTTCTTTTCATTAGGACAGCTCAATATCCCATAGCATCCTGATTTTATAAGTAACATGCATGATACTGTTTTTCCTTTGCTATTGTGGTTTAGAATTTTTTTTTTTTTAACTTTCCATTTGTGCTGCACATTGATAGCCATGAAAGAGCATACACAGCCCACAATAGCTTCTTGCTGAATTTTGTCAGAGAATGTATTTAACAGAATTATATCCTGGAGAAAAACAGAAGGGCAAAGCTGCAAAATTGGCATTTTGCTGGCTTTCCCATTACACCTAGAGGGCAAGTTCCTGATACACAGTGGTACCTTTACAGTCAAATCTCAATAGCAAGCTGCCTCTGGCATTTATCACTGACAAACATATAGCCATACAAAGTTGGCTGTGTCAGCAGAATGGAACATTGGCCAGAAGCCTACTTGTGTGACCCTTTGACTGGTTAAGAGAAATACTTGCACTGAAAGGAGTTACTGATCACTCAGTTTAATTGGTTTCCACAAAGGAGGCAGAATTGAGTAGCTTCTGTTTGCTTGCTTGCTTATTTACCACTATAGTGCTGTAATTCACTGTAGGCTCCAGGAAAACCTAAGCCTGTTGGATTGCATAAGGTTTTTTCTTTGTGAATATGCCAATATTTTTAGAAGAACAAACTCAATTATATTGCATTGACTTCAAATACCAGATAACCATATCATACACCACCTCTTAAAAATACGTTTAACTGTGAACTTTGACGTATTTTTTGCCTTTCATTTGGATCTTTTCTTATTTAGCTAGAAGAAAAGTCTATTCTAAGTAGACATCTCTGAAAGGAAAAGGTGTCTGGATTTCTTTAATTTTTCAATTCATGGAAATTTTTTAAAGAAAATTTGTGTTAGTTCTATAGTTGTTGGGGGGGTTGTTTGTTTGTTTGTTTGTTTGTTTTGATTGTGTTTGTTTTTTTTACTTTTACTGCTAGATCTGCCTGGGCACTTTTTTTTTTCATCTGTTTACATTTGTGTTTATACAAGATACACAGGATTTCAAGGCAAAAAAGAGGTTTCATTAACAAACATGAATGCACTGTGAAACTGAAGGTGATATCTTAATGTTACTATGAGTCTGCGGAGCACAGGCACATCGTAACATGTTTCTGCACAATTTTATTCAAGCTATGTTAGATAAGAAGGACATTTAAAAAGTAATTATTAAGCATGACATTTCAATTTTTTTATAAATACAGATAGATATGGAGCACCTATTGATTGACATCTGCATGTAATCCTACTTATTGGATTTAACGAAATCTCTCTTTGAAGTGTTGTTAGACTAAACTGAGATGCTTTCATGAAATTTCACGTTAAATGGTAATGGATTTTTCTAGTTTGTCATCTATTGAATAAAATATATAAACTTAAACTCTTTAAAATGTAAATAGAAAAGGCAAAAAGTATACTTTTTCTTTGAAACTTGTTTTGTGATTAAATCATTTTGTGCATGTTGTGAGAGTTACTTCCTTATTTTAGCACCTTAAAGGGAGCAAATACTGACAAAATTAGAGTTTAATCAGGGTACTGGGCTAGGTTTATAAATTTTGGCTACTTCTGTCTTTTTTGAATGTCTTGACGTTTTGTTTTTCACTTTTCAAGTGTTTTCTAGCATTGTGTCTTGTTTTTTTTTACTTTCTACTGATTAGTAGGTGAATAATGTTGCACTGGACTCTATTAGCACTATCTTTTCAGTACATTTCATGTTCTTCATTTGTTTGTTTCTATGGTTTTGCATAAAATTTTGCCTTCATAGTGTTTGCCAATCACATATAGTTGTAAAGATGGATTTCAGTTGATAAGACATTAAATCCTAATAACTGAATGTGCATTTTGTGTATCGGTTGAATTAATATCTGAATTCATAATTTCATCTAGCATAGTTGTCTCTTAGTGTTGTGTATTTACTTTGCTCATCTTTCATTCGTTGTCATTTTTAGCCCTCCCGTTTTTAACCACCTAGTTGGCAATTCAGTGAAAATTAGACTACAGTTACTGAACTGAAAATATACCCAAAAATATCTCCAAACTTTATGGATGTATTGATCCCTTTATGAAATGTTTAACTGACCTGGCATTTCAAATTAGAGATGTCAGCTTCTTCTACTGACAGACTGTTTGGAAATGCAGCCATTAGCTAACAGCTTTATAGTGAAAATTTTTCTGAAACTCCACTATAAAGAAATTAAGCGTATGTTTGCACATTATGCCGGTAACATCTGGAGCCATACCATGTGTCTGGCTAACACGGGTGACAGTTGCAGTGTCAGCTCTGTGTGGGCAGAGGCTTTGGTGTGGACTGAAGAAGCTTCCCTAAACAAGCGGGTGTATAAAATTATATACCTCTTACATTTCCATCATGACTGTTACCTGAGGTAAATGCAATTAAAATACTCTTGAGATAGGCCTACAAGTGTTACCCTTTTCTGGATGTAAATTTGAAATTCCCAAAGGCGTTTAAATGTGTAAAGACTGAATACTATGAAACACCTGGAGAAACAGAAAGAAGAAATAAACTTCTTTAAAAAAAAAAAGTTGGTAGAATTGCCTCTTTGGCAGAAGTTTTTAAGAACAGTATACATATAGAAAGCAACACTTAAGGAATGAGCTAAAAAGCATAGTAGGCATTGAAACAGTATCTTTAATTGAACAAGAAGGTAATAAGCTGCTATGTATAGTGACAGTAGCAAAGCAAAATAAGAGATGGCTTTTGCCCTTTTTGCTACTCAAAGACATGGTAGCTGAAACACATTAAGTGCTAGAAGGAAATTGTTAATGAAAATGAGACGCAAGGAACAAAAGCACAGTACATCCAAGTATCAACAGTTTACAGGATAAAGATAGGAAGACTAAAAGATAAGGAATAAAAGAACTCTCCTGACAATTGCTTCAGGCAAATTGAAAACACTTTTTTAAAGAGAAAACATAATACAAGAGAAAAAGAAGTCCAGTAGTAAATGTTTTAAATGTTTTTTTAGAAAACAATTCAGTCTTGCTGCTTTTTTTTCACCAGAAACAGCTTCTTTGTATTTTTATACCCTTTCTACCTTAATGTTGCAAAGGGAATAATTTCTTATTTCTAGTTGGTTATCTTGTTATGGATCATTCAGAAATATTATAGTACTGCTTGACTTTCCCTGCCTACAAGATGAAGGTCAAACCAATACATGCTGTTTTTCATCTCAGTGTGTCTCAGCTTGCACCCAGCTGTGAGACCAGAGGTCTGGAGGAATGGAGCTTCACCTGTGCTGGGTATCCATAGTCTTAGCCATAATACTGTGCCTCCCACCCATAGCTTTATCTGACTTCTACACTCTGCTCAAATGGCCTTCCACCTTACTGGTTATTTGAAAACACTGTAAATCTTAAATCAGTTTACAAATTTCAGGATTTTTAACCTCAAGAGATTTTAGCCTGAGATTTCACTGATAGGAACAGCTTGACCTTTATTATGTTTGTTTAATTCAGTCTAGAAGTATGTCAGTCTCTCTCTTAGGCTGTGTGTTTCTGTGAGGTAGTTAACATAGGATACCAATATGTGGATGAGTCCCTTAGGGGGAATGGTGAGGCTGCTGTCCCGTGCTGTGCCCGAGCCTGCCATGCTGGGCAAGTTACAGCAGTGGGGCAGGTTAAAGTGGGTCTGGGGCTGCGAGTCGGGGTCCAGGAGATGCATGGCCAAGCACAGGCAGGGCTGCAGCCCCTCAGGTGTGGGTGAAAGGCAGCTCCCCAGCGAGGGGGGCTGGCCCCACTGTTCACAGCCCCATTCCAGCAGCCTGGTCCACTGCAGTACTGCACCACAGTGAGGCCAGCCCTGTGCACAGAGCCTGATGTTAGCCACTCAACCTGGCCTTCCAGGGTCCTTCTTACTGCCTGGTGATTTTTCATCTGCAAGGAGCTATGATTGCAGTCTCAAAGGAAGAACTTTGTTAGCAGAAGGGGTTATAAAATTTTCACTGTAAAAGCAATAAAGATTGAAGAGGGTATGATGGTTTTGCACAGCTGCCCCATGTGTGCCTGTGTTGTCTCCACATCTCCAAGCTCTCACTATCATTGAAGAGGTGCAAAATTTTCTGATCCTTGCTGCAAATTGGCCCTGAAGTGCCACAACATCCCAGGAGCTTTGTTTATATCTCATTGGTCACAAATAAATAGGCCTGATACATCTAGTTATTTTGAACAATGATGAAATGCAGTAAATAAATGTCACCCTTGTTGCTAGTAGGAGTAATACGAGAATATTTTATAGGCATCTGCTGCATATTCTGAAATGCTACCTAAATTTAAGGTAGCTGAAAATGCAAAGTACCGCATAGGGATTTTTATGCTAAATATACGAGTGAAACAATTCCCAGAAGGTGAATGGAAATGTTATGATATTGTTAGAGTGCTACCATGACTTGACTAACAATGTTCAGAACATTCTGCTTTCAGGATGCTTTGTGTGAGGTTTGATTTCAGTCCACGTTCTGCAACATGCTAGCGTATTTTCTGTAGTCATGCATAGCTGTTGTCTACATTAACAGATAATTGAGTGGGACAGCAAGGGACCAGTAGGTCAAATATTTTGTATTAAGGCACCAACGTATTTAGTATATATGGTTCAGGGATTTTAATTTGGGTTTAGATTTACTCTGGACCATGGAGCAGAGTATTCTAGGTCACATATATATTTCAAAACTGTCTAAGGGACTGGCTGACAGGGGATTGAAGTTCATTTTGTGCACACCTTGTTCAGTTTTCTTCATAGGGACTCTAGTTAACATGCACAAAAACTGCTCTGGAAATGCTCTGACCCATGCACTAAAAGCTGAAAAAATGAAGTGATTCTTTTCAAAACTAACTTCAATACTCTGAGCCAGAATGCTAATGTAAATACAACTTATGTATTCTGTTTATATAAATGTTTGAAAACTAGTAAGGATCATCTTCTATTACATACCAAAACCTGTGATTAATGATAGCACTGCACTAGTGGTAGAAATTGTGAGATTGCTTTCAAATAACATATTATCCATACCCAAGACTAATTTTGTTTTTCAGGATTTAACTGATTCATGTTTTAATGTTCGTTTTGGGGGTTTTTTTTGCTGTAGACTCAGCATCTAGAGGGAATTAAAAACAACTGGTGGGGCTACTTACTTTAATTAAAAGACTTTAGAAACAAGTAATTAACTGATGACACGTTATTCATGCCTTTTTTTTTCCCTATAAGCTATTTTGATTTTAGAGCATCACAGATTGCTGGTCTGTATATGGACTCTGGCTATCCAAAGTAAATTTGGTATTCCAGGCTATGGTGATAGAATAGCAAAAAGCAATATATCAGCAGTAAGAGCAGAAATTGGGCTTCTGAATCACAGGAACAGAAGCTGACATTAGGAAGAAGATAGTATATCTTTAATATCCTGAAATAGAAGAGTTTTTTTCTTAATTCTCTAGAACAGCTGAAAATTTTCCATACCTGTTGAGGATTCAGTAAGTATAATAATACATAAATGGCTGATAGCTAAATGTTTTCAGCATAAGAAATGTTTTAGTTCTATAAAAAGACTGAAAAACTGTCTGACATATCTACTCTACACTCTCCACCTGTGCTTGATAAATAGAGGATAATAGCAGTTATTGCTTTTAAATATGTCTTTTAAATCTTTGTCATTTTCTCTAAACTTCTCTTTGTTGCCAGACTGAACAGGATGTTTGGGGGAGGGGGGAGAACAAAGGAAATATTTGAAAGAGTCAGACTGTTCATATTGGTAAAATGAGGAAATTTATTAGGGGGGAAAAAAAAGAATAAGAAGCTGGAAGCTACATTCTGCCCTAGTCGATGGAGTGAGAGTGTTGTGTTGCATACTGTAAATTGGTAGTTGGCTGTCATCACTCCTTTGAAAGTAAATCAGAGCTTCAGCTTATGCTGGGAGACATTTAAGGCTTTTTCTTTCCTTCCTTTTTTCCAACATAAACGTCAGTCATGCAGCCATTTTCTGTTACAAATTTGAGAACACTTCAGAGAGGGACTGATTTCCTTCCATGTTAAGGTAATCCTGTAAAGGTCACCATCTAACCAATGTGAACTTCCAAGATAAGGTACTAAGAGTGGGTATTTTTTTTATTCTGCGATTGGATATTGAAGAGCTTTCTTTGAAGTTTGCAATTCCTTTGCCAGCTGGTCCCCATTTTGACAAAGCTGACCTAGTAACACATAGCTGGTAACTTATGAGCTTGTGTTAATTACAGAAGTGCTGGAACAAACCTCCTAAGCTTGTTGTCTGTTGGTCAGACATTAGTATGAAATATGAAAGTTAATTGCTTTGAATATTTCAGATCCAGCTGTTTGTCTGATGAATGAATGGCTACTCTTTATGTTTTCTAGGAGGCCATTGGAGTTACCAGGCTTTTCTGGGATTTACCTTCTCCTATAGCACTTAAGATTGTAAGCCAATAAAGGTGTGGATTTGGCTTTGGTACATTACTTTCTGAAGTGAATAAGGATAAAGGGCAAGAATTATGTTGTTTTTTCATTTCATAAGTGAAAAGCAAGCTCATAATTCAGTTTCCTGTTGGTATTTTTACATAAATTGCCCCAGAGACTGTTAGCTGCTGGAAAGCAGCTTGTTCTCCTCACTGGGTGTCTGCAGACAGCTGCAGTGTGCGTTGGCTGGACTTACTTGATTCCTTTGTGTTGATCTGTAATTTATTTGAACAGCTGGCATTTTTTCTTGCTTTATGTTTAATTTGTGTACATTGGAGATTTAGAAGGAAAGGATTCTTTGATTTCCAGTGTATTTCTCTGTGTCTCATTTCCTATTTTAATTTACAGGTAATTGACAGTGTATCTATTGATCTTCAAGGCTGTTTTCTCTTAACTTTTTGGCACACTGACCTGTATCCTGTGTATCCTGCATGTGGTCCCTACCTATCTATTCATTAGCTATTACTAAACAGTGGGGAAAAAAGAGAAACTTTGCTTATCTAATTGATTTTGACATCAATTCCCTGGTCAAAAAACAGTCTGCAATATCTTTAAGGAACTGTGGACAGCAAATCACCTGTCAAATTAACAGGAAAAACTGCATAGACAACTCCACGACTCTGCATACATTTCTAAGGCGAACAAGGTGGTCTTTGTTTACAAACTTGTTGCATCCTATGATCGCTAAATATACATTCAATGCAATATTATTTTCAGAGGATGTATGAAAAAGATGATTTCCTCTCTTTCAAAGCACCTGTTACTGTAAATACTCATGCTAATTGGACTTTCAGGTGGATAAAGATGTGCAAGATCAGACTCCTCATTGCCTCTACTATTGACTCTGCTGAAATATTGTAAAAAGTTAATTTGGTTGTAAGTGAAAATTTCCATCCTGGATATTTGGTTGATCTGAACGAACCTTTTTTTTTCTGCCTTTTTTTTATTTTGCTTAGTCAGTGCTCCAGAAAAACAAAATAGAAAGGAAGAAGAAATGCTTTGAGCTTCCTATAACGTTTAAATATCTTTCCAACTGAATTGCAGTTATGGAAAGGCCCCATTTGTCTTGAATTGTGGTAATTGCAATAGTGTTTGAGTCTTATCAATAAGCTGTGTAAATAGTTTTGTAGGTACTGAATAAAAAACTATTCAGAGGTAGCATCACAATCTTCTTGTAAGAAATGTATTCAATTACTGCAAGAGGGAACAAGTTTTTAATGTACTATAAAAATGCAGCTACAATAATTGAAATAATGTAAAAATATTTCTGAACAGGTTTAAAGGATTGCATGTAAAAATTGGGTGTCATTGACTAGTACTGACATTCTCATTGAGTGCAGTCCCATAAAATTACATAGTCTTGTTTAAGACATAAAATGACCGCTATGTATTTTAATAAATAATAAATTATTTTTAAAAGCTAAATTTTAAGAAAAATGTAATTTTAATAATATTCTCTGAAACACTTCATGGTTTATTTTGAGTCTTTTTCCAAGTCTTTCGTGTTTTCATAGAATACTGCTTTGGATGTGATTTCATAGATTCATTCGATAACATCTTTTCTGTCTAGAAATGATACTTGAATCCTAATTTTATATTCTCGATTTTTTTTCATTTTATGATTTTATGTTCTGTTTGCCTTGAAGTGTGACTTTGATATTTAACCTTAATAGTAGATTTTGGTATAACAGTCTTAATACGTTTGGTCCAAAATTTAATAGGATAGTTTTGACTGATTTCTCTACAAATACTCATTCAAGGTATGTCATCAATTCATCATAGCTAGCTAACAAGGTTAGCTCTGGGATTAAAGGAAGAATGTTCTTTAATGTCTCTAAACAACTTAAACCTACTTCTAAAATCTTATATATAGAAAGTACAAATACATACAAAAATGCAGGCATTTCCAATCTGACTGTTGTCTACAAGCCATAGTTTCACCACTCTTTGAAAGGCATTTCTGCCCAGCTAATAAGAGAGATGGTTTTGTTTTGCAGCCAACTTCAAAGGTACTGAGTGAGATGCCAAAGTTTCTTATGAAAATACTTCAGTTGTGATTAAAAGCTCTTTTAAAATGTTGGACTTTCTTTCCCACTTCTAATTTTCGCTAAAGCTCAGAGCTTTCACAATATTTTATTCTAAAAGTTAGCATTTATCTTCTTTATCATGAAGACCAACTTCCATTCATGAGGGGAAAAAAATTAAAATATCAGTTGAATGGCTTGTGAGTGGAAAGAGAAAGGAAGAAAGTACTGTTAATTATTAGAATCAGGATATCTGTCCTACCATTTTTTGCTTTGAGAGTTGGCTTTGATTATATTTCATAAGCACAGTTTAAAAAAAGATGAAGTTGGAAGAGGAAAAATATTTTAGATTTTCGTGGTTTGATTTTTTTCCTGCGGTGTGTTTTAATGTAGTGCCTCCTGAGATCCCTTTTAATTTTCATGGCATCGCTCCTTTCTCACTGATCTAAATGGATTTTGACATTTGAAGTTTGTTGATTTACAAAATGTCAGATAATTATAGGAAGAAAATGAATTACACCCTCCTTTCTCCAAATGAAAGTTAGTGTCATGTACTAACCTAGGATTGTGGAAAAGGTAGTTATAACTGCTGCGTTATAAACCACTATTTTATTCTTGTGAGTCTTCCTGTAGACTTTTAGGGAAAGCCACTGTTTTATATAATGATTTTCCTTTTGCTTTTGGTAAATAAGTACTGCTGCTGATAATTTTTTCAGGAAACTTCCTCCTAACACCCCAAAATATCTAGTTTTGTAACAGGTTATGGTAGTCATTCTAAAGGAAATTGTCAAAAAAAGTAGGGGAAATTAATGCAAAATACAGAAGTGAAAGGGAATGCTTTTATATTCTTCTTTATGTTCACAACATGCTAAATATATTATTACTAGGAGAGGCTTCCCTTCCATTTGGTTTTTGTACTAACAATTTTGTTCTGGCCACTTGAGCCCTTTGCTAAATGTGAGTCTGTGGATCCAATAACTAATTCAATAATACTATTGCTTTTTTTTTCCACTGTGTTTTGCTTGGCAGACCAGTCTGTGTATCTGACATTCTGTAGGATTGCTTTCAACCTCCTTCACTAGCAGCATTGATTTCTTTCTTTATTTTAAAAAGTTATATGTATGCATTTCTCTGTCCACACAATATGCAACTGCAAAGCTGCAGATCTGCCATAGTGATCACCCATCATAGCAGGGTGCAGGAGGCTCTAAGTACTCATTTCAATATTTCCTACTGCTCCAAAGATAACTTTCCAAACTGTGAGAAGAATGTAAGCAGGAGCTGTGGTTGTGTACTGCTGAACTTCTGATCATTCAGGCAGCTTGAAACATTAGTTCTGAGGTAGAGAGATGTGAAGTTCCTCATTTATATGTAGTCCTGGGAAGTATGAATCTGAATTGTTGTCTTTGAAATGTCAACATTATCCTCTAAAAATGGAAGAAGTAGCATGGGCATAAGAATAGTAATTTTTTCTTGGAGACCTGGAAACTTGCTCTGCCATTTGTCTTTTTCTGACTTTTCCCTGGGCCTTGTGTTTTCGCAAGTGTCTTGTCTATTACAGGCTCTTTGTGTAATTTTTTTTTTCTCTGAGCAATCTACTAAAATGTAGCCCAAATTTCAGCTGAGAGGTTCAAGCATTGCTGAACTGTGAACAATAGTAATTTAAATTAAACTGAGTTGGTTAGGCAAAAATATGGTTAGGTGGGTTTTTCAGAACACGGTAGGAGACCTGGCTCTTGTCCAGAGTTCCCTTTCCAGAGTTCATATTGGAAAGAAAAAGACCTATTTTCTCTTTAAAGCCTTGGTCTCTTAAGTGTCTAAGCTATTTATCACAACTTGTTAGGTAGCCAGAGCTCCAGCTGCCCCCATCCTGACTGCCAAAATCCTCAGCTTCAAACCTGACAACTTCTACAGTTATTCATGGGTTTGATTTTTTCAATCTGTGACCTTTTGAAAATTTGTGGCAGCATGAAATTCAATTAGTTACCTATCTAAATGAATCACAGAAGGGATTCTGAAGTGCTTGAATTCTTCATTTTCATGTAAATTTCATAATACTTTTTTTCTATTTGAAGTTGGGATGGCTGGAAGCATCTTTCTGTGTGGAACTGTGTTAAGAGTTTTATCATTTTTATAGACAAAACGACTGTATATCACCCACATCACTTCTGAGATGTTGATCAGTGGCAAGTATCATGATGACAGCTGTTATATACTGACAATAAACATCAAAATTGGTAAAGATACTTTTAAAGAGTAAAAGTATTCCTTTTTTTTTTGTTCTTCATTTAATTCATTAAGCATCAGGAAAGATACATCATTATGTAACTTTGACTGGTACCAAACACTGTACATGCATAGTCTTCAGAGCATCATTTCCAGAAAAACCCGTTCTTCTTCAGAGAGTGAAACCTTAAGTTAAACAGAAGGGTTGAATCTTTTCATATGTGAATTCATTTCTCCAACCCCTTTTACCGGGAAGCATATGGTGTCATAGCAATGAAGTGGCTTTTCACCAGCTAGATTTATATGCTGTACTGCAGGAGCAAGCAAAACCAGAATGGTTTCATTCATCTCCTTCTGGTAAATTAGGTAAGACATTAAGAAACAGTAGCATTCAGTTGCTTCACTATTGAAATGTTGTGCAGAACATGAGGTGGCATTAGAATTAGGTACTGAGCACTTCAGGAAAGCTTTGCTATTGCTCACAGTATGATTTCGCTCTTTCAGTATTTTTTTTTTTTAGGAATTGCTCCTTAAAAACTTCAGAAGATACCTCAGTGATAAAAACTGACTTCAAACTTCTTTTCCACTTGTATGTAAGAGTAGACTGTGAAAACAATACCTTTTTTTAAATTTCAAAGTACTTTAAGAAACAGCAGGTATTTCAAAATTGACAGCCAAACTTAATTTTTTATAGATCTGCACAAAAATAAAGATAAAAGAAAATGAAGCATAAACAGATGTGTAAGAACAGCTTTCAAATATACTTTTGGGTTTTCAGATGAACACAAAGAACTAAGGGAACTTACTAGTTTAGTCATTGAATAAAAGGAGGATAGGGACTAATATGATATACAGTTGCTTATATGCAATCATATAGAACCTTGATTTAAAGTTTCAATTGACAAATGTCTTTGACAGTTACTATGGTGGTGGTTTCTTTGGCATTTCAAACAGATTAATTCTTCATGTACAGATGATTGTTGCTTTTTTTCTATATTTGTATTCTTTTCTCTTCAACCTTTTACTTACTAATCCATTGTCCTTGTTCATCACTTTGAAAAGTTTTAGTGAAACTCTGTGAGATGAATAGTCATGCATGCTATGAGCAGAAAATATTTCAATGTTTTTCACTTCATAGAAAATTCAAATAATGAAAATGTAGGGAATATGGAAAACATGTAATTTACAACAAATTAATCATTAAGTAGAAGAAAAATTGTAAAATTATTCAGAATGATCATATTAAAGCTTAGTCTATAGTATTTGAGTCTTTATACAGAAAATGTCATCTAGAAACTTTGGCATATGGCTCTATGCTGAAAGTACAGTCTAACCAGAAAACTATCCAAAAATGTTGTCGTGCTAATGAAAGACTAATTTAGTTCCAGTTGAACTAACAAATTCTTCTGTATTTCTGAGATTATTTCTTGTCCATTAGATAGTGTGTATGTACTGGCTGTTAGTATAGATAATAACCTTGAGAGCATGTCCCCCAAATATACTAGAGTGATTGAAGATCCATCTTTTAGCCAGATAAAACACAAAAGCAAAAGTCTTTCTATAATTGAGCATGAAAATCTCATTGAGTTTTATAACTTCCGTGAACAGCAAGTTTCTCATCTTCATTTGTAAAGAGTAAATTCAGTTTTGAATAGAGGATTAAGACTACTTTCAGAGTGTGTAACCAAACAACTGTTAATCCTTAATGTTTTCTTAGTTCTATAATAAGGAGTTTCTAATCAGAGCATTTTGATGCCAGCTCAATATCTTCTGAATTAGATTTACTGTCATTTGATAGAATGTAACATTTTTAATAAGAAAAAAAGTAATAAAATCTAATACAAGCAGCAATCTTTTGGGGTAATGACATCAAAGACAAGGGTACTCTGTTTCTATGAAATCAAGGATGAAAACCCAACACAACAATCTGCTTTGCTGCAGTAAGATGACAAAGAGCTCATTCCAAAACAAGGGAAAAGTAGTGAAATAAAGAATGGTTCTTGATGGCTTTCGCTATTGCGGTTGTTCGTAACAGCCCTAGGAATATGATAATTATAATAAATGGTTTAATTTTTACTTTATGAATCCTGAAGAAGGCTTTACATTGATCACAATGTTTTGCTTCTCGTTCTTTGTCAGATAGTGTTGAAAAATGGGAGGAGAGTGATCCTAAGAAATAAAATCAATGTAATTGTTACAAATGAATCTTTGTTTTGCATGCTATAGGCTTAAAAATCTACTTTTGTTCTTACCAATTTAGTGTTGGCTTCACAGACTGTTGAAATACAGCTATGTGTCTCATTGTCAATGCCACAGTTGTCCAGATTTTGTCATTTGATTCAGTTTTCTTAGCTTTGTTTCACATTCAGTAACTTGTGAAGCAGTTACATTTTTGGTTGCGAAACAGTTTTTAATCCATTTTATGCTCTGTAGTGAGAGTGCTAAAAGTAGAAGGAACTGTCTTGTGTTGAGATTGTAGGGATTTTTAAATTATTTATATGAAGAAACAGGCTTACTCATGATGTAAAAACTCTTTCTATTGTAGGATTTTCATTTAACTGTACTCCTTTCTCATTAATTCTGTGATGTTTACATGAGAAATCTAATGTCGTCATATTTCTCATCCAACAGTCATTGACCTATTTCTCATTCTTTTTGTACATAATAGTACCCTCTCTGCACCTCCAAAGCTCTTATGTTGTGTATTGGTTAGGACTTCTGCACAGCTGTTAGACCTGGTGCAGTCAGTCAAGGTGAAGCGCTTTGCTGGATAGTTCTTTTACTCCTTGCTTCTTTACCAACCTGGAATTTTTCCATACATGTGGAAAGGTTAAGTCACCACCGACTAATACAATAAGGTTTGTTGGTTTTTTAAAGTAATATAAAAATAGGCCTTTTATTTCTAGTCTTTCCTCTGCCAGACTGGAATATAGATACACAATTGAGAGAAAATTTACAAAAGCATTCAACCTTTCCTGTTTTCTGCTTTCATTGAAGTTAAAAATAAAAGTTGGTGAGAACAATATTTAACTAAATGCCAAATTTTTAAGAATTCCATATATAAGTTGTGTATATTTATTTAGTAAGAGGAAAAGGAGATGCTAATTTGCGGTGTTTGAGCACCTAGCAACTTAAAATTGTTTTTTAGCTATTGTATTTAATTGAGAAAGAATAAACTGTATAATGCCAGCTTATGGGTAAAGTATCCTTTTCCAAGTTATCATAACTCCTCATCAAAGGCAGATTGAAAATAAAATCTCTTTTTTATTGGACCTATGCATGTTTGGAGAAGAAATCTCTTAGTTTTTTTTGTGAAGAAAAATCTTCATTAATAGTGTGCCTAATAATTTAGTTTGATATTACACTGGGAAGTCAGACTCTCCTAAATGATGCAGTCCCTGGAAAAGCCTATTTCTGTTTTTTTCCAGATAACATAATTAGCAATATTCTACCAGTACACTGGGAAAAAAAAATCAATCGGTAAAGAAAATTATGCAGCATAAAGAAAGATTACCAGCACTGGAAATATATTCTGGCACATATGCAAATCTGGTTTCACTCAGTGTGCATGCCTAGACCATAGAATACTATCTTGAGAATGGATAGCAATTTTCTTAAATGTATTTTCTAAAGCTGTGAGAACAAATAGTCCAAAGACATTACTAAAAACATAAGCTTAAAAGATAATGCCTTAGAAATAGATGAGATGTGAAGTATGGGCAGAAGTAATGTCACAAAAGAACCTATGAAATGCCTGTTGAGTCTGCACCAGATTATGATTGCACACAGAATTTTACATTTCAAGAATGAGACCATCGATACAGATTATTTAATTTTTATTTTATTTTAGTATTTTGTTACTCACAAGTCATAACAAGATAATAGTGATATCTGTTTAGGTTAACAGCTGTGAATTTTGCTTAAAATATTTCCGTTGCTGAATAGTTATTGAATACTTTCCTGTATTAAACATTTAACATTATTATAGCTGTGTGATTATATCAGGAAGAATAAGGAAAGGAAGTAGACAAGAAATGAGGATCTATATGTGGGAAGCATCCCTAAATTATGCAAAACTGTGCATTCAGTATATCTAAAAATTTTGCCAGTTTTCCCAGACATGCATTATTTTCTTTTCATGCCAAATTCATGTTAAATACTGCTAGCCTTCCCAGTAACAGATATTAATTCTCACTATCATCTTGTTATAAAAATTGGAGAAATATAAGCAATACCTTATTCACAGGGAAGCCAATAAAATTAGAGACACTACAGAAATTTTCAAAGGGCAGATGTGACAGAAGTTAGAATACAGGCGCTGAGTGTGGCAAGGAAGTTTCCTGAGAGTAAAAAACATTTTATTTCTGAAACAGACCGAAGTCAAGTTGTTGCATTGATTGAAGAGGGTATTTGCATAGGAGTGGTAAAAATAAATAGAAGAACTGCTGCACATCTCATTGTAATAAATTTTGCCCTATGATTTGAAATTCAGGTTTCCAGTTGACTGAGTTTACAGTATTGAATTACCCTTCAGTTTGTGACTGAAATAATTTCATACAACCTCCATTATTTATTGCTAGAAGGGTCATAAATTTTAACAGATCAGTTATATAAATGATGCAACTGAGATGAGCAAAGTCAAAATACCTTTATAAATGAAGAAATGTGGCTGTGGTTTGGATATCATGACGTTGTTTTGTATAGGGAAAGCTTCACCTCTACAACTTTGCCATTAATAATATGCACAATATGAATTAGGAAGCCTGGAAAGTGTGTAGAACAGCAGTTTCATCTATGTGTAATGAAACACTGGATCCACTCAAATGGTAGGCTCAGTTCCCACAAATTGGATTTTCTGCTATTGTTTTAGGGCACGAAACAACTGCTACTTGCTTGACTACTATTGCCATGTTAGATCTGACTTGAAATACTTATGTAAAGTTCTGAGATCACGAATGTCATAATTCTGAGGAAAGAGAAACTCAGACCAAAGTGCCTTTCAGGCAGGACTTGGAGAAGAAACTAGATAGTAGGTGTTTTTTGCTGGTTCCTGGAGTTATGTGGACTGATGGGACACTCAGCTTCACATCTGATGCAGTCTGCTTGTGACCTAATAATTCTCTGGGGATACTAGGTCACAGTCATCCTAAGTGCCTTTATCCATCCCTACTGAAAGAGTAAAGGACTAAAAAAACTCAGACTAGTCACATTCTTTTCAATACACAGAAAATGTTCTTGTTTTCTTTTATAGTATCTGTGTTAAATAGTAGATATCTCCTCAACCTCATTGTGTTTGGTTTATCAGCATAGTTTTTAATGCACTTTTTTAGGAATTTTTCTCTAAGTTTGCATTCTGTTATCAAGTTTTCTCTCCTTTATGGAGCTTTGTATGTCTTCTTGAGTAGAAGTAGTTTCTATTTTGTGAAGCTGCTGTTTCAGTAAATTAAGGCCATAAACGGAGCATGGTACCTTTTTCCTCATTGTAGCCATTTAAAAATTAGGTGTCTAACCTGATCTAATTGCCTAAGTTTTTTTTGTAATCAACAGGGAATCTTAGATACTTCCAAAAGGAGACTTGTCCAGCTTAGGAAACTGTCTTGATGATTTTCCTTGTTATGTCCTCTTGTTCTGTATGTGTATCAGTATAGTTCATCTGTGTTGAATAAATGCTTTTTTGGTTTCTTTCACTGGCTTGAAATCCTAGAGATTGTAATTTTCCATTTGCAGTTTGTACAATAATCTTTTAGGCTTCTGATACCTCCCGTGCTTGCCCTTTCAAGGCATATGCTGTGATCCTCTGCATGTATTCTTGGAGGCTTCTGCTGTGGAGAAGCCTTGCTAGAACTTCACTCTTAAGTGAAATTCAATGAGATAGAAATTCAGCAAAGTAGAATTACTCGATGTCTTTACATAATTTGCTAAATATCTTTTTTGCCTAAGGAAATTCCACATCCTTAGTTAATATTTTAATACTAAACTCTTTAAGATAAATTAGGAGACGATACAAGCTTGTTTCTCATCTGCTTTCTGGGTGTTTTTTTCTGTTTTTTTTTGGTTGGTTGGTTGTTTTTTTAATTATAGACTGAGATCAGCTTCAAACCCGACTTCAGCAATTCCATGGATAATGTTCTATCTAGGATGTTTCATGACAAGTCAGCTTCATCAAATAAATAAAAATTTATCATTTTTATGCCAGTTGTGCATATGACTTAAATCCTCATATGAAAAGTCACACTTGTCTTGACATGTGAAAACTGGGCCCCAAGCTAGTGCTTCTATAAAAAGAGGTGAAATTTATGCCAATAAATAATTTTCTAAAGACTCCTCAGCCTGACTTTGATACTTCAGCTGAGTTCTTCAGAGTCTTATGTAAGCACATGAATCGTAGCAGGTGTACAAGGATCATGTGATATGTTAGAAAAACAGTGACAGTTTGGGTACTGCTGTTTATAGTACAACAACTTCAGTGCATCAATATTGGTCACCTGGCTTGCATGTTTACTAGAGTGTGAAGCAGGGCAATGGCAAGGGCTCAAGCACTGCTAAGCAGCCATCCATGCATTTTTATTAGTAGTGTACTCTCTGGCATAGTTTTGATCTGCTCCACTCCAGACAGTTCTCAGGAGTGGCTTGAGTCAACAGCATATGCTGGGATCTGTTCCCAATAGGCACTTTAGATGCTACTGTTCTATTTTGAGCAATTCTGGCAAGTGAATAAAAACTGCTGTGTTGCCAGCCTGAGAAACAGAGATTAGACTTTAGCCCATTTAATTTACTTTTTACTTCTTTAGAACAGTGTCAAACTCAGAAGTATTGGGGAATTATATGGAAGCTATATAGTCTGTCTGCAGGGCTTTTTGAATCTGGTAGCTGTGGAATATATGGAGGATTACCTTTGTCCACTTAGCTTTTTGAAAGTTTCTAGTGGCTTGGTATCCCAAGATACAACAGGTTGTTCTGTAGGCCAAATGGTGTTCTTTATCTCAACAGTGTGTTCACTGACCAGAGATCCTTAACTGAGAACATTCTTGTATTAACATTTTCATAAAATAGAAAATGTTTTGAAATTAAGGTCCATTTAGGTTATATGGAGATCTCAAGAGTGAACATATGTTAGAATCCATATCCTTACAGTATCCATTTGGTTCCCATTGGAGTTCCAAACTATTGCAGGAGATGCATCTTCTGCATCTGCTTGGAGAGTCCATCCATTCTACCTCCCTGCAATCCGGGTCCTGTTCAAGAACCTGAAAGATATTACAAGGTCTGATGTTTTTTAAAACTTCGCTTTCAAACATGACTGAAAACAAGCTCAAGGAAATGGGAAAATATCAGGACATTCAAATAAAAGGCATAGCGATGTTTATTATAGATCAGAAAGCTAGAAACACAGGTGTGCTAAAAATGTCATAGTTGGAATAAAAGGTTTTCCGTCTAATAAATTGGTTATCATTAATGCTATAAAAAGAAACAGTGTATATTATCAGTGGATATCTACAGATATTGTGTGATTGGATATGTCTAATTATGGAAATGCAAAGAATAAAGTTTCTCATCCTCTGCAATGTGTCCTAATGAAAACACTGCTGAGATGTGTAAGCATAGTTGAACAGTGGATTTGGCAGCAAATGTAACAAATCAGGCAGCACACAAACTACGGTAGTCAGGCAGCCTGAAATTAGTCTAAAATCTCTTAAGACGTGGAGTTTTTGAAAACAAAGCTGTATCCCTCAATGGACACAAAGCAAAATAGCTTGCCCTTACTGTGAATTTTGTAAGAAATAGCTTGCTGGAGAGCTCACAAAACAATATTGCTGAAGTTAGGCAGTATGAGTTTTGTTTCAAATGCTTGGCTTCAGAGCAAAAGCTGTAACGGGAACTTTTTATAATTTCCATTTCTAAATCTTGCAAGGCAAAAAGGTAGTAATTTTCCCCATTATATTGCACAGTGCTAATCAACCTTTTGGAGGAATTCAAAGTTAAAAGAATTGGTAATCAAGACAAAAAAAACCCAGAAACAATAATACCAAAGCAAATTCAATAGCTAACTCCTAAGTGAAACAAAAGTAAATTACGATTAGACAGAATGCAGTGAGTTGGTGTTAAAGTGTTAGACTTGTTCAGCTTCTGATACCAGTGAGTAATGGAAGGTGGGAATGCAAAACCATGCCCGTGCTCATAACTTAGAGAGTGTTTGTGAAGTGATGACAAGGGGAATTCTCAAAAAATGTGCTTCAGGATTTAATAGCACACCTTGTAGCTGCAAAGCCTTTTTCATCTCCTGTCTTCTCCTCTCAATGTCATGCAAAAAAAACCCCCTTCATTGCTAGTATTATGTTAACATACATTTATGAATTTTAAATGCACTGTGGTTGTTTGAGTGGCCAGTCATGAAGTATAGAAAAATGAAATGATAGAACAGAAACATGCAAACTGCTGTAGTTGTGATGCTTCATTAAGGTTCCTGAAATGAGAACATTCATGAGAACTTGACTTTGAAGTCCTTATCCGTAAAGGTGTTTTTCAGAAGTAGTGCCAGAGTGTACTATCTAGTCAGACAAGGTCTTTTAAGATATAATGAACTGTACAGTATCTTTCTTGCAGCTGCATCAGCTTCCATAGGAGTAAACACGGGATTATATAAACAGGATGTAGACACGGGCTGTCCTACATTTGGATTCCTTATCAGTCCTGTCATTTGCACTACTCTTACATCATCAAAACAACCAAACAACAGTTTAGTAGAAGAAAAACATAGAAGGACTATTGGTTTTATGTCAGAGTATTGGCTGTACATCAAAGTAGAAGATGTGCTGAAGTACCCAATACCCCTGTAGCTGAGAGGCACTTTTATTATAAGCATCATTTTACAGGCACACGTGACTTGCAAAATTCTTTCAGCTGACAACTAGCATGTTTATTTTCAGCAAAGAAGTGGGTTTTTTTCCAAAATGTATGAGAACTGATTTTGATGTATGAGTTGTGATACCTCATCAGTTGAGACCTTTTTAATTTTTTTTAAATCCAAGCTGTGGGATAAATTACTACTCTGAGAATTTATAATTTTTTTAAGAATCGCTTGGCATGTCAAAAATATATTTTTCATACTATAAAATATTTTCGTTCAGATGCTTAGCGGCATATAGTAAGATCTAGGGCAGAGTAAGGATGTTGGTCTGTTGTCTGTGAGATGGCATATTAGGAATCTAGAAGAGGAAAATGAACCAGCTGGATAGAGAGGATAACAGGTAATATTTGTTTGCCATACAGTTAAGTCTAAAATCCATTTGCAAAAAATACCTACACTGATTTATTTTAATTCCCTGGTAGGGAAGAAAAATGGAAAACACATAGGAAGGCAGGAAATCATGCTTGAAAATTTTAAATGCAACAGATGAATTCCTCCTCGAAGTAATAACTATGTTTAAAATATGTTATCTGAACAAAAAAGTTCATTGAAGCTTTAAACTGTGCTTATGTGTTCTCTCTGTTATCCTTCTGTCTTGTATTTGAAATTTTTCACTTTACAGGAAGATTCTAGTTGCTGTCTCGGAAGGCACAGCCCGAGGCTGAAGCTTTAAGCTAAAATTTTATTTTCTATATACTAGTAATTAGAATGCTGGGGAGAAGAAAGATACCATTTTCAAAGTCTACATTCAATGCCACGTATGCAACCCCTTTGCTCTCCACTGATTTGTGTAGTCTTGATTTATTGGCAAGGGATCAATCAACATCATAATTTACAAAGAAGGGTGGTATCTTTTTTTATTCTCTTCTGCCTGTGCTGAAATTAAGCACTTTGAAACTTTTGAAAACTTAGAAAAGCACTTTTACAACTTTATTCAGTAAGGTGAGCAAGTCTCACAGACAGATAGGCGTACATTAAATTAACTGAGTAAAAACATTTCTTTCTATTTGTTTTTTTTCATCCTAGGAGAAAAGATATTTTAAATATTTCACTCACTAGTGTTACCTAGTCTCTAAAGCTTACATACTTTGTTTTCCACTAGTATTTTTAAACGATGCAAAAGTTAGTGCTCTTCAATCATATCCCTGCAATCAATTACACAAGAACCTCATTCATTAGGTGGCTAAGAAAAGCTTCGTAATTTAGACTCTGAAATGATGGTGACTGAGAAGGATATAAGAGAAAATTTGTGTTTGTATCTTTTTCTACCTTTTTTTGTAGAGAAAATAATTGAAATTTAGAGCCTATTTATATACAAATGAAAAAAACCTGAAGCTTTCTGCACTGAAATATCAATAACTCATTTTATATAGCCGAAGTATTAGCCACTGCTTATACAGCATTAAAATAAAACACTTCAAGCAGTTTGTGCTCTATTTTTCAATAAAAAGAAAACATTCTACATTGTTGATTAATAGGCTGGGATTCAACTATACAACTTGAAATGTATTTCTTTAATAAAAAATGCAACGATGTGTCTAACAAGAAAATCAACAACAAACGCTGAACAAAAAGACATAATAAATATTATCTTTTTAATAAGATCTGATGGGAAGTGGTAGGTCTAAAACAGGTTTGTAAACCCCAGGAATCTGGTTCTGTGGTTCCAGATCCCTTATGTATTTTTCTCTTTATGTTTTATTCACAGATAGTACCTTTTTTTTTTCCTGTGAGCACCGCTTTGTCTGCATAGGGCAAGTACATTCCTTTACGTTGCCATTTCCACTGAAAGGCTTTGGTCTTCTCTTTTAAAAGTGTTTTTTAACATTCTGTTACCTAAATGGGCACTGGCACATTTTTGCCAATGAAGGGGATATTACAGTGGGGTAGATTCTTCATCAGATGAACTGTAAACCAAGAAGAATGCATTTCCAAAAGAAATTCTTTACCTCATACAATTCATAGGTTTCATGCAGAAATTACTCTGTAAAGCTTTGTGACCTGTACTGAATCTGGAGCCAGACTAAGAATCATAATAGTCCCCACTGACTCTAAAATCTATGAGCTTTACAGATTTTACATTTAATGCAAGTCATGACCAGTTTGGTACCTGGTGTTATCTTTATCTTTTCTGCTTCATGTTGAATTTGAACTTATAACCTGGAAGGAAAGACCTTGTTGTCAAATGCCTGTGTCCTGTATTCAGCAACATGGTATGAAATTAGATATTTTGCTTCAGTTTTTGTATGATGGATATATAACACCTATGTAGAATGCTACATTTTCCAAATAAGCCCTGAGGAGTCTAAGCATAGTCAAGTGTAAATTGCTTTTAACTAGAATGACTAATAATAGCAAAACAAGATATTGTAGTGATCTTAATAGTAACTAGAAACTGTAGTGATTAAAACTGACATGACCTGAACGTATCTATACAAATGTGTTTAAATTCACAATATTTTATAATATTACTTGGCCAAGTAATTAAAAAAAAATCTCCTAGAGAACAATCCAAATTTTTCAGCTCTTGAATGCTAAGAATGCTGTCTAAGAAAACTGTGGCAAATGGGATTCTGTATTAAAACTGCACCTGCACATACGTTTTTGTACGGTACTTTAACAACCTTGTTTGAAGTATGGACATTTGGCTTCATTCATATTTGACACTAAGGCATGGTCATCTCTTGGAAGTGAGAAATATTTGGATGATATTAAGAAACTCATCACTATTTAGAAACGGATTAAGATAAAATGGGAATAACATAATGAGGATGGTGTTGTCGCTAGCTTCATTTGATCCAAGGCAGTTAAATTACAATGCGCCTTTCTTTATGAGGCAGTTTTGTCAAGGCAAATATTGTTAGTTTAAGGTGAATTGTTCAGAAATTTAAATACATCCATCTTTGTTTTGAAATTAAATTGCTGCTGCTTCTAACAACGGAATTGAGTACCTTGTGCTTTCTTGTGAAAAATGAAGTGTATGAGAATATATTAAAGCAAATTAATTACATCTGGTGAAGTAATTTTCCCTTGGAAAATGCTCATTTTACACAACAGAAATGTTTCTCAAAAGTGTCAATTCTGTCAAAAGTGTGCATGGAAGTCATGCAATCAGTAGCAATAGCCAAAAAACCAGAAATACCAGTTTGCAAAACATACGGGGGTTTGGAAATCTGATTCCATTTCAGATCTGATGACATTCAAGTGTTTTCATGAAAAATAGCACAGTATTTGAGAGACAGATTTACGTCTTTGTAACATTTGATGTGGTGCCAGAATCATTCTTCCATATTTTTGATGAGTGTCCTAATAGCAACTAGTGGCTCAGTTGAAGAGAGTCAGACTCAGTCCTCTTCCATCTCCTTTTAAGTTTTTATAGGAATAAACTTATTTTGTTTACTAACTGTAAAAATACATGGTGTAAAAACTCAACTACCATCTTAAAAAAAAATGTAGGTTGGTAGTCATGTTATGACGGTCACCAAAATGATTATTATAATTTCCCTGATGCATTGCCTCTTGGACAAACCGTTGTCTATTCCAAGATTCAAGATTTTCTTTCTTCTCTTTTATGGACTGCAGGAATGCACTTAAACTTCAGGTTTCAGCTTCCTGTCATTATCCAGTTCCTAATTTTTATAATTTGGAAAAAAAGGAAAGTTTTGTCTATTAGACATTTTCTAATCCAAGGCACAATTTTGCTTATTTTATTTATAGATATTTAATAATATGATTCTGTCATAGGAAAAAGTTGTTAGTCATATCTGAACCAAAGAAAAAAATTTTATTTGAAATAAAAGTGTTACTTCTTCCTTTTTCCTCTCTCTCCTCGTTCCTGAAAATTTGGAGCCATAAATGAAAAATTCATAGTCCAGTGAATTAAGTATTTTTAAATAGAAATTTTTTTTTACCAAAAGCTTTACTATTCAGTGATTGTCACTTTCTACAATGTAACTCTCAGAACTGTGGCACAACTGGCTGTATTCCAGTTTATAGAATTGAAGTGGCCACAGTTCACTAATTTTTCTATGGAGGAAATGAAGTTGTTCTGTGTAGATGTGATAAATATTGCTTAGTAATGGCTTACACTGTATAAACCAAACAATAATTGTTTTTTGCTAGTTATTAAATGATCCTTAAGCCTGTGCCCAGAATCAAAGTGGAAATTATTGATATTTTAAAGTTAGCTGAAATTTATCCATCTTAATTTAAAGAAATCTCTACTTACTGATAGAGTACTAGAATTTTGGTGGTAGCATTCTAAAAATAATAATAAATTATAATATATACTTGTTTTAATCTTAATAGCATGAAATAAATTTCTCATTTTATCTATACTGGAAAAGTTTGTTCAGTGCTAAATATATGGGTGTTTTCTTTAGAGTTTTAAATCAGTATTTTCTTTTTCTACAGAGTCATCATGGCTGGGCTTCGCGAATGAAGATTTAGGAAGGGCTCTACCCACATTTGCTACAAGCGCGCTGGTGGCTAAAGAGGCCAATGCGAGATAGACAAGATCGGTCGCAAAAGGCAAAGCAGAAAGACTCCTTGGATGGTATCAGCAAGACATGATTCTTTCTGCGTTGTCTTTTGCCTTAAATGGTGATCCTGCGTGCTTTCTCAAAGGAAGCAGCAGTGTTATAGATGGTGTGTCTCCAGACCTCCCGATTGGAGGCCAGAGTAGACCAGTTATGTTGATCAATATGGCCAAGGCTGAGATGTTGTTTCAGGGGGTCCTTGTATCTTCTCTTCAGGGCTCCTCTCTTGCGGCAGCCGGTAGCAAATTCACCATAAAGCAAGATCTTGGGGAGGAGGTGGTCCTTCATCCTGGAGACGTGTCCTGCCCAGTGCAGCTGTGTTCTCAGCAACATGGCCTCAATACTCATAAGTGCTGCCTATTCTAGAACAGACATGTTAGTTACATAATCTGACCAGTGGATGTTTAGGATTGTACGGAGGCAGCGTTGATGGAAGCATTCTAGGAGTCACAGGTGGTGGCGATAAATGACCCATGATGCGGACCCATAGAAGAGAGTAGACAGCACAATGTCTCTGTAAACACTGATCTTTGTACTTTTCTTCAAGTGTTTATTTTGCCAAACTCTTTTATGGAGTTTTCCAAAAGCTTTATATGCCTTTGGTAATCTGTTGTCTATCCCTCTGTCGATCTTACTGTCTCAGGAGATGAGGCTACCTGGGTAATTAAACTACTGGACTGATTTGAGCTCTGATTCGTCAATGGCATTATGGGGATGATGGAAGACTTCCTGAGGTGCAGGTTGATAGAAAACTTCTGTCTTCTTTAAGCTGACTTCCAGCTCGAAAAGCTCAGCAGCCTCAGCAAAGCAGGATGTTAAATGCTGCAGAGCTACTTCTGTGTGGGCGACGAGGATGTCATCGTCAGCATAGAGCAGCTCCTGGACAAGATGGTTTAAGTTCTTAGTGTGGGCCTTCAGTCACCTTAGGTTGAATAGGCTTCCATCAGTATGGTATCGAATGTAGATACCGTCCTGGTCATCGAGGTCTGCTGTGGCCCTTTGGAGCATCATGCTGAAGAAGATTGTGTATAGGGTTGGTGCAAGAACGCAACCTTGTTTCACACCATTGATTATTAGAAAGGGTTCAGAAAGTGCATTGCCATATCTGACTTGGCCGTGCTGATCCTCATGAAGTTCATTTTAGGGAACTTGGGGGGACATCCTAAGCGTTCCAAAATCTGCCATAGACCTTTTCTGCTCACAGTATCGAAAGCCTTGGTGAGATCAACAAAGGTTACATAGAGACCTTTGTTCTGTTCCCTACACTTCTCTTGCAGTTGTCTGAGAACAAATACCATGTCTGTGGTACTCCTGTTGGCTCTGAAACCACATTGGCTTTCAGGTAGAAGTTCCTCTGCTGTAGCGGATATTAATCTGTTCAAAAGTATTCTTGCAAGGATTTTGCCAGCAATGGAGAGCAGAGTAATACCACGGTAATTTGAACGGTCTGATTTATCTCCCTTCTTCTTATACAGAGTGATGATGACTGTGTCACGTAGGTCTGATGTTAGTTCGCTTAGTTCCCAACAGCGCACCACAAACTCGTGAAATTTAGCATGGAGTGCTTGGCCCCCGTGCTTCCAGACTTCAGGTGGAATTCCATCAACCCCAGCTGCCTTGCCAGTTTTCACCTGCTGTATGGCTTTAAGAGTTTCTCCCATAGTAGGGGCAATATCCAATTCATTCTTCACTGGTTGTTGTGTAATGTACTGAATAGCTGAGTCTTGTACTACATGGTTGGTACTGAAAAGAGTCTGAAAGTGTTCAGACCATCGATTCAGAATGGAGGTTTTATCTGTCAGAAGCATTTGACCATCAGCGCTGAGTAGAGGGCTTTGGGCCTGGTATGTAGGCCCGTATGCTGTTTTCAGGGCCCCATAGAATCCTCTGTGGTTGCCTGTATCTGCGCATAATTGAGTTTTTTCAGCTACATTGATCCACCACTTGTTCTGGATGTCACGGAGTTTCTGTTGGAGCTTGATGCATGCAAGACGAAAGGCTGCTTTTCTTACATGACAAGGTGGCTGAGCAAGGTGTGCTTGGTAAGCAGTTCTCTTCTTCCTCAACAATTCCGGGATCTCTTGATTAGTTTCATCAAACCAGTCCTTGTTGTTCTTGAAGGAGAACCAGAGTAATTGTGGGTTTTTTTTTAATAGCTTTTCTTTCAAGGTATTCATGCTATCCATATTTGTTGCTATGTTTCCTCACTGTGTGTTATGTTCATTTCCCAGAAGAAAAGTGTTTCCTCTATCATCCCTTGATATTTGGAGATATTCAGGGAATTGTCATCATCTTATACATCTCTTGCAGATTTTTTTAGCCACAGCTTGAATTTATTTCAAAGTTGTTTCCTGTGTTTTATAGCACTGTGGTCTTATTATGTGAGTAATAACTTGTCTTTATTAGAATAGTATGGATGGGGAGCAGTTGAAACTTGAGGTTCTTTCTGACATCATTCATAGGCATTCCATGAGCATTCATAGAAACAGTATGAGAGGCAACATATGGAGGAAGAGCAGTTGGCAAAACTCTGTGATAAATTTAGTGTAGTTCTCCCTCTAGGTGTCTCTCTCTGGGCATTTCTAAGGTGGACACTCAGCAGGCCATAGAGGATGGAGGGCACCCACTCAGTGCAGCAGGGCCAAAGCAACACTGGTGGGGGTCTTGGCAAATATTCTGTGTGTCCTTCTGCATGTGACTGTAAGATGACGACAACTCTGATGTTCTGGAGATGATAGCATGCACTATAAAGAACTAATTTTTTAAATTTGATGGGGAAGATGCAATCTCAGATGAACTTTGCTTCTCTGCAGGTTTGGGCAATTCAACATAGAGTGTTTTTTACAGGTTATGATGTATATGCATTATTAATTGTACTCAAAAGACTTCTTTTAATAACTGCCAACTTTTAGCAATATCTCACTAATATTTCAGGGATCTCGACATGGTTCTCCATCGGGACTTTCAGTACAAACTTCACGCTAAATACAGTCATACAGAACTTGTTTTTGTCTTTACATTGCATGTACCATCAGAGTGGCAGAAGCTGTGATAAGGCTCCCATTCTCAGCTACAAGTACTAATTAATTGATCCCAGACTCAAGTGGCGCAGTAATCATCATCAGGCCCAGTAACTAATGATAACAGTTGAAAACCTGCTGATCTTCCAGCTGCCAATGACAATGAGAGAGGTATTATGGAGGCAGAGTAGCAATTTCTTTGTTTAAGACTACATAGGGCTGTGAATACTATCATAACAGATTTCCCAGCTTTGGTTATGGAAAAAAAAAGAAATTAAAAAAATCTTATCTGTAATTATTTTATGTTTTAAAAAAAGTCCATGGTTTAAAGTACATGATATAAATTATGTTTATAGAAACTTGATAATGCTGAAAATTTTTTGTAGTATACAATCAAAAATTTATAGTATACAATCAAATTTAACGCTTGGAAAAATTTATAAAATGTTTTGTGAATTTTTTTTCTCTTCCATTTTCTCAGTAGATATTTGACAACTTAAAATCCCTGGTTTGTATGCTGTCATCTTTATCTGATTAAGAAAAAATAACAGTTATTCATTTAGTCATATAAATTGCAGAACCTGATGTTGAGACTCAATTCGTGCTGGCAGTAGTCAGTGAGACTGTGGAATTTCAATGCTTTTCATAAACTCTGACTAGAAATTGGAGTTTTCAGCAATCGACATGTGCAGAGCTACAGAGCCTTGCTCCAGACAGCTTTAGTAGCATTTCCAGTCTCCACCTGGGATTTTGAAAATACATATTTAATAGTATGTCATTTCTTGAATTACATTAAGAAAAAGTATTGAAACTTAATGGAATCTTTTGCTTTGGAATATTGACCTTGTGTCATCCTAAAATTGGATAGAGACAGAAACATAGATTTTGATCTGGAAGAAAGTTATTATTTTTGAAAATGATGCTGTTTTCTTGGCTGTAGTTGTATGATAGCAGAACCACAAACTGTAGTTATTGAAACAGAAGCAGAAATTGGGGCATTACAAAGAGATATGAACCTTTGAAAAACGTACATGTGAACACATCTCCATAGAACTGAGCTTTGACTGCACTGAGAAGCCTGAGCAATAGATTTGGTAACAGTATATTTTTTGCTGTTTTCCTATACAAAGGCTCCTGTATCTAACCAAATTCTTGATACATGGAGGATAGATTTTTTGAATCTCATTCTCTGCAGTGCTTAGTACTCTTTCAAATTATTAGGTTTTATTCTGACACTTATTTTTTTTTATTATTTGCAAATTTTAATAAGCTGGAGTATGCTTTAAAATCAGCCAGCAGATTTCTTTGAGTTTTATTTTCAGTTTTATTTCAGTTTTTATTATCGGTTATAAGGACTGTCTTTTGCAACACAGAAGCTGAAAAGTAGTGCCATGATCCAGACGGAATGTTGTCTTACCAGTAGAAAATTCACACTATCCAGCTTTGGAAGTCCCTGGGCTGAAGATAAATGGAGATTTGAAGAGTGAAAGGGAAGTATCATATATGCCTACCCCATTGTATTTCTCCCATCTGCTGTTTGCAGCCACCACTGAAAATAAGATTGCTAAGGTAGATAGCCCTTTTGCCAGCTGAGTTTATGTTCTTGTTTAAAGAAAGGCTAGGATATATATATCATATATATATATATATATATATCAGAATGTGAGATTTTGAGGCTGATTCTTGATGTTTGTATTAAGCACTACCCCAGCCTATCTGTAAGATAGCAACAAAATAGGCATCTTATTCACTGATCTGCAGCTGAGAAATTCTGGTTGCTTTTGACATGAATTATTGTTTTTTGAAAATCATCTCCCAGTGTTTTTGTCACAGTGAGACTGAAACGAGAAAAAACATTGGACCATAACTTATACCAAATAGTTGCAGTTTTCTAATGGACAAGAGGAAGGAGCAAGAACAACAATCAATGTTCTGCACCTGTAACTATCCTCCTCAGGGCCTACCAGGGTGCTTCACGTCTTTTGAACTTAGATCTTTGTTCTTTTTCAAATAGGGACTCTATATGCCTACAGGATCTGCTGTATTATTGAAGTTTGCTAAATATTTAGTCTTATTGTACACTCTTGAAGGTTTTTTTAACCTGGCAGTCTCAAGCACTTCACCATCACTAAACCATCCTTTTGCTGGGTTGACCAAAGAAAGCACTCAATTGAAAGTATGGCTAATACAGGCAGTTTATAATAATAATGTAACAGTTTTAATATGTGTTTTAATTATCTTAATCCATGAGGTAGAATAAATAACTGAATGTGCTACTCAAGCATCAGGGTTTCCTGGGGGCTGGGGATGTAAAGGGCCAGGGCCAGTCCCACCCCTGGCCAGGCACAGGCAACCCCAGCCCTGGGCATTGGGCACCACCCTGGGAAAAGGCCAGGCAGATATGTGGGGTGCTGGAGACTGGCCCTGCTGCAGCACTGCTGGGACAGGGGCTGATATGGGGTCCTGGGCCATGGGGGAGCACTTGGGGGCTGGGAAGGGACAGTCAGGGCTGGAGGTGCTATCAGAGCCCTGACTCCAATAGACATATTTATAGTTTTAATCCATAAAACTCTCAGAAAGATTTCTGAAGTGTCTCTTTTAATATCATAAGGTATAGTTTTGGAGATTCAAATCCGTGTTAGTTCCTTTGCACTTAGTTGAACTTCCCACTACTAAAGCAGAAGCAAGTTTCAGTACCTGATATTATTTCAGAGAGCAGTCTTTGAAGGGAAAGATTATTTGACTTGGTTTTTGTGGATCTACTCGTAAAATGAGCCAGAAAGCTGAAGCAGCTGCCAAATTCCTTACACATTTTCTGAAAATGTTGGCATGACATTATTTGAATCATTGACTGGAGGTAAGAGTAGGAGATGCTGTTGATGAGGCAGATATTTTCACATAATAGCCTCCATATTCACTCTACTGTTCTCATGCAAAACATGAAGTGAATTAGCATTTTGTCATGATCCTCTGTCAGTTCAGTGCTTAGCAGTTGGCATCAAGTTATGTGCCAGATGGGTGGTTTTAACTTTTAGAACAGGAATGGGTATTTGGATAAACTACCCTGCATTATATAAACACACCATTGAAACATCAGAGGACTTGAGCTGTTAAAGCATTGATATACATACGTGGGACAAAAAAAAGAATACATTGAAACACACCCACACGACTGTAAACCTTAGTTGAATGTTTGGGGTCTGGTGACATGTTATATTTCATACAACTGTCCCTACAACAATGAAAAATTGGTCTAATTCTGAAGCTGTTTATAAAAGGAGAGACAATAAATTGCTTTTTAAAGAAAATTCAGAAACAACACTGGGTTTATGTGTGGTTTTGCTTTCTTCTTCTGCATGTTTGTATCTTTTGATCTCACAACAGGTCAAAGCCATGTTGAGGCACATGTCAAAACATCTTTTGGCTTTGATGAGACAGTGGTTCCACCTGTATTGAGCTTTTGGAATATAGGGAATACTCCAAGAGACAGAGCCTATAATGTAATATTTAAAAAGCCCTAATCCAAGAGCACAGCAATTTATCTTGGAGAAATTTATTTAGAGCTCCCTTGACTTTATGTATTATTTTAATACAAGTTGCTCTCAGCTGATTTTCACACTTTAAGAAATGTATATCTGTTTATTGCAAATGTAAAACCTAATACAATTATAATTATAAATTCTTTCTTCCATACGGTTGCAAAAGTTTGTGATCAATTTTTTTTTCTTTCTGTGATCACTCAAGTACTGAAAATCAACAAAGGAGACGTAATATTTTGTCTGGTGTAATTATAGAAGCATCTTTAAAACCAGAATGAGGCTGTGGAAAATGTTGTTTGAAGATTTGTGGAGGCAAAGAAAGAAAATGATTTCATAAGGGAACAAAAAGAACAAATTGAAATATTTATATGACAGTGCAGTCCTGAAATTAAAGATATAAGCATTAGATGTGCAGCTGCAAAAATTGATGAATTTATTGATATTCCTTAGACATAATTAAAGAAAACATCAATCATTATGCTTGTGTAACATATTTGCTTTACATTTAAATAATCTCATGGTTCAATGTTTCTGCTGGTCTACTTCAGACAATAGGAAAAATGCATTTATTTTTATATGTAATGCAGATTCTAGGCATTTTTCATCTTCGTTTGGTCACAGACAGAGATTGGATACTGGTCAAGGAAGCTTTAGTGGCTCTCTGAAATCTCTCAGGGAAAGTGCTTGTTTACGCATGATTTTTTCTACCTCCTCCCTGAAGTGCCACAAGGGGACAGGGAAGTTTCAGGCAATTTATCACACACTGTCTCTACCACTCCTTTATTCTCAGGAGAAGGGCTCAGAAGCACAGAATCACAGAATGGTTTGGTTTGGAAGGGACCTTCAAACATAATGTAGCCCAACCCCCTGTCATGGGCAGGGGCATCTTTCACTAGATTAGGTTGCTCAAAGCCCCATTCAACCTGGCCTTGTATACTTCCACTGATGACACTTTCTCTGGACAAACTATTGAGGTGTCTCACCATCCACGCTGTATTCCTCACAGTCTTTCCAGGCTCCAGCATCAGGTCCATCTCATGGGAGGCAGTCCTCCACGAACTTCATCATGAATTCTTCCCGTGGGCTGCAGTTCTTCAGGAACTGCTCCAGTGTAGGTCACTTCCATGAGGTGTAATCCTTTAGGAACAGACTGCTTCAGCATGGGTCCCACATGGGATCACAAGTCCTGCCGTCAAACCTGCTTCTCTCTCCATGGATCCACAGTTCCTGCCAGGCGCTTGCTCCAGCACGGGCTTCACATAGGGTAACAGCCTCCTTTGGGCTTCCACCTGCTCTACTATGGGGCTCCTCTATGGGCTCCAGGGGCATATCCTGCCTCACCATGGTCTGCACCATGGGCTGTAGGGGAATCTCTGCTCTGATGCCCAGAGCACCTCCTCCCCTTCCTTTTTCACTGACCTGGGTGCCTGCAGGGAGGTTTCTCTCACATATTCTGACTCCTCTCTTAGGATGCAGTTGTACTGTTTCCCCTCTGCCCACCCTCACCCCTCGCTTCCTTCTTAAATACATTATCCCAGAGACTGTTGCTGATGATCTCGGCCTTGACCAGCAGTGGGTCTGTCATGGAGCCAGCTGGCATTGGCTTCTCACAGGAACCACTGCTGTAGCTCTGCCCCCTACCAAACCTTGCCACACAAACCCAATAGAGCCCTTGAAGAGATGACTAAGATGATTTTTTCATCCATGTTAGCTTAGATTAGACTGAAGAGATTTTTCTGGTGTTTGTTTGTAGCATGGTTTAATTCTTTTTATTGAATTACTTTACTTTCTCTGCCTGATCAATTCCCTTCCAGTGCAAACATAAAACAATTGTATTTTTCATTCTTTCTTGGCACACCAGTTGTTTTAATTTATGAATTTTGGTATTTATGTCTCAAATTTGTTTGTGGAATAACACATTGAGGTAGAGTTCTCACTTGTTGAGTGTGAAGGGCAAAGAATATTTTTTCTTATGTACCTTTCTGGATAACTACATTTTATGCTAGTCTGTTATAGTGAGGGACTACATTCAATAATCAAGTAGCAACAAATAACAAATAAGCAAATAGTGCCAAATAACTCAGTAGGAAGTTTTAAATCTCTTGCAATTATTCAGCCAACCTAATGTTGAATATGTCGAAGTACTTCACCAATTTTGTTGATATATTTTTCAAGAGAGTGTTAACCATGCCTGAAGGAGTCTGGTAAAATATATTGAAATTACACAGCATAATCACATCTGTGAAATTCTTGACAAAATAAAACTTCCCAGAGAGCAGTTGTCAACCTTGTACTATCCCCTGGCATATTTTGAAAAAGGATTCAATCTGATGAATAATATTCACGGTACAAGTTATGCTTCTTTGCAACTTGTGAGCTTGTCATCTTTGATTCTCATAAAATGTGTTGGTTCTATACTGGAAATATTCTCACCATCTTTTTCTGTCTGCTGATAACAGCATATCTGTAGTTTAAATTCCCTTAAGATTATGAAAATTGTAAGTATAAATCTGTCGGGAAAACTCTTGTGATTGTTTTTGTCATCTTTAGTCTTTATATCCATCATTTTTTAAAAAAGATTTTCAGCAAAATTGAATATAAGTGTATTTTGGTGATGTGAATATTTGTCTCCTCTCAGAAACTGTAGAAGCATGAACTGTGGGAATGCAAACTTTTTTGTTCCCTTGTTATTCAAAGATGAAACAATAGGGCTTTTATTGTGACCTGATTCTTTTCTTTCTTTGTAGAGAGTATATATATCCATGTTCAGAGAAGAAATGTTTAAAATATTTGTCATTCAAACACATACATACTCAATCTTTCTGTTGAATACAAATCTCTCATAGAAAAAATATGTCAAAATGAAATAATAACCTGAACTACATATAGGAAGTAAATGTCAAAAAATATGGCAGCCATGGCAATAATTTTTTAAAAGATTTTGTAAAATAGTCAGCCTTGTGATATATTATATTTCAAGAAGTCTTTCTCTCATTCTTTAATTAAGTCTACCTGCATGCCGTTTTTGCCATGTTGATTGATACAAAATGTAAGGCTAAATGGATTCCCCATTATCATAAATAGGCTCCAAATATAGTTCAGAATTTATATGAAATTTTTTGAACAGACAGAGGTAAGTAGTGAGTGGCTTTTTTTGGCAACAGAGAGAAATGGAACAAAATGCAAATGAAATCTACAGAGCTCTTGGGTTTTGTTTAAAACAAAATATTTGTAAAAGTAAACTCAGTAAAAATGACTAATTAATTATGGATTGGAAACCCACTGTGGAATACACACTTTTTCATATTAACCAAATCAAAGATACTCTATAAAAAATGTACTTCTTTCTTGTGATAAGTTAGTTTAATTGTAATTATATTTACTGCACTGAATCACAGTAAATGTTCTCTAGAGAATCCTGATACTACTTTACTGAAGATTTAAGGTCTACTCTAATGCTGAAATCTGTAAGAACAGGAATTATTCTTAATATTCTGAGTCCACCAAGAAATCATAGGTATTGCTTTGCAAATGGTACTGTGTTTATTCCTAAATATGTGATGACACCCAGCCTGGTTGAAAAGGTGTTCAACAAGATTTACCTAGACCTATTTCTGTGGTGAAGTATCTGAAGGGGAAAGTCTTTAAACTCACTCAGCAACTTTACTCACTCAACAACTGCTCCCCACTCCAGGTTTTCATGAGCTTATAACTTTTTAAATTAGGAAAACTCAAGGTGTTTAGATTAAAAGGAATAGAAATAAAAGCAGTTATGAACATCTTTGCTCTTTCCACACTGTATCCTTCTGGATGGGTTCAGTTTAGTGTCAGCCAACTCAGTTTTCTGAGTGACAAACACTGGTCTTTCCTCTATTGCCTCTAAAGCTTTTCAGCTTCCTTTTCCTAGGAGTCTCTTTCCATGGCTGTGCCCTTGGTTTTCTCTTGATCTTTCCTGTCCCTGACACACCTTACAGTCTCGTTTTTTCAAACTTTCCTCCTGGAACATACCTAGTTCCCCTCCAAGCAGGAGCATTCTTCTTACCCATCTGATGGGGCTAACCTGTCCCAAGGTGGGCTAAGCAAAGCAGATACCTCAATGGCTTAGAGACTGGCATCTTGAGTTGTGGCATGAACACAGTCTGTATGATGTGTCTAAGAAGTCCTACTCTCACTAACCTCCTGCTCAGCTGTAGCTGTGATGTTGCTTCTGAAATCATTCTGTAAAGTGGGTTGCGAAGATAAGGAAAGTTCTTTGCAATAGCGAGTGATTTACTTTGGACTGTTCCAGTCTTAAAACTGAAGTATAAGGTTTCTGAACTGTTTGGAGAAAAGAACCTGGAAGGTACTCGTCTGATCAAAAAAGCTGTTATAGACCCATGAGAGTTAAGTCTCCAAGGAGAGCCTAAAGAGAGAGGTACCTGTAAGCCATGATTTTGAGGCCAGCCAACCACCAGGCAGAGCTGTGGGTGACAGCTTCTTTTCCTTTACTACAGATCAACTTAGGTGCTTAAAGTTCAGATGCATAGGGAAATTCAAGCAACTCTACTCACAGTGCTGTGCTTAGTTCAGTGAACTTCTCTGTCTGCTGAACTTGCTCTCTCCCTCAAAAAGTTCAGAATTGTTTCTTTATTGGGTACTTTAACCTCTAAAGGTGTTACTTCTGTGGTGTGAAATCCCACAAGTGATTATAATTTCTGGGACTATTCTGTCTGTATTACCTAACTCTCCCATCACATCTTGACTCTTTGCATCTTCTGACCCCAAAACACACATAGTTTGCAAAAAAATCAGTATTCAGGCACATTCCAAAATTAATAAACCCATAATTTTTTCCTGTCTCTTTTTAATCAGATGTGCAGCATTTTTGATTCAGTTTCAAACCAGTTATGATCAACATTTATTTATTTTTCAGTGCACATTGTGCTGATTCACATATGTTTTAAAATAGAATTTGTGGATAAAGGAGAGTTCATTTTTGGCAAAGGTACTGCAAAAATCATACTGTTTTCTTGGGACTGAATTTATGGAATATCTTTTGGTTTGCCTCCTTGAACTACAAAGGAAATAACATTTCTTAAACAATAACCTGGCTTAACCCTTAATTCTCAGCAAGACTTTTCTTAGACTCTTAAAACAGTAGCTGAAAGTAGCATCTTCCAAGTTAAGGGTAGCCTGCCAAAGTACAGAGAAGGTGCTGAGCTGCCTTGTTTTATCCCATACACCCTTGGTTTAATAAAGGTAATGGACAGCAGAAATAGGTGGGCGTATCTGTTGCTTCAAAGAAACATCTCCATTTTCTGTGAATTAGGGTGCTTTACTGTCCTTACAAAGGTACTTATCTACACAGAAATCTCTATGCACCTGACCAGCTGTTGGGCTTCAGCAGAGCTCCATAGTCACAGTTTCTGAATCTAATGCCATAGAGAAGATGGCTGACGTCTCAAATAAGGTCATTTTTTTTAACAGAGGAACATCATTATTTTTCAAGTTCCTTACTGCCATTTTTCCATTTCATAAAGGCTTAGGTTGTTGCATATCATAAAAAAGTTGAATGGTTTGGGGAGCTGTTTTAATCTCTTGAAGTTTGAGTAGTAGGGACCTGAGGCAAGAACAATTCTCACTGTTAAATAGGAGATTAAAGCTGAGGTCTAAGATTTGCATAATATAAAAGGTGTACACAATTGTAAGTATCATTAATATTTTTAGTCCTTAGGCAATTAATAAAAGGATAACTTTTGAATTTGCCTTTGGGTAGTATCTCTTAACAGCATATCAAAATATTATTTGTTTAATTATATTTGACTTATATTTCCCAGAGGTTTTGGGATGGATTTTATTTTGTTTGTTTGGTTGGTTTTTTGTTTTTGGGGTTTTTTTGTTTATGAATTAAAACTAATGCTTCCATAAAAGACTCATAATAAATAGTTATTCTAATCTTTAGCATCACCAGGCAGCTAATATATAAATCTTTATTTTAATTTTGCAAAGCATGTAAGATTTTAAAGCAGGCTCTAAAGCAACAGATTATTGTTAGCACTTCAGTATGACCTTCAGTATGATCCTTGATGAAAGGAAGCTTTCTCTCTTTTTATCTCAGTCAGCTCCAGATGGTGGATTTCTTGTGTCTCACAGACTAAATTCACCAATTTTTATTTGACTTTTGTTTTAAAAATGAACATAAAGAAATCTGAAAGTTCTTTTCTTAAATGATGGGTTAATGACCATAATGTTCAAAAAAAACTTTTAAATCTGCCTACACGTTTGCCCAGGCAACTGGGGGTATGGGAGCATTTGTTTTTTTATTGTGGAGGTTAAGTGTGGAGTGGGGAGGCAACAAAGTTGCTGAGTGGAATATCATTTTATCTACATCAGTTAGTATGATGAAAGTCATGTGAGTCAATTTTAATGAATAAACTGGAATTTTCCTTGAAAGCATGGTTGAAATCATAATGCATGATTGTTGTGAAATTAAAACACTGTGATTTCTAAAACATTCCTGCGTAGATGCGCTGTGAAATAGGCTAAAATGTATGAAATATAGCATCATAAAGTCATAAACAATGTTTCATGCTGATGCCAAGGAAACACACTATCATGGACACCAAAATAAATAATTTAAAGTTCACTTTAGTATGTCCTGGGACTGAGAACCAAACCATTTTCACTGGTTTTACAGGTCTTGGTGAAAGATTGAACTGAAATTCTGGCATATTGGATGGAGAGTTTTGCTTTATTGTAATTGTAGCAGGCCAAGCTATATGTCCGTCTATATGTAATGTATGTTATAATCTTTATTTATGTAGTTGTTGTTCAACCTTCAACTGTTGTCACCTTTTGATTCAAGCGTACAGAAAAGAGGCAACCTGAAAGGTATGATGATTATGTGGTTTTTGACATCTTTGAGAACCTGTTTCCACACCCTGCCTCAGTTCCAAGTAGAGTAATTGTGCTCTGTTAACTTCAGTTTTCTGTGGTTGTAGCTGGATTAGATTTTATCCCTTTTTTTCCTGACTTGCTGAATCTGTCACAGCAGTTGCCAGATTACAGCCCAAATTTCACAGTGTTTTGATGGTGATTTGTACATATTGTATTTGTGTATTCTGACTTTAGGTACCTTGGCAAGCCTCCCAGTAAGACCACACAGAGTTGGATGTCTCTTATCATTGTGTGACTCGTAGTCTTTGAGACCCAAGGACAAGAGGGACTCTAAGCCCTTCACAGACTGCTGTTTGGCTTTTCCGTCAGATGTCTCCTGAATTCATAGGGATGAATAGTTCTATAATATTTACAGTATGTGAAGAGTGATCTTTATAGATCTTTGTAGATGTACATGTTTTTAATAAGCGCTGTTCAGGATCTTGTTGTGATAAGGGCACTGCAGGCTAAAAAAAATAGATATTTCCTACCATAACACTGTAGAAAGGAAGAAGAAAGTGTGAAACAGATTCAAAATCAGGAGGTGAGCTCCTAGCTTTCTTTCTAGTGTTTTTTGGAGGTTTTTTTCACATTTTACTCTCTCTTTTATCTTCTGCTATGCTTGGGTTTGCTGGAATGACCAGTACAGCTGTGACAGCATGGATGGAGCTTAGTATAGGGTCTAACTTGCTTATAAGGCCATCAGTAAGAATATACACTGTAAATAAAAACACTTGCTGTAGAGTCAGAGACTTCTGCTCTTTTACAGGGACAAGGAGACTTCCAGCTACAGAGAACTCTTTGGATCATTTGGTCTTACAGTGTTAAATCCCTATGTGTTAGTATAATTGTGTATATGGGGAGCAAATTGAGGGTAGGTGTCCTCTCTTGATGCTGAATCCTGCGGAGTGCAAGTCTGGAAACTTTTTTAATGAACAGAGATCTATTTATATGTTGCTCTTACACAAAGTATACAACGCATTTAATTCTGAGAAAATGGTTAAAAATATGGGGGTAGAGAGATAGATGATGCTGAATGAGCCAGGAAGTAGGTAATAAAGATATGGATCCTGACTAATCAGTCCAGCATTGATAAGGACAAAAATATTGCTATGGTTTCTCATGCAGGGGAAGTCTTAAGTTAAAGAAAAATTAAGTTCCAGAATGATATTGTTCGTGTTTCTTTGGTTTGATGCCATTCGTTAAGTTACTGGTATCATATGATTCTTAGAATTTATAACCAGACCCTAGTTTATATCGCCAATTTAAAATAATTGCCTATCATGTGATTTTGAAAAATGCACTGATTTTATTTATTTATGTTTAGTCTTTTTTAATTCTCTGATTGAAATACAGCTAACAAAAAAATCTCAGATGTATCTCAAATAGGAGGCATTCTATTTCTATCCTATTTCTTAAGTCAGGGAGTACTTACTGGTCAACAGATGCTGGTTTAAAGAGCACTGTTCAGTAGATACTAGTTTAAAGAGCTTAGGCAAGCAATTGTGTAATTGCTGTCATCAGACTGTTCTCTCATCTTTATGCAATTGTAAATCTAGTTAAAGGATATGTATGTATTAGGTACCATTATTTGTTTAATAGAAGAAGCTTCATAAGGCTCTTTTCTTTAGTGAGGTTGGTAAAATATTCCTCTCCAGTGCAGTGACCACATATCCGTGGCTGACCTGAGTAGAAGCTAAGCCAAACAGATCTAGAAGTTGCCTGTTTACAGATTCGAAAGAGGTTGCTTGATAGGTTGCCTGTGTGGGAGAAAGAGAAAGCTGATAGCAGGATAGCATGTGTGTAAGAAACAGCAGATAAATGGCTTGGCTGAGTCAGTCAGTGACTTGCAGGGACCAGCTGGGACATGGCCAATTCCCTTCACCCTGTTTCCCCTGCTGTTTTCCCTGCTCATAGCCAGGGAGGCTGAGCAAGTGGACTCCTCTGTGATCTGGTCTAACATCCTAATCCAGCAAAAATGACTCCTTTTATTGTCAGGTTAATTTTCTGCTGGTTTCTTCTTTATGTGTCCTCAGCACGGAGTGCAGTCAGGACCACAGCAGTGTCAGGGAGGGTGGCTGAGAGGACCCATATAGGCATCTGTTGATAAGGATTCCCACTGATATTATGTTGGGCTGATCATTCAGAAGCTTAGGGCTACGATTCATGAGATTTTGGTTGTTAGCACTACCAAACCAAATTACAAGAGTTTGGACATATTGAGATATCAACAGAATGGGAAATGATGTCAATCAGGAAGTTAGAAAAGCAGAGCTGTTCAGCACTGACTAAAAAGCACCAAACTCTGACACTTTTTTAGTGTCATCTATCTATTTAATTTTTCATGGTAATTACCAGCATTATGGGAAATTAGAAAATATTAAAGTGTTTCTGGCTTTATTAAGAATGATCTGTAATACTGAAAGAGATTACACAAGCTTTTGTCGCTCACATATGGAACAGGTGCATTCCATATTTAGAAGCAATCTTTCATTTAAAAGAAGAACAGTTCAGCAAATTTGTGTCTTTTGTGATAGCATTTGTATCTTTTCCCCTTAGCAGCTTAGCAGGAATTTCTGTAGATCTGTTTTTGAAGATTTGAATTATCAGGTATTTACCAGTGTTGACAATTCCATAAAAGTCTCTGAAGCAAATACCAGTGTAAATCTATTGGGAGTAACATTTAAAGGAGCCTTTTATTTTTACAGTCTGGATGCTAATTCCTTTACAAAGTGTCTCTTAAGACATGGAACCGGTTAATGTAAAAACCATTAGTTTTCTCTGTCTTTCTGTTGGTAAGCTCTATGCCTTAAATGACTTCTCATTCTGCATATGATACGTCTACCTTATGCAACCAAGTAATATATGTTTTATTTTGAAATGTTCAGCAGATTGTGATCCCTGTCTTGTTTTGTGATTTTTTTGCCACCAGTTGAATCTTTTTCTCTCCTCTGCATCCTTCTTATATTTATCATAAAAATAATCGAGATTAAAGCCATACACATCAGATATGATTGTGTATTTATCAGTATGTTATAGATAAAAAAGTGTTGCATCAGGCTTTGTACCAATGACTGTTGAAAAATTCTTAGAAGATCCCTGTTTGGGAATGAATCCTTACAACAACATTTTGTTGCTGCAATCAGTTAGGTGGTAGTTCTATGAAATAGGCGATTTGGTGGCAATTTTAGCTCACAGAAATCAACCTTTTCATCTTTGATCTCTCATTCCTACCTTTACCATGCAGCCCCTTACCTTTTATTAAGCTTCATGTAACTATAATTGTATTGTCTAAAGAAGTGTGGAAGAGTTTAAAAATAAGGGCAGAGGTGTTATTTCAAATGTAGTTTAAGTCTCTCATCCTGTTTGCAGGGCAGCTCCACAGACTTGCTGGAAAATCAGCTGGGATTCTGGAACAGCTCTGCAACAGGCTGAGGGAGAAGGAAAGGCAACTCCTTAAATTAGTCTTGCTAGTAAAGGAAGTTATCTTTCTTAGCCAAGCTGCTCATTTCCATGTTAAAAAAACAAAACATTTTGTTTGGAAAGATCTACTTTTCCATGAAGTCTTGTTGACCCAAGTGAATAATACATACATTTTAAAAGCTATAAATAAAGTCCATTACTTGTAAACTTTTGATTTTATTTTTTTCTGGATTTACATCCAGCTACCTGTCTTATACTGGAGCAAGCAGGTTACCTTGCTAGTTTTCAGCACTACAAAATAATGTCTTACGCTTAGTAAAAATTGAAATAAGGAAGTCAGAGATCTTCTCTGTCTACTTCGTTAGAATACTTGAACCTAGACTACCCAAGTCTTTTGATTTTAAACTGCTTATAGATCTTTCAACATCCTCCCTAGATGCTATTAGGATGGATATTGCTTCTTCATCCTTACATGATATAATTACTCTTCATTCCTCTCCAAAAATGGAGAGTAAAAATAGTTTGTGCACTTCTTTTGCTCTATCAATATTATTTCTGTATCAACACAGTGTTTTCAGTATTTGTCAGTGGGATATATCACTCTTCAAATTCTTTTTTTGTTCCAGAATGCTTTTTAAAACCCTCCTTATTTCCCAATGAAATAATTTTCATTTTATGTCTTTAGTCTCTCATTACTTTTTACATCAATCTAAAGTGTTATTTCTTTAATTTTGTTGCCCAGTTCTTTTTGAAGTCCTGTTGTCATTTCACCTTCAAACAACAGAGTATATTTTTAAAAAAGTGATTATTTCTCTTGACAATGAAAGCCTGTGATAAACATTTGGAACAGCTGAAATCTGTACTAGTTTGCTACTGCATGACAGATATATTCATTTGACAATATTTACTACTTAACTTTGCAGTGTGTGCAGCTGAAAATCTCCTTTCACTTATCTTTAGACACAGGGGTTTTCAAATATATTACATCAGAAGTCAGAAGATAATTTTTATTGAATACACCCTCACTAAATTGCAGGGGTAGCATCATGCATCTATAAAATATGCTTATATGTACAGAACATGCAAAATTATTATGAATAATATATGCATCAGATTCCAAAATTTATTTTTTTTTAAACCCCATGAATGATTTCATCAGATTCTATAACTTATCTGATTCTAGACTAGAACATAGATGTGGAAATACAAATTATTTCCTTATTTCTCATATCCTCTTCATGATTATATTAGTCCCAGAGCAGATTTGACTGAGAAACTGGATACTTTGGCCAATTATTTTCAATAATCTTTTCCAGGAATTCCCATTCTGATATATTTTCCAGCACAGTTTTGTGTAAGAATTTATTATGAGAAAGTACATTTTGATCTAGTGTCTTCATCTTGTATTCAGTTATATTTAGTCTGATTAGAAATGGGAGAAATAATATATTAAAATTAAAAATAATATGTCACTAATATAGTCCTGAATATAGCTGAGAGAAACTTATTAATTGGTTTAGGGATTGAACATTCCTCTGTTGGTGCTATAAATTTACTTGTTTTTTCTTAAGCATTTGATTAAACACTTAGGTATTTGATTTACATCAGAAACTGGAAAAGTTCATAGAACTCTTAAGTGCCTATATTTCTACATATAACTGTATGCAAAAGTTATTTCAGCTAGTACCAGTACTAAATTATATTGTCCACCCTGCAGTGACATTTGGTAGGTAGAAGTATGTGTATCCTGTGTTCATCAACAAATATTCACATTCCTCTTTGTGCATCCTGTATTGGAATATGCAGAGCAGAAGATAATGAGTCTTGAAGCATAAGGAAAACTAAAGAACACTAACTAGGAAGGAAGTGTTTCACTATCTCAAAAAAAGTTCACAAGTTCAGATGGAGGGGGCAATTTGACTAATGCTACACTTACACAAATCTTCTGCGTATGTATATCAACAAACTTCAGAATGCCTAAAATACAGATCCACACTGAAAAAACTCTAAAAAAGTCAGCAAGTTATGCAAATTTTATGTGATGGTATATATTATATCTATAGTAATGAAGTAAGAAGCCAAAATTCAGATCTTCGTCAGTGAAAAGATGGGAAGTATGTGAGCCGTGAACAAAAGAAAAGAAAGAATATTGGGGAAAGAAATCTGTGAATTAAGGAAGAATGGGAATGTAATTTCCAAAGAGGAGGCAGAACTTTTATGTTTACTTACGTATTGGCTGGGTATATCTATGCTGTTTAATACAAAGAGGAGAAGGTGTTGGGTCCAGAATCAGTTGGATGTGAATTGACTCAAATCCACGATGCTGTTGTGTCATGGCAGAAACCTGGGTGCATCCACACTAAACACCTACTGGGACATCAGCCTGAACACCTGCTGGGATTTAGCTTCTGCCCTCTGTCTCTGTGGCACAATTACCATTTTTTGGCAGCTTGTTACATCAAACTGCCTGAAATATTGAAAAGGCTCTGTCATGACCTTCCCAAGTTGTGATTTTGTAGCACAACACCTATGGACTTTCTAGGTTTCCATTTAGTCACATCTCTTTTTATTTTGTCCCCTCATTTCCTTTTTACATTACATACATAAGTATGTAGTAGGTAGCTTTTATCCCTTATCTCTTACTGCATTTTCTTATGAAACTGCTTGTTGATCTTTGTGAGTTTTCCTGTTTTTTACCATCTGTATCAATTGTTTGTAGCATCTATTTATGATCTCTTGAATGTTCTTTACTATTTCTTAATATTCCATAATCTTTTTCCTCTATACATTAGCATTCATAACTCTTTTTAAAACTTGCTTATTTAAAAGCATTCAGTGTTCTTTCAACCAGTCTGTCCCTTGGGTTCAAGTACTGCCAAAAATGAGCATCAAAATTGACTATTGAACTGAATGTCTTCAATGCCATCACTTTCTTTGCTAGTAAGAAAGTGATTCAGAATCAATTTTCCCTGCTTAGATTTTGTATTCTCTATTTAATACATTTAAGTTGATAAACAGAATTGTATGAACAGTAGGACGGGGAGGCTATTTTAAGAAAATCCAAAGCATACATAAATACATGTTTATCCAGTTGTGCATCTTTTTGCTGGTACAAAAATCTACTGTGCTTATGTGTAAAATTTAGATAACTGCTCACTCAAAAACCTAAAAACTTAACTAGTCTTCATGATAGTATCTAAAAGATAAGTCAGCCTATGGATTTTCCTCTAACAACCTTCCCACATTTTTTTCCAGCTTAGATTATAATGGAAAGCCCTTTCTTACGTGTTTTTCGGGCTTGTTTCCTCTTTCTTCCTCCCTCTGCCTATCAAGTCAGCCATAAGCTACTTTGCAACTGATGAAAGTCACCAACACAACTTGTAGATTAATTAACATTTTCTTACTTTTGCTGAAAGAAGTGGTCACATCTTGAGCTAGATCTCTCTTTGTATTAGGTCTTGCTAACTAGAGTATTACATTTTAAATATGAAAATAACATAGTTTTGCTGAGTTTGTCCTTGAAATTGAGAAACAATAACTTATGTCAGGAAAAACAGCAAATGAATTAAATGTTACTAACTGCAATTTTATAAACCAAGATATGAAAAAAGCAGATAGGATCCCTTATGTTGAAGTGTCTTGATTCCGATCTCAACTAATACTTGCTTTGGGCAAGTCATAGAATAAAAACCTGTTTAGAAGAGGGCTGGAACAGGAGGGATTAGTGCCTGCAAACATCGATGCAACAGACCCAACTTTTGCGTACCCGGATTGGATCATGCTAGAAAATTATGAAAAGATATTGAGTGATGTGCATTGGTAGAGGGGTGGACACATGCTGGCTATATCTAGTCTGCTGCTTTACCTTTATTCACTTTTCTGAATGATCTAGATACAGGACTCACTGGGTTCAGCTCCAAGAGGTGTTTAGGCTTTGTTCTGAGATGACTGTGGATTCCATAAAGGCATGCGTATAAGGAAGAAAGGCCAAGTCAGCTGATGTTACTGTAAAAGCAAAAGTAATTTATGTGGTACATAATTTGTTCTGTACATCTGTGTGGTGACTGCAGCTGCCCTTGGGTTGCCTTACAATGTGTATACAGACAGGCATCCAGAACGCATCAGTGTATCCCTGGGCTAAAGCTGTGTATCCTCAACACAAGGATGCATTCACATACCATGGACATGATAACATTTGGGCTAGAGGGAGGGCTTGTACCCAGGTGTAACATTCAAAACAGTCTCTTACAGCATCCGAGGTCAGATGCATTAAAGCTGACATTCCCTTGCAGAATATTCTGACATTCTGCCATACGGTCTCCTGTATCCCTTCTCCTTTCAATTCTCTTCTCCATCCCACACAGTGTTTGCATAAATACCCCAAGCATAAAGTAGTGTCTAGGAGCTCAGGGATTTACCAGATTAGATTCTGTGTTTTCTGAACTGCATGTATTATGCATCAGCACAGAGCTAGATTGTTGATTTAAAAAAACAAAACAAACCAGGAGGCCTGGCATACTTTAATCTTTGAAGTTTGTTTTGTTTGTTTAGTGTTAATTAACTAATTATAGATTACCCCTTAAGATGTCCTAAGTTTTGGTAAAGTCACAGGGACCATAAGGAAATGCAATTATACATTGTATAACATATAAAAATTATATGGGAGCCTCATATTGTGGAGCATGATGTCACAACTAGAAAACTGAAAAACACTTGACATAAGAAATGAGGACACCCAGCTGTTATAATGCAAAGTGCAATCAATCACTGGTAACCCTAGAAATAGCTTACATAAAAGCAGTAGACCCTCCTGTTTCCGCTTCAGCTACTGTTGAAGATAAAGTACAGCTTTGCTGTCATTGGATTGTAACTTTTAGACTTTCTTCCTAGGGAAGTGCAGTTTATTGTCATGGTGTTACCTTTGTGTACACATCTGCCTGTTCAACTGCCTGTATCTGCTCTCGAATTAACTTTCTAAGCTGTTGGGCAATATCAGCCAAACTTTACAGGAAGGTAATAAGGGATTAAAAAAAATTTTGAAAATCAGATCTTCGTTAGAGGAGAAAAAAAACAAGTAAATGTCCCTACTGAGGAGAGCACAGGCAGACTTCAGCTGCCATCCGCTCCTTCTGGCAGCAGGGCCAGCTGGTCCTGGGCCTGTGCAGCTCTGAGGAATCCGCACTGTGTTCTGCCAACTGGTGGGGTCAGAGGCTGAGTGAGCAAGCACAGAGAAATCCAGCAAGATCTGTGGATATGGGGACGGCCTGGCAATGTGGCAGACAAGTATAGAGAGTCATCACAGGAATGCATAGGGAAATTGTAGATGTTAAAGTAGGATCAGTGGGATGTGAAATCAAAATGCTTAGGAAATCAGGTTTTATTCACTCTTTTCTTCATGGTGCAGGTTGGTGTAATTGGTGGACTTGTTGTATTAAAAAAAAGAAAAAATAATAATAATTAAAAAAAGGTTTAGTAGTTCTTTCATGAGTAAAGCTCTCAGTGCTCAGAAACCAAAATAATAATTGCTGTGTAAAGTTAGAGCTACAGTTCAGAACCAGATTTTAATTTTGTAACATTCTGTAGGCTCCCATGGTGGGTTGAGTCTAGCCAACTGCATGTTGTCCCTTTTGTTTACTCTGGATATGTGGAGATATGACCCTCTTAGTTCCTAATGAAGTTTGTGATGACAATTTTTATGTTCATCTGTGTCCAATTGCATATGAATCTGGTAACAGCTGATGCCCTGTAAAAAGAACATCCTTCTAAATATGACCATTTTAGCAAATAAAATAGCATAAATATTATATCTCAGATAACTGATGTAGCAAACCCCAACTTTTTTTTGTACCTGACATAGCAAACCCCAACTTTTTCTTATATCTGGCAAAATTTTTCGAATTATTTATTTTTTCAGACCTTTGAGGAAAACAGATGAACTTGAAATTGCCACTGTCTTAATCACTTTTAAGCACAAATAGGAATGTGTCCGTCATAGCCATTCCGCTAGATGAGCTGTTTTTTGTCATTTGTCATACAGACATTAAAAACACTCTAGCCTGTCTGTTCTTATTAAGGGACAGCCAAGTAATGCAGAAGGAAAAGAAGACATAATTTCTGTCAAGATGCATTTGTCTTGGAATAAAGAGTAAACAGAAAATATACTATAACCTGGGAAGGATTAGAGGAAAAACAGATACTTTGCCATTCAGTTTCATTTATATTTTCTGACAACAGAGATTGTAGGTTCCAGGTTCCATTGTGATTTAAAGAAAGAAATGTGATCCAATGACCTTCAACTTTTTTATTTTCTTTGACCATGACTATTTCTCTCACTTCTTTTTCAGTCTGACTTGGGTGTCATTCTCCCTTTTCTCTCATTTGGTATCTAGTCCCTCTCTACTCATACATTCTCACCCTGTGGCCTTTTGCCCAGGCTTTTTCTTCAAATCCCATTGTCCTTGTCTGACAACTTGTTTGTTGAACTCCATGCATCATTAAGCTCTCAGCCCTTTTCTCACATTCATAGTACAATATTCTGTTCCAGTTACTGAATATTTATACAATCACCACCCAGTTCATTATCATAAGAACTATTTCTAATGAGGGAAAAACATTGCATTTTTCTTTAGTCTCATTCCTACAAGCATCTGAATTCTTTAAGCTGAGATTTTCCCCTGAAAATTGATCCTTAGGCAGAATTCTACTGTAAAAAAAATTATTCCAGGTACTTATAATGTAGCATTATATTATGAAAAGTATAAACCAGAGCATAATAATGACTGGTGTTGAGGAACTGCCACAAAAAACTCTCAGCCTATAGGAAATTTTCATTAAATGCTTTTGTATGTTTAGTACCTCATCCCTCAAAAAAGCCCTCAAAACAAATGTGAATTAACGTCTAATAGAAATTAGTTCATTGAGTTTTCACAGTAGGTAATGGGAATCTTCATTTTTTGTTTCTCCCCAGGTTCAGTAATTATTATTGCAAATTATATTAATGACAAATACTTATGATGCACATTTGTAGTGTATATTCTATAGGATTTTATATGTGTTCATAGATGGCACCTCAAAATCGTTTGAAAAAATTGAGCTGAAGCAAAGCGTAAAAAGAATTTGCTGAAGTATTCTTTCCAGAGCATGATTTCTGTCCTCTGCATATCCAAATATTAACATGCAGAAATTACAGGAATTCAGCAACTTTTCTCTCTTCCTTGAAAAAGATGTCATCATGCCTTTCAATATTGAAAAGCATATTTACAATGACAATTCTTGTATACAAACCTCAAAATAACATCAGTTAGGCTCTACTGTTCCGTCTGTTTTGTATAAAACTAGAGACTCTCTTAGAAATAGTTTGAAACACTGAAGTCTTCTTTAGAGCAAGGCATTACAATTACTGCAGTTCTTAAAAAATTATCACGTTTACTTTCATTGCTCAAATCTTTGAGACCTTGGTTATTAATTGCAAATCTGCTACCGATGCCATGTTACAGAAGAAAATCAAAAGGAAAGACATTTGGATAGATTTGCCTTGGGAATAAATGGTGGAAAACTTAAGCTAGAGGTTTAACCTGATAGCTACTAATCACTTCCAAATGAGAAAGCATCACACATACTTTCTCTCCAGCCTCAAGTTTGCAAAATTTTGATGAAAATGTTAATGAGAAATATGATGAAAATGTTAAATGTTTGCATTTGGTGTATTTAAGCTTTCTCTACAAAGATATGTTTTTCTTCTTTTGCATTACCAACACCTCACCTAGGAAGGAAAGTTTAACAAATCTGTCCTGTAAGCATCCTGTCAGATTTAGGAATAGTTAAAGAAAAAAAACCAAAACACTAGGAATAAATATAAATAGCATAACAGGGAAGAGTCCCTACACAGTGCTGGCTCTAAGAGATAAATTTTCTACTTCCCCATCACATGGTGATTTTCTAACCCTCAAGTGCAACCCCCTGAACTTCTCTGCACCTTGAGACAAGGCAGCTTCTTAGAAATAAAATACAAATTTTTTAATGAAAAATTACAGCCTTTATCTTAGGTTATACCTGGCATTTTTATATTGTATTCTTCCTTAATATTTAAGACTGAATAACTCTTTTAGCACTTTCTGTGTGCCATTCATGATTATAGCTCTCTCTTTCTGGAATCTTTTACCCCCAGCATAAACACTGACAAATCATCAGCTTGTCTCTGGCATTCTCTTAGCATGCTAAAATTCTGCCACTTTTGTGCCGAGTAGGATCAAGTCAAAACATGTTCCCAAAACCCAGCAGTTTATGTGCCTAATGACTGAGTCCTCCTGCCTGTCTTCATCTGTGCTCACATATATATTGCCTGTGTGGGAAGGCATCATGACAAGGTGGGGTTCTATGATGATCCTGTCACTGGGATTGTTTCTCCTGTGTTTCAACTTAACACTTTCCTACGATGAAGCTTTTCTCCTTAGCAGCCCAGAAGCTGAGAATCTGGTTGGAGCAGCTTAGTGTACCTCTACATCTATAAATTTCATTTATGGATTCATCTAAAGGAAGCTTTTTTTTTTCTCTTTAGTGCTGCTCTGTCTGGGATGTTCAAGACAAGATTATTTCTGTGAGGGGCAGGAACAATCTGAAGTACATGCATGTTTATTAAGCAAACACACACAAGGCACTTGTGTGGGGAGCACAAGTCTCCAGTCATTTGCCCATGAATTTAAGTTAATTTTTAACTTATTCCCTTTTCTCTTAAGGTGGTTTTATTTATGGTTATTGAGGTTTTTTTTCTCAGGCGTCAAAACCGGGAATTTTGCAGCCTCTTTCTTTCTACTATGAAAATCATTATATATTCAAACTTTTGTTACTGCAGCAGCTCATCCTGTTCTGGAGCTCTGTCACTGTGCATTGGCCTTGGTGTGCTGTGAGACTTTTGGAATGACATTTATTTGTACAAACCGAGGATCTTGTTCAGCTATATTGAAACCTTGGTTGTTGTCCAGCTTTAGCAGCAGAAAACATATGGTATTTGTTCAGAATGTTTTCTTCCCCCACAGTCCTAGGTGCCATTTAAAATGAGCCTTCAGACTGAATAGTTCTGAATGCATTATGGGCTCAAGGAGATCGAGCAAGTCTGGCAGGCAAAATATTCTGGATTCAGAATATTTACTAGATTTAATTTATGGTCAATTAACAAAACCTTCTGATCTCTGAGTTGGGTAGTGAGTAAAAAAAAGAAGGCATAAACACCTCATCTTCCTGTTCCTCATCTGAAGTCCTTTTATTTTCACTTCTGGTTACGATCAGTCCCTCACAGTCTCTTTGGTGAGGCTGTGGGCAGCACAAGTGGTTGAAGTAAAGTACATAATGGTTTCTGTGTGGCACTCCTTGCTGGTTTTCCTTTTTCTGTCCTTTGTTCTTAGTGTCGCTGCCTGACAAGGTTCATCTGTGGACTTTAGTCCTTCAGAGGTGTCCCTCCACTGTGTGGGGTGCCCACGGGCTGTAGTCCCTCAGGGGTCTCCCCACCCTAGCATGGCTTGCCCCTGTGGGCTGCAGTTCCCTATGACATCCCTTTTGGCATGGGGTTATTGCTTCAAATAATGCTTCTGGCCATGTTTCCTCCACAGCACCTTCAGCAGCACATCCACATCTGTATCCTCAGCCACATGCCTCCAGGCTTCAGTCTCCATGTGCGTCTTCTTCACCCCGATGCATGCAGGTATTTCATAAATAGGCTGGAGCTGGGGTGCTGCCAGCTAACCTGCCTGACTGCAGTTTTGGCATGCCATGTGTTGCTGTCACCGGGTCCAAAGGTGTCTGGGCTTAGCTGTGGCTGGCACAGGGCAGCTCGTGGCCTCTGCCTGCACAGCTTCCCACTACAGATCCCACTACCAAAACCCTGCCATGTGGACAAGTAACACTGAGAGCTCAAGCTCTGTGCTGTATTGGTGTTTGGATATTTTATATTCTCTTTTAACCTTCATGGACACGTGAGGAAGGTATCTGGAAGTCAAATCCATGTTAAATTTTCGTTTTCTCTATTTAGAAATATTTGGCAATGCAAGAATTCCTTGTTAAAAGGAATATTAGCACATTCATGTAGGCATGCACACATGCTTTCCTACTTTGTTGATATTGGCCACATATGTTTCTGTTGTTTGGAGCTCTGCAGGGTCACGATATATCCTTCAGACTTACTTTTTATTTCCTGATCGATGGAGATGCAGCCACAGTCATGTGTAAAATGATATTCACGTACCTTCTGCCAAGAAAGGAAAAAAAAGAGCAACAAAGGAGAGAGAGAAGTTTCTTTGATAAGACCGAAATCAGAACAAGATTGCTTTTGATAAAAGATTGATGAAGAGGCATTCACTGCTTGCAGGAGAAAACATTTGTGAAAACAATTGATATTGGAAGCCTTTGAAAAGACATGCAAAAAAAATTTCATTTTAATATTTATCCCTTGTTCTGAAATAGATAGGCAGCTTCTGCATGATGAGGTCATGAAATACAAGATTGGTTCAGGCAAATTCATCACTTCTTTTTCTGTTTTTGATATTAATCTGCCTCTTCTCAGCTTTATATAATGTATTTTTTCTGTCATCTTTTATAAAATACTTGGGTGCCCATCTGGTATGAGGATAGGTATAAAAATATCTTTCAGAGCAAAGAGGGCCTAAGTTAACACACTAAGAGTCAGTATTTGTAAACCATATTGGAGATAAGCTCAGTAAGATCAATCCTCTTCTCTGGATTTGTGTTAAATTACATCGACTGGTGCCAGGGCAGTCTGCCCTATTTTTTTTTTTTAAATCCATTAAATAGACCTTAAGGGTTTAAATCAATACAAGAAATTACTTATGTAGGTATTCTGCAATATTCTTGTAGAATTCTTGTGTGATGTGGGACTTGATTTTATGTCTAATTTAAACAAACAGGAATATAAATATAAAATGCAAGAACAGGGGAAGAAGAGGGGTCCATGAAGCAGGGGAGCATCATCCATTAAAATTCCACCACACTGTATTACAGTTCAGTCTAGACACTAGCTGTGCAGATGCCGCCACATTCCTTAGTGGTTTTATTTTCTTATTTTTCCTGGCACATTGCAGGGCTGCTACAATAATCAAATGCTTGAGGTCAGATCAGAAGAGCAGCTGTGGGGAGGATTGTGAATCATATACAATTGCTAGTGCCAGAGAAAACTTTTCTAGAAGAGAATACTTGAAATACTTGAAAATATTTGAACTGTTGATGTGAGAGAGAAAATCAGTGAAGGACATCATAGGCATATATAAAATAATATCTGTAAAGTGGCTACATATTAGAAAATTTCATTGCTCTGCTTTGTTTGTATGATATAGTGGGAGTTACTTAGTGTGAGTGTTGTAGTTTGAGGACAAATGTAATTAGAGCTACTGTGCTGACAGCCCTATTGGAAATGAAGACAGTAGGTTTCCTAGTGGTTTTCCACTCGTGTTATAAAACTGGATATCTGTGTACAAATAATAAAAATATCTAGAAAGACTAGGAAATTAATGTATCCTCACACTAATTTTACAGGTGTAGTGAGTGTGATAGAGCCTTTTGGTCACTTACTGTAGCTATTCCTCCTTCTTGTCAAGTTACTCTTATAGATCACACCAGTTCTTTACTGAACTTTGTATTGTAATCCTCCTATTCCTTCCTGCCCCCAAATTCTTCCCACCAAAATATAATTTCTAGTGTTCTTTAAAGCTACAAAGATTATTATTAAGCGGTAAGATGAAAACTAAAAACTCTTTTCTTACAATTAAAAGCGCTATAGAGTGAAAATCATTGCACTTCCTTGAGGAAGGTGTTTGAAAGTTCTGTTTTGCAGCTCAAAGGGAAAAGACATCTCAGAGAATGTTAGGAATTTATGAAAGTAATTAGTGATGTTTTACTGAATACTAGATTAAATATTAGCTTGGAAAACTATGCAAATGTCCTGAGTGCAAGAAAGCTGCCCCTGGGCTTCAAGCATTTCCATATGTTCATTTAGAGAAACCTTCAAGTGTAACTTAAATATGTTCTCATCTCTATCACTTACCGATTTGTGCAACTTGTGGAGGACAGATTAAAATTAGCTTTTTATTTTTCTTTTAATAATGAGAAGACAGTTTTTAATACTGTATTGCATTATTTTGTCTTTGTAAGTATATCAAGACTGCCCATGTAAGCGATGCATCGGTATTTATATTAAGCCAAGTTAAGATGTGCATTTTTGTTTTGCATGCATCCTGGACAGTGGAGGCTGACAGAGGATTGCTCATCCCACAAGGTCTCTGTTGTGCCACAGCTCCTGAAACACTGATGTATTATGATTAATATAAACACCGAATAGAAGTTTTTTAAGGATGTAGAACATAATTTTGAAAATATAGCTTTTATTAATTTCTTAGGGGTTTTTTTCCCCTTTGGGACAGTGGGGGGATTGTGACTTACCATAGCTGTCAGAAAATGACAACACAGGTTTACAAGGGCAGTACTCTCATCTTTAAGAACACTGGCCCTCTGCTGTAGAATCTGCATGATTTTTCAGGATTTTGGGGTTTTATATATAAAGCTTTATGGTGCAAAATTCCACATTTTTTTATGAGTGCCTTATGTCTGTATCTTTAAAGGTGATAAATAGCAACAACTAGTGCCCTGAAGCAGTTTGCATTCAGGGCTGTGAGTGTGATCCTTACCGGATCTTGAATACACAGCTTGGGTGCTGTATTTCCAGAAGCACTCAAAAGAGTGCTAAAATTTGAAGAAGTGCAGCTTAAACCCAACAGAGGAATCTTTCATCCTGCTTGTTTTGTGTGAAAGTGCCATCCTGCAATATCTAGAAAGGAATAATGAACTGGCAGTCCCTTGTGACACCCAGCATCCAATTCCTGAGCAATGGTCTTAATTATTTGCAGAGAACATTGCAACCTTTAGCCCAGTTTGTTACTCCCTCCCCTTCTTGGTCACAGTGTAAGTGAAAGCAGTAAAAGAAAAATTCAAAGTAAAGGAATTCTTGCTGGTACAAATTTACCTAAAGATGTGAAAGCCGTGGATGCTCTGAGGAATGACTGTGTCGAGAACACAAGTAAACTGAATTTCAGTCCCTTACCTGAATTTAAAAAATACACATTTTCAACTTTTAGAGATAGAAAAAGAAATATTTAATGATTTCTGCCTGCTGCCCTTTGTGTTTAACTTACACAAATATATCAGTATTGAATAAGGGAAACTCCTTCCCTTGGTAGGAACACAGGCAAGCTCCCAGATGTCTGGCCCTTCATATCCATTCAAACGAGCCCATCCATGTTTCCCCTGCATTTTTTCTGTTTTCAGTTCCAGTGCTGGCTTGTTTGAAGAAAGAATAATTTATGCTATACTTGTAAGGGTTTTGGGTTTACATCCTGTTAATTGCAGCCAGCCAACTCCGGCATCATTTAAGTGGATGCTGATAAAAGCATGCAAATATAAGCTCTGCATCACTCTTAACTGTGTGCTTCTAAACACACGCATGGTGTCACTGAATTCACTTCAGAGCTTTTCTCACTCAAGGCAAAGAAGATGAAAACAAAAGAAAATTAAAGAAAAGAAATGTGACTGTGTTTGTCATTGGCATGAATGTTCTCAGTCCTTTTTTGAGAGGGACCTAAGTTGAGGCTGAGCAAGATCAAAGAGCTTTAGGAAGCTGAATATGTAGCATCTGTTGCTACACAGATTACAGTGTTGACCCTTTGAGAGATAAGAGCAGCATCACCTCTTACTTCTCAGTAAAATGAGATTTCCAGGACTGAAAAAACTGGTCCCTGGCTGAAGTCAGAAAATGTTCTCACACCATGAAACAATAATTAACACAAAGAGGTGCTGTGAGGGTAAGTGGTGCGACTTGCTCATTGGAGTATCCATCCACTGTGATAAAATGTGTACTAAAAGACAGGAATGATGAGTGTTGTGTTCTGACGTGACAATCCCTGTCACAAAGAGCAAGAATCTCTGCTGGTAGTCTCTCTCTTTTCTCTTATTGAACTGTGACAGTCATTGGCTTTTTTTCTTCCCTTTATTGTGTGGCTGAATTATCTGTTTTCCAGCTTCAAAATGTGTCTGTACTGTACTGTTTGTTCAGCGCTAAGACAGAGACGTTTTACAAGTCCAGGCTTACAAAGCTTAATTCCCATTGCTAAGGAAAGTTCACAGGAGTTTGTATGCTTTCTTGGCACAACTGTTAACAAGGTATTTGTTTTTAAAATAATAGATTTTTTAAAATTGATTTTTAGTGGAGCTAGCTGAGCAAACCAGGTCTGCTTCTCTGGAGAAACCACTGTGGCAATTTTACTAGATACACCAGTAAAAATTTAACAGTTATTTTAAAACCTGTTGCATCTCCACACTGTAAGAAAAATGGTCCACTAATCTTTTAAGCAGAAGTGGTTTAGTTGTGAAGAGAGAGCAACCTACGTTTGCTGATCTTCATTTAGTCATTCTGTGGTACTTTATGTGTTTCCTTTAGTTTCTGAAAATGTAAATAAATGTAACTTTCAGCAAATCACTGATCAAAAGTCGGTAACTGGCCATCAATTGTTATTATTTTAATAAATCTATTACCTTTAAATAACAATAGTGCATACCCCTCAGATAATCTGAAATGTTTCTGCTGATGCCTTTAATGAGAGCTCCGAATTAGACAATTAGTGCGTGTCTGGAGTAGTATCTTAGTTTGAAACAGGAGTCAGCTTTTGAAATGGATCTCCTGTTCATCCCCATTTACAATGTTTTGGCTTGCATCATGGAGCATCCTCAGAGCAAATGAAGTAGATGTCTTTTGATTGAAACTAAACAGGGAGATGAATTTCGGAACTTCATCTATTATAGCTGCAAAAGAGAGGCAAGACTAGAGGTAGTCTAAACTCAAAAACATTCCAGGCATCCCCAAAACCTTAGCCCACAAACTTTATAGTGTGGATGTCAGGTCCTCAATGCAAACCATTTTGCTGTGGAGAGCTACTTCTTTTGGTCTCCATTCCTTGGTAATGTAAGTTAAGTTGCTTTCTTGTTTACTTAGACTTAGCCTGATGAACCTGGAAACATTCATTCTGCACATGTTTTCAGAATCCACATGGAAAGATCTTAATATTTCTAGATTTTCTAGATGTTCAAAGTAAGAGTTAGAACTTATATGTGACATGCCTATAAAAAGGATGTGATATGTTGCAAACTGAATGTATGCAGAAGAGAGAGTACCATGATACAAAAATCTTCAAAATAATTTTCAGGAACCTTGTTTGTCTTAATAATCTATGCTTTTCTAACTACATCTGAATACTGAACCTCTCATAGCTTGATGCTATATCACTGAAGATTTCTCTCTTAGAATTGACTTGCCTCTGGAGGATATTGAACATTTTCATTTCTGGGTAAGGGTAAAAGTACACTCTTAAAGCAGGTTTCCTTTATCTTTTTTATGAGTTGTTATTCTCTTGTTCTAATGTTCAAAGCCATCTTTCATCTGTGACTCAACAAGATGCTCTCCTATTATAATGGTACATTTAATGTACAGGTTGGTCATTTAGCAGAGTCTGGATTCACATGTATGTAATTTTTTCCATTTATGCTAGACTTTCTTTGAAAAATCACACAGATTACTTAAAAGTATAAAAAGGATCTTTTAATCTTAATAGCAAATTTTAATTATGTATATTATATCTTCATAGTGTTTACCTTGCTTGTGTCTGTGTGTTATTTTGTTTTCGTCTGGGATAGAGTTAATTTTCTTCCCAGTAGCTGTTACGGTACTGGGGTTTGGATCTAGGATGAGAATAATGTTGATAACACACTGATGTTTCTGTTGTTGCTAAGCAGTGTTTACCCAGAGTCAAGGACTTTTCAGGTTTCACACCACTCCAGCAGTGAGCAGGCTGAGAGGCAGAAGAAATTGTGAGGAGACACAGCCAGGACAGGTGACCCCAACTGACCACAGGGATATTCCATAACATATGGCATCCTATGTATGTCAGTATATAAACAAAGGGGAACCTGGCCAGGGGCTGCTGCTCAGGAACTGGCTGGACTTTGGTTGGTGGGTGGTGAGCAATTGTGTTGTGTATCACTTGATTTATTACTATTATTTTTTTTTCCCTTTCTTTTCTGTCTGATTAATCTGTCTTTATCTCAACCCACAAATTTTACTTTTTTTCCCAATTCTCTCCCTCATCCTATTGAGGGGTGGGGGTGGGTGGATGCAGGGAAGCGAGCAAGTGGCTGTGGGATGTTTAGCTGCCTGCCAGGTTAAACCACAACGTGAGTATTCTCCCTTTTAAAATAAGACATGATTGCATATGGGACAGAAAGGAAAGAGTTGACAAACTAAGCCCACATATCCTGGGCATAGGGATTAACTTCTTATATGTTTTCTAATATAGCATGGATTCCCTCTTAGGGATTGTGAAGAATCTATAAACTGTCTATTTTGTAACATACCTAACTATACCTCTGGCAAACTCCTCCGAGTCTCTTCTACCCTCGAGTAACATCCAGTTGGATATGTAGGTGTGCTGCACAATGTTGCACTGCATAGATTTTCCAGCATTATACTGCTGGGATATTTTGGTAGACATATCCCAAAAATCAAATCTAAGACCATTTTCACCTGCCATAGAAACTGCTAGGTTAAAAGCTAGTCTTCAGATAAAATCAGGGGAAGCTCTGGAAAATACTTGATTTCTTGTCCATGTTTATACCAGTGAGTTAAGAATTTACCAAGTAAGCCCAATATGATGCATAGTGCTTTATTTATGGCTGTTCTCAAAGCAGCTGTTCAAACTGATATATAGATGTATGAACTGGGACAAGTAGAAGACCAAAATGCTCTTTGGTTGGGATGTATACCAGGTGCTGGCCATAAAGCATGAAAAAGACATCTGTGAATGACTAGTCGAAGTAATTGAAATAAATATTTATAGCTATTAAACTTTTGATGCACTAGACAGTAAATTCCAAGGAAAATTTCTACAGTGGAGTATTAACTATACATAGGAATTCTTCCAGAACTTTTTGGAGAAGGGAATTTCCCAAATTCCTTTTTAAATACAATTTATGTCTCATTAATGTCTTCACACTTTCTAGGTGAGGCCACTTTTATATCTACTCACTAATGCTTAACTTGTGCATTAAGTGCAGACAGAGAAGTGTGACCAGACTGGCAATGTCTACCTTGCTGAGAGAAATTCTTCTCAAAGAAGAATTTAAAGCAAAGAGGAAATAAAAATTAAATCTTATGTTAATCATAAAACATAAAGTTCTGAGGCCATGGTGCATGCCAAAGACTGCAAACAGTGTTTGCGAACAGAAAAATATCTCACTTATGAGACCTTTTCTGAGGTTAGTACCCTTTATCACCATTTAACCGAGACTAAAATGTGCCCAAATGTAACTCATTCAAGCATTTTACAGAATACACTTGTTACTTGTGTGGCTTGGGAAGAGATTAGAGCAACAAAAGGTACAATCCATACCTGGTAAATAATAAGCTTTCTTTTTTTTATGTTTCCGGTTGGAGATAATGTGTTTAGAGAATATAAATCCTAGCAGATAGTTCAGTGTGGAAAATTAATTAATAATGAGATGCACTCAACTGCATTTAGGGTGCAAACGAACAGTCATGAGAACTTAACTGTATTAATTTTTAGTATAGCATTATAAGCTTTTCATTATCTTGTTGCTTTTTATACAGGCATTATTATAAATGGTGTGTTTATAGATTGTTCTTCATGCGCAATATATGAAATTACAAGCAGGAAAAAGTTCTTAATTTATCGAGGAGAAAAGTTTTGTATGAATTTAGTGTTCATTTGACTATTTCTCTTCCATTTTATATCAACATGATATGTTCTTAGTGTCACTGTGGAGATACTAAGAGCTTTGTAAATGTGATATCAAAAATCTGGCTTTCTTCTGTGCCTTTTGCAGCTTGTTATGCAGAGTTTTGAAGGGAATAAAAATAATTTAAGCAGGTATTTTAATGTTGCAAATTGTCTCATATACTGCCAATAAAACAGTTTTATTTGTTATAGGGGTTAATTTATCTTTCAGGAGTTTGTACTATAAGATCTACATTCAAGAATCTACATTCATATTAATGATGTCATGGTATTAGTAATGCCATTTAGAAATATGTATATAGCAATGCTGAGGTCTTAGATTGTGTACAAAAAGTAATAACCCTGCAGAGTTCCTAACTGAGCATTATCTCTGCATTCCCTCCACTGAGCTAGAAATTAACATTACATTTTTGTGTCTTATAATATGTAAAAGATGGAAATGAAGCGTAAAGTGATTTGTAAGTGAAGGAAGAGGGTGAATTCTGACTTAGTTTAAATTTAGTGTGACAACTTTTAAATTCTATTGGTTGAATACATTTCCAGCAAATTATTAACTCATTAAGGGACTAGTCAGTTTCTAAGTTTTCTACTTCTCTTTAAAGAGTATCATTCAGAGCAGAACCTTTGTAATATATAACTTATTGTGTTTGACTGTAATCAGAGGATTTTATTTTTGTAAACGCTGGTCAAGGCTTCCTGCTACATGGAGGGACCATTAGCTGGAGGAGCTGTAATAAATCACACTGTATCTACTTAATTCCTCTTGTTCAACATCCATTGTTCTCTTTGCTAAAACACACCAGAATCTTAATTTAAATATGTATGGCTTAACTCCTTTTGTATAGCATTACATAAAAAAGTACTTGATAGAAGCTAAGTAGCAAGCATGTTCCACGTGGAAGTTCAAAGCAATAGTAAGATTTATGGTTTTAAGCAAATACCTTGGGAATTTTAGGATTATGTTTTCTTACAAAGTGTAAATGGAGTTTCTTCCTCTCTCCTGGCACTTAAATATGAGAAAGAGTCTCTAGAGATGTCTTCAGAAAGTTCAGTCTCACAGGAAGACAAAATATATGGGAATATATACCAATATGACTGCTATACTTACTGTTTGCTGTAATCCTGAATTATCAGTTGGCAAACACAATCAGGACTGTGACAACTTCACAGAACCTAAATGTTTCTCTTGGGGAGGTTACATAGAGTGGCCCTGATTTCTTACTCAGGAGCCTTTTCTGGATTCCTCTAAACTTCATTTTTCTATGTAAGAATAATTCATAGAATCATAGAATACCAGATTGCAAGGAACCTCAAGGATCATCTGGTCCAATAGTTCTTGTCAAAAGCATGGTCTAGACAAGATAGACCAGCACCATGTTCAGCTAAATCTTAAAAGTGTCCAACGTTGTGGAATCCACCACTACCCTGGGGAGATTATTCCAATGACTGATTGTTCTCATTGTGAAAAATTTTCCTCTTGTGTTCTGATTGGAATCTCCCCAGGAATAACCTGTACTCATTATCCCTTGTCTTTTCCATGGGACTCCATGTGGAAAAGGACTCTACTCTAATAGTAGTCCTTAAAATGATACTAGGTTTTGGACTTAGAAAGCGATGAATCTTTTTCCATAGCACATTTTTTGTGTATATTTCCTTTTATTCCATTTCTTTGGCACTGTGAATAGTTAAACTACCGTAAGAACTGAGTAGGAAAAGATGATAAAAATTAAGGTACAAATATTCTGCTAAGTGAAGGATTTTCTGCCTTTTCATCACATTTAATTGAATGTGTGGTGCTTTCAATAATACATCTATTTTTCCTTCTATTGCTAGGTGTTGCTTAGCACCCATGATATTCTGAATGCTAAAGAAGCAAAGTAATGTATAACTCTGAAAATGTTGAAAAGGTGAACTGAAGTCAAATGTATATGTATTCCACAGCATCATAAAATAGGAAGTAGTTTCTGATTGCTGGAATTTAACTGCTATGTGGTCTATGTAATTTATGCCCAGTGGTGTACTGGCTTTTTTCCCTTGCCCCGCGGGGAGCAGTATTTGGTTCACTGCCACTGAGCAGACAGAATTCACACAAATGGATGGTGATATCAGATCAAAGTGCTGATTTGCTTGATTATTTTAACAGTGCTTAATTTTCCTTTCAGATTTTCCCTTGTCATGACCTGCATAAGAGTCTCTGAGCCCAAAAGCTTATTTAATTTTTCTTTCTGTATCAACTGCTTAAATAAAAGATGTTAGGTCTTCTTGCAAATCTTGCTTCCAATTTCTTAAACCAAAGTGGCTCAACAAAATGTTATTGCTGTATCTGTAATTTTTATTTTAGGTATTCTCTACTTTCAAGTACTTAAATATATCAGCTTTAGCTTCCTATGTAGTAAAGTATATTTTTCTGTTGTTGCTTTCTTCTTTTTGCTTTTTTGCATTCCCTGTGATCAGGGAAAGAAATAGTGTTGCTCTTCCAATTGATTTCCTTTCTGTGTCTGCTACTTTTGAGACTTGGACTCTGTCCTTGTGAGAGGGTTACAGCAATAGTACAGTAAGTCTTGGTGGGCTTTTTTTTCTCTCTTCTGGGAATTTTATGTGGTTATTTTTCTGTTTAGAAGGTCCTCTTAATGTCCCTCTGCATTATCCATTAAAAAAAAGATTTTTCCCATAAAATTGGTGTATTTTCTGTAGTTTTACAAGGATCCCATTGGTTTGAAGAGGTGTAGTGTGCTATGCATACTTTGGACAACAGTTTTATTATTTCATTCATTCTGCAGATCAATGAGACGAAAATGTTCCCCCTGTTTTCCTGTCTGATGCTGAAATGCATCACAGTTAAGAAAAAAACTAACCAGAAAGCCAACCTTTTGGTTCTTGTTGATCATTCCTAGAAGTTTAAAATATGTTTACTTGAGCAGTGACCTTGTGTGACTCTCTTAAGGAGTGGTATCAGGCAGTCTATTATCTGCTTGATCTAAATAGGGAGCAATTAGGCAAACTGTTATAGTTTCCACAACAGGCCCCAGAGATCTATGGGCAAAGATGTGGATTTCCAGATAATGTAAAAGTTGGAAGTTCAAACTGAATCACTGGTAGCGGAGTGTGAAGAATTTCTTTTTGTGATTGTTATGCAATTAAAAAAATCCCAATACCTAAAAACTCCCAAGTTAACTTGAAATGGTTAACTTAAAGTGAAAATTTTTCAAATTCCTTTCCAAGACAAAACACCATGAGAAATTAGCTTTTTTATATTCATATTCAAAGCTTTAAATTCAAACTATTCTCTGCTCTAGTGCTTCTTTTCAAAAGGTGTATTGCACTTCATAAAATATGACTTCTCTTGTGGGCTATATATTAATTAGATTGAGAACACTTCTTTCAGTATTGATATTACTATCAAAATATGTTGTCAAGAAAATATTAAACAGAAATCGGTCGGAATCACAGAAACATAGAATAGTTTGGGTTGGAAGGGACAATAAAGATTATCTAGTTCCAACCCAGTCACCATTGACAGGGATGCCACCCACTAGATTATGTGGCCCCACCCAGTCTGGCCTTAAACACTTTCAAGGATGGGGCATCCACAGCTTCTCTGGGCAGCCTGTTCCAGTGCCTCACCACCCTTTCAGTAAAGAATTACTTCCCAACATCTAATCTAAATCTCTTCTCTTTCAAAGTGTTTCCTCTTGTCCTATCATTATCTACCTGTGTAAAAAGTCTCTCTTTTTTTTTTTTTATAAGCCTCCTTTAAGTACTGAAAGGCTGCAGTGAGGTCTCCCCAGAGCCCAACAAGAGGATTTCAGAGTTATTGAAACACAATCATCTTTTCCCTCTTCATAATTTAGTTCAGTTTCCCCAGCTGACCTTCTAGTTAGCCCACAGCTGTCAGCACCAAAGAATATTGTGTTACTCAAGATGTGCTGACTCAGCCTTGTGAAATTCAACTTGAGAATTCAGAAAAAAAAGAGAAAAAAAAGCAAAAGGCTTGAATGAAACAAGTTTTAATTTCTTCTGCTATGAATTCATTTTCCCAAGTTGGCCAAACCCCATTCTCTCTAAAGAACCAGTCCTTAACACTGGGTTTCATTATTTCTGGATTGTCTCACCTCCCTTTGCTGTAGTGAAGGAGATACTTCATAATCTACAGTATACACACTTGCAGTGTTCCCCTTTGGAATATGGATCACCAGCATTAATTTGGATCAACAGATAAGACAAGACAATATCTCTAGAATCTTTAATAGTAGATATTCTCAAAAGAATGTTTCCTGAGGCGTAAAACAAATACATGAAGAAAAGGAAAGTGACATTGACATAAACAATTGTATCTTATAATAGTAACCTGAGGCGAAACCTAAACATTTACAGAAATGAATTCTACTTCAAAGAAAAAGCTGCAGACCTAGCCCATCTGTTGTCTATGAAATGTAGTCTGCTAAAAAGTATTAATTACCCAAATTCTGGTCAGTGCTAGATGATATTCCCATCCAGATCTCTCCACAATTAAGAGATGATCACAACCCTTTTTTATTTTCTTCTTGTACTGTTTTATCACTTTTCTCACCAAGGTTGGGAATTACTTTCCTACTTTAAACACAAGCCAAATTCAATTCAAATGTAATGAGAAACAACATTGCAAAATGGATGATTTGGATTTCCATGTTTACTGTTGCTCAGTGACTTCCATATCAAATCCACAAAGTGTATAAGTCAGAGGATGTTGTTTCTTTCTCCTACCCACTATCTTTGAAAAATTATTCTGAGATCTCCTAATTAAATTTTCCCATGACTATTACCTACGCTGTCATCATCAGTACTGATGTTCAGTCTTTCAGAGTTTGGTTTTGTTTTTGATTAAGAGGTGCAAGAAAGCTAAGACTCAACAGGTTCACCTGCCCTTTTAAAATGAAAACTTTTATCAAGTGAAATCCAGAAATACGCAATTGCTATACTCAGACGGATATATAGATGCCTAAAGTGCATATTTTACATCTTTTTTTGAAGTATGTAGTTCTTGATATTGTTGGAGAGAGAATAGTAGGTAAGATGGAGTTCTATTTTGTCAGCCTTTCCTTTGTTTCTGAGCTAACCACATAACCCTCCAGCTTGCAAAAAAGAACTGGAAAAGAATGTATACTTTTAAAAGATCAGTCAATTTTAACCAGGCATCTAAATGTGTACAGCAGTCAAGATCAAGCAGGAGTGACTGGAAAAGGTCGTGGTGGTGTGGGGGAATTTTGTTTTATTTAAGCAGCCCTAGCCATCCCTCTTATTCTCTCATATGCGCCATCTCCTCAGTGTAATTGTTGCACAGCATCAAGGTGTGAACTGAATCAGGAACTGATGCAAGCTTTAAAAAAAACCAATTGAGAAGGATAGTAGATGGTGGGAGAAAAATGAAAGGCAGGACAGGGTCTGCTTAAGCAAACAAAACTGCCAGAAAAGATGCTCATTAAAACAGGGTGTGACTGATTGGCAGTTTATTAGGGGTTTACAAAGGTGTGAGTTTTTACATACATACCTGTTTTTCTTTTTTAATTCTCACTGTAACTGAGCAAAGCACTTTTGAGCTCCTCATTTGCGTAGATTACTAAATTCATTATTAATTTCTCTTATTTAATTACTTAATGTTATGCAGTATTCTTAGTTGGAGAAGTTTTAGAGTGACAGACATGTTTTGGATTTTTTATTAATGAATGAAATTATTAAGCTATTTAAGGGATCTTGTTAAAATGCTGAGGGCAACAAGTTGTACAGAAAAAAGGAGACCTTTAATGTCAACATAATGTTTTAAAGTTGAAATCTAATAACTGCTTTGATTGAATATTAAGACTGCAGCGTCTTTGCTTGACAAATCTCTGCTAGCTGATTACTGCTTCACTAAGGAGAGAGTGTGTTATTAAAAATTCAATTAAAACAAAACAAAACAACAGATTTTTATCTTTTAGAAATGCCTTGCAAGGGTGGAGAGAGAAGTACTGAGAAATAATGAAAGAGAATGAAGGAAAACCACCAAACAGAGAGGAGACCAGAGTGGAAAAAGTGGTAGAAGAGAAAGTGGGTAATAAGAAAGGTAGAAACAGCACAGGAATATCCATAAAGGAATCTTTTGCAATTAAAAGTGCATGCAATAATTGCATCTGTAATATAAACTACTACAGTATAAACGATAAAAATCTAAATATTTTGTAGATACAGAGGTGAATGCTTCCAAATTCTCTTTCTGTTCCTCCCGAATGTAGTCAGCAGTCTGTCTTGACATTTCATGGCAGAGATGGCCAACCTAATGATGCTGCAAAGAGTTGGAAAATTAATTTCCTGAGGGAAATTCAAACTACTTTCTGTGTAGATTGATGTTTGTGTGTGGTTCATTCATGACACTAGAGAACTAGATGTGGGTCTCCAGAAGGTATCATGCGAAAAAGAACAAATTTTGTTGCAAGGTGTGTTGTTGAGAGATCAATACAAGTCTTTCTTGAATGTCCTTCATTAATGATAGGTCTTCTAAATTCTCAGTGATTTCTAATTCTGATGTAATATTTTGCTTTTCTGTTCTGTATTAGGAAAATGCTGTACAAGATGTGAATTTTGTCCTGATTTATCATGAATAGATGTTTCTTAAGATCTTTATTCATCCTGCTTTTTTTCTAAAACAAAAGATCTGGAAAGACTATCTAAGAATCACCTCTGTTGAGGACTGAAAAAGAGGAAGAGCTTATATATATGTGAGACAAAATCATATAATGAATTTGGCTAAAATTGCTAGCAATCCTTTTGTTTTCTCGGCAAAGACTATAGCAGTCATGAGATCTTCCACAGGCTTTCTCTAACTCTAAAGTCAACAGTTAAATGTCGTTTCTTGAAACAATGGGAAACTCATACTGAGTCTATATCTAAAACCAGATTTAGACTGAAAATTACATTAGGGAGAATCACAGAATCACACAGAATATGCCGAGTTGGAAGGGACTCACAAGGATCATCGAGTCCAACTCCTGCACAGGACCATCCCCAAGAGTCACACCATGTGCCCAAGAGTATCACTCAAACTCTTCTTGAACTCTGTCAGACTTGGTGCTGTGACCCTTCCCTGAGCAGCCTGTTCCAGTGCCCAACCACCCTCTGGGTTAAGAACTTTTTTCTAATATCCAACCTAAACCTCCCCTGGCACAACGTCAGGCCTTTCCCTTAGGTCCTGTCACTGATCACCACAGAGAAGAGATCAGTACCTGTCCCTCCTCTTCCCCTTATGAGGAAGTTGTAGACTGTGATGAGGGCTCCCCTCAGTCTCCTCCAGGATGAAGCCGCTCTTCACACGGCTTCCCCTCAAGGCCCTTCACCATCTTCATTGCCCTCCTTTGGATGCTCTCTAATAGCTCAATATCTCTCCTGTATTGTGGTGCCCAAAACTGCACACAGTATTCCAGATGAGACCGCACCAGTGCAGAGCAGAGTGGGACAATCCCCTCCCTTGACCGGCTGGTGATGCTTTGCCTGATGCCCCCCAGGACACGGTTGGCCCTCCTGGCTGCCAGGGCACTGCGGACTCATATTCAACTTGTCATTGACCAGAACCCTCAGGTCCCTTTCCGTGGCACTGCTTTTCAGCATCTCATTCCCCAGTCTGTACAAACATCCAGGGTTGCCCAATCTCAGGTGCAGAATTGGGCACTTGCCCTTGTTGAACTTCATATGGTTGGTGATTGCCCCAGTCCTCTAATTTATCAAGGTCTCTCTGCAGGGCCTCCCTTCCTTTGAGGGAATCAACAGCTCCTCCCAGTTTTGTATCATCTGCAAACTTGCTTAGATTCCCTTCCAGTCCTGCATCCAAGTCATTTATGAAGATGTGTAAGGGCACTGGGCCCAAGATGGAGCCCTGTGGAACCCCACTAGTGACAGGTCACCAGTCTGATGTTACCTCATTCACTATTACCCTCTGTGCTTGACCCGTGAGCCAATTGCTCACCCACCACATGATGTGTTTATCCACTGTGTGCTGGACATTTTGTCCAGAAGGATATGGTGAAAGACAGTAAGGAAAGCTTTGCTGAAATCCAAAAAGATTGCATCAGCTGGCTTCCCTTGATCAGCCAGGTGGATTACTTTATCATAGAAGGAAATCAGTTTAGATAAGCAGGATTTCCCTCTCATGAAGCCATGCTGGCTGTGACCAATGACTGTGTTGTCTTTCAGGTGTTTTTCAATACCTCCCAGAATAATCTTCTCCATAACTTTACATGGCACTTTATTTAGACTGACAGGCCTGTAGTTTCCAGGGTCCTCCTTCTTGCCCTTGAAAACTAGGACAACATGTGCCAGCTTCCAATCAGCTGAGACTTCTCTATATTCCCAAGACTGCTCAAAAATCGAGAGAGGTTTTGCAATGACATCAGCTATCTAAAGAAGCAATAAGTATCAGTCTCCATCAGTAGCATCATCTTCCCTGTTTCTGTTTATAAAAATACTTTGTAGTAGCTTGAGAGAGCTTCACGAACTCTCTGTAATAATCAAATTTGACGTTAAATTGCTACATGAAGAATGTGTATCAGCATTATCTGTGCGAGTGCCTATTGAGTGTTGAATATTGTTAGTGCTTGATTTAGTAGTGCTACCTCTGGAGTTTTTCATTTGTGCCAATAAACCAGACTTATTTAGAGCTGTTGGCTCTGTCCACCATTTCTTTGTTAAATGTTTAAAACTTGTAAGTGTCGTGACCCTTTTGCCAATGCAAGTAATCCTGATTCCAGCAATTTACCCTTGTCGCTTTGCTTTAAACTCCATTACCGTCCACTGAAATTCTCCACAAAGGGCTTGGAGACAATTTAGCAAATAACACATTGGAGATAGAGGAATTTTGTCCATTATGTCACAATTAATTACTTATTGGGATTTTTGTTTTGTGTTGCAGAAGTGTGACTTGGCCCAGCAGAGCATCATTCATATTGTTCAGAGTCCACAGAAGAAGGGTCAGAACAAGGAGGGGACAGAAAATAACTGTGTTGGAGGTATTCTAAAAGCCTTGGAAAGAGAACCTGAAAGCCTAACTCGCATAGATCTCAGTACCAGCATCCTTCCATCACTGTCTGAAGGTTTGGCTGTTATTCTGGATCCTCGAAAAAACAGTGTTTCTCTTCCCTCTGAAAAATTAGGTAATTCAGTGATTTAGTACATTTCACTGTACGTATATAAATATTTGTCTACTTCTTTTTAAGGGGGAACAGTTCTAGTTCTACACCAAGGAAAAAAAACCCCACAATATGTGGTTTCTTTTAGTTATTAAACAAAAATATTACAATATTAAGAGGTGATAAGAATCCAGTTTTGCTTTGTGCATAAAATGAGTGATTTCTTGTGTTGCTCCCGTCTCTAACTTGTATTATGCTGATATTTTTACAAATTATTGTAAGCTGGCAAAAACCCCAGAGGTCTATGAGTAGGTAAAAAGTAGTCTTTGTAAAATTTCTATTACAGAAGTTTCCTTAACTAGAATGTTGGGCAGTTTATGTGTTGCAAATGTGTTTAATTCCCAATCTGTTGTGATGTTTTCATAACCATACATTTTGTAAAAATATTTACAATAGATTTACTGTTTATTAAAACATGGCTGACACAACACATGATGATGAATCATATTATGGATTTTAGTACCTCTTCATCCAACAAATGATTGTTGAAAATATCTTCATCATGAAAAATAATCTGAGGCACAGGTTAAGTTGTTGCAGAATGTCTTCATGAGAAAGAAGCTCAAGTCAGAAGCGCATATAAGAATCCCTGAGCAATTACATGAATCTCCTCAGAGAAACCCCCTCCTCACACAGTCTAGATAACCCTTACTGACAAATGCATTATCCCCAGTGAAGATACATCATTCTGTGCAATACCAGATTCTGTTGTGATTTATCATAATAGTCCATCAGAAATGCCGTTTTATGAAGAACACTACAGAAATACCCTTTTTTACACAATAAAGAAGGTAATACTAAACATATAGATTGAGATTATAGAAGATGAGTTTTGAAAACAACAGAGATACCTCTATGACTAACCTGACCACAGAAATCATTGTGCTTAACAAAAATGGCTACTAAAAGTGTTAAAATAACTTCTAGAGAATTTATTAAGTAACTCATGCAGAAAATACATAATCCATGGGAGGGTCACAGATGTATTCCACAACTGACTTGGTCAACCTCTCACTGCCAGCTAATGATGAATGAGTGCAGTTTAGGAGCAAATTAGTACCCAGCTTAATGATCCACATCTCCCAATCTGAATGAGTAATGAGATAAGAAGGGTGCATGCTCATTTAAATCCAGTAAACTAGGGACAGGGCTTCAGACTGGGCTTGCTCTCAGAAGCAAGGCAAAAATACAAGCTTTTAAATGTTACCACATATTTATTTTTTCAGCCCTCTACATGATATATGCAGGGCTTTAATAGCTGTGCTTGACTCTACAAAATAGTTTACACGTGTATAGACTTTCAAAATTTGTCATGTGACATGTTTGTTCACAGGTGGCACAGACTACCTGTGAAGCCAGGTACAAACTGATTGGTGTCTTCTACTGATTGGTGTATTGCAGCAAATATTTTCATGGAAGAATGAAAGCTGAGGAAAAAAATATATTGATAATATAGGTGGACTAATTTTATCTGGGATTAGGTTATAAATTATTTTTATAATAAGAAAAAGAAAAGGGCCACTCGACCAATAATTCTGTCTGGAAGGATGTTAATAATAAGTACTTTTAAAAGACCTCTTATCTTCTTTCCTTGTTTTGATTCTCATTGTGGAAACTTGTCCTTTTGTCTGTTCAGCTCTGCTGCTTTTGTTCAATGTGGGGGACTTTAATGTTGGTGTTTTTTATTACTATGGGTTTGATGTGGGTTAATTTGTAGATATGTGGTCACTTAATTCCCTAAGTTAAGGAACAGTTTGGGTTAAAAATAATCCAGCAAGAAAAAAAGAAAGAAAGAGAGAAAGAAAGAAGGAAAAGAGAGAAAGAAGGAAAGAAAAGAGAGAAAGAAAGAAAGAAGGAAAAGAGAGAAAGAAGGAAAGAAAAGAGAGAGAGAAAGAAAGAAAGAAGGAAAAGAGAGAAAGAAGGAAAGAAAAGAGAGAGAGAAAGAAAGAAAGAAGGAAA